>NC_092389.1:49234181-49289473 GCF_030028105.1 Mobula birostris | reverse complement strand
AGTGACTCAGGAATTTAATTGGCGTGTCTGTCAGCTGAGAGATCTGCACTTCAATGAAATCTTCCGAGCACCGATTATAATATTCCAACAGCCAGTCAAAAATAATTGAAAAATCACAAAGCTAGATTGGGAGCGGAGTCAGAAACGAGGGGTGCAAAGGGATTTGGGAGCCCTCGTGCGTAATTGTCCCTGAAGCTTATCTCTCAGTTTGATTCGGCAGTGAGGAAGGCGAATGCAGTGTTGGCGTTTATTTCAAGTGGACTAGAATGTGAGAGCTGAGGCTTCATGAGGGCCTTGGCGAGGCCTCACTCGGGGGATCCTGAGCAGGCTTGGGCCCCTGATCTGAAAAAAAATGGGCGTGCTGAAGTTGGAGATGATCCAGAGGACGATCACGCAAATGATCCTAGGAAAGGAAGGGTTAATGTATGAGGATCGTTTGATGGCTCTGGGCCTGCATTCGCTGGAGTTTAGGAGAATGAGGGGGAAGCTCGTCGGAACCAATGAAGTATTGAAAGGCCTAGAAAGTGCGGAGAGGATGTTTCCTGTAGTCGGGGGGGGGCATAGGAATGGAGGGACCCCCATTCAGAACGGAGATGAGGAGCAAATTCTTCAGCTGGAGGGCGTTGAATCTGTGAATCTGCAGTTTTTCAAGACAATAAGACGTAGACGAAGAATTGGGCCATTCGGCCCATCAAATCTGCTCTCCCATTCGACCATGGCTGATTTATTATCCATCTCAACTCTATTCTCTTGCCTCCTCCCTCCATAACCCTTGATGCTCTAACTAATCAAAAACCTATCGATCATGGGCGTCCCTTTATTCCGAGGCTGTGCCCTCTGGTCTTTGACCTCAACCTCTCCCCATCCCCCCAGTACAGGGAAAATCAACTGTATCTAGGCCGAACTTTGGTCGAACTACAAAAGCAGGGAAGTGTAATGTGAGTCGTTCCTGGTTGGATGCATTAGGTGGACACCGGGGTAAATTCTGGGATAAATGCAGAATTAGAAAGAGCGGGTGGTCAACTGAACAAACTCCAGGGTAGGGGAGGTCCAAGTGTGTTAATATAAAGCAGGGTTCGCAGGATCAGATAGGAAATGCTGGAGGAACTCAGCAGGTCAGGCAGCATCTATGAAAGTGAATAAACACAAGAGATTCTGCAGATAGAAACGTAGAAACATAGAAAACAAAGTTGTGCCGAATATGTCCCTACCTTAGAAATTACATAGGGTTACCCATAGCCCTCTATTTTTCTAGGCTCCATGTACCTATCCACCAGTCTCTTAAACGACCCTGTCGTATCAGCCTGCACCACTGTCGCCGGCAGCCCATTCCACGCACTCACCACTGTCTGAGTAAAAAAACTTACCCTGACATCTCCTCTGTACCTACTCCCCAGCACCTTAAACCTGTGTCCTCTTGTAGCAGCCATTTCAGCCCTGGGAAAAAGCCTCTGACTATCCACACGATCAATGCCTCTCATCGTCTTACACACCTCTATCAGGTCACCTCTCATCCTCTGTCGCTCCAAGGAGAAAAGGCCGAGTTCACTCAACCTATTCTCATAAGGCACGCTCCCCAATCCAGGCAACATCCTTGTAAATCTCCTCTGCACCCTTTCTACGATTTCCATATCCTTCCTGGAGTGAGGTGACCAGAACTGAGCACAGTACTCCAAGTGGGGTCTGACCAGGGTCCTATATAGCTGCAGCATTACCTCTCAGCTCCTAAATTCAATTCCACGTTGGAAATCGAAAGCAACACACACACACACACATATACACACAGACACACACACACAGACACACACACACACACACACACACACACACACAAAGTGCTGGAGGAACTCAGCAGGTCAGGCAGCGTCTATGGAGAGGAATAAACACAAGAGATTCTGCAGATGCTGGAAATCCAGAGAAACTCCAGCATTTTGTGTGTGTGAGTGTGTGTGCATGTGTGTGTGTGTGTGTGTGTGTGTGTGTGTGTGTGTGTGTGTGTGTGTTGCTCTGGATTTCCAGCGTCTGCAGAATCTCTTGTGTTTATTATTAACTTCCAGTCTGCTCCCACACTCAGCGTTAGTGAAATGTTACCAATTTGTTAAGACAAGACTGCATTAAACGTTAGACATTGTACGGTTTACATTACTTCAGTCGATACGCGTATCAGTGAGTCAGGTTCTTTGTGACAAGATGAAGGAGTGAGGAAAGTGCTTTTCACTGGCATATTTTTTTCCTTCGGCAGGGCTAATCCTCAACAGAGGAACAGACACAAGTCGATAGGAAATAGGATCAGAAATTGGTCACACAGTTCCTAATGAGGGGTCTAGATAGGATAAATTCAGAGACACACACACACACACACACACACACACACACACACACACACACAACACACAATGCAGGAGGAACTCAGCAGGTCAGGCAGCAGCTATGGCGGAGAGTAAACAGACGATGTTTTAGATTGAGACCATTTTGGGTTACCATAGGCTGTTCAGATTGCTACAGAATTGAGAGAGGTGGTGGCTGACATCTGCCTATCTTGAAGAACAATGGGTGACGATCGCCATCATCACAAGCCTGGGCGGAAGGTACGGAGATCCCGAGATGCCCCAGTGGTCAACATCCCCCTCTCGGCCTCACCGGTGTAGCCCGAAGGAAAGCTTATGAAGCAATACGTTTGTCACCAGCTCGGCTGCAGGAGCTGCCGGGAGGATGTTCAATGACATCAGGGGCTCCACTCCGGATTTGCTGTCTAGGTTTAACTCCCGTAGACCTTCGTCTCTCCCCCGAGGCTGCCCGCAGGGCGGTGGGTCTATTTACCCGTAGCCTGGGATCTGGTTCATGAGCACCGGGGTGTGTTGTGTGTGCACTGTGGTCCAGAGGAACGCTGTTTAATTTGCTTGTATCTATGGAAAATTAGACGTGTTGTGGGTGCACTGTGGTCTAGAGGAATGCTGTTGAATTTGCTTGTATCTATGGACAGTCAGACGTGTTGTGGGTGCACTGTTGTCCAGAGGAATGCTGTTTAATTTGCTTGTGTCTATGGACAGTCAGACGTGTTGTGGGTGCTCTGTGGTCCAGAGGAATGCTGTTGAATTTGCTTGTATCTATGGACAGTCAGACGTGTTGTGGGTGCACTGTGGTCCAGAGGAATGCTGTTGAATTTGCTTGTATCTATGGACAGTCAGACGTGTTGTGGTTGCACTGTGGCCCAGAGGAACGCTGTTTCATTTGGTTGTATCTATGGACAGTCAGACGTGTTGTGGGTGCACTGTGGTCCAGAGGAACGCTGTTTCATTTGCTTGTATCTATGGACAGTCAGACGTGCTGTGGGTGCGCTGTGGTCCAGAGGAACGCTGTTTAATTTGCTTGTATCTATGTACAGTCAGACGTGTTGTGGGTGCACCGTGGTCCAGAGGAATGCTGTTTCATTTGCTTGTATCTATGGACAGTCAGACGTGTTGTGGGTGCACTGTGGCCCAGAGGAATGCTGTTTAATTTGCTTGTATCTATGGACAGTCAGACGTGTTGTGGGTGCACTGTGGTCCAGAGGAACGCTGTTTAATTTGCCTGTATCTATGGACAGTCAGACGTGTTGTGGGTGCACTGTGGTCCAGAGGGATGTTGTTTCATTTGCTTGTATCTATGGACAGTTGGACGTGTTGTGGGTGCACTGTGGTCCAGAGGAACATTGTTTAATTTGCTTGTATCTATGGACAGTTAGACGTGTTGTGGGTGCACTGTGGTCCAGAGGAACGCTGTTTCATTTGCTTGCATCTATGGACAGTCAGATGACAATAAACCTGAACTTGCAAAGAGACTAAATCCAGAAATGTAAATGGCTCGAATGATTCTATACAAAAAGATGGGGCGAGCTATGCAGCTATGTGGTGTATGTGAAGTACCGTAAACGCCCAGCTCGAGTATGATGTTCTTCTAAAGGGTCGTCTGTTGGTGGGCCTTTCGAGACCGACTCAGAATCGACATATTCTGCGTTCCGTTGAAGGATCTCGGCCTGAAACGACAACTTTCTTCTTCTTTCTTTATTAATCTTTTTATTGATTTAAAAGGTATGTAAATACAAGCAAGAAGTCAATTATCTCAGATAAATATATCAGTAACAATACCAACCGAGATTCACTGCAAACACGAGGAAGTCAGCAGATGCTGGAATTTCAAGCAACACACTTCAAAGTTGCTGGTGAACACAGCAGGCCAGGCAGCATCTCTGGGAAGAGGTACAGTCGACGTTTCGGGCCAAGTCCCTTCGTCAGGATTAACTGAAGGAAGAGCTAGTAAGAGAATTGAAAGTGGGAGAGGGAGGGGGAAGATCTGAAATGATAGGAGAAGACAGGAGGGGGAGGGATGGAGCCAAGAGCTGGACAGGTGATTGGCAAAAGGGATATGAGAGGATCATGGGACAAGAGGTCCGGGAAGAAAGACAAGGGGGGAGGGGGGAAAACCCAGAGGATGGGCAAGGGGTATAGTCAGAGGGACAGAGGGAGAAAAAGGAGAGTAAGAGAAAGAATGTGTGTATATACATAAATAACGGATGGGATACGAGGGGGAGGTGGGGCATTAGTGGAAGTTAGAGAAGTCGATGTTCATGCCATCAGGTTGGAGGCTACCCAGACGGAATATAAGGTGTTGTTCCTCCAACCTGAGTGTGGCTTCATCTTTACAGTAGAGGAGGCCGTGGATAGACATATCAGAACGGGAATGGGACATGGAATTAAAATGTGTGGCCACTGGGAGATCCTGCTTTCTCTGGCGGACAGAGCGTAGGTGTTTAGCGAAAGGGTCTCCCAGTCTGCGTCGGGTCTCGTCAATATACCGATTGATAATGCCTATATCGATCAACTGAGATTGATATAGACATTATCAAGATCACACATAGTGTTAAGGTAGTATATTCTCTTCTTATCCATTCATAGACAACTGTTTATTCCACTCCAAGGATACTGCAGGGCCTGCTGAGATCCTTCAACATTTTGTGGGTGTTGCTCTGCGTTCCAGGCATCAGCAGAATCCCCAGAGTCCATGCGCGCTGGTGTCGTGTGGGCAGGACGATGTGGTCTGTGTGGTTCGTGGTCGGGTCTCTTGGTCGTCCAGTCTCTCTTGTCGCAGCTGCTGCTCGCTGCCCGAGGCACAGCTGGGGTCTTTTTCATGCGGAGCACCTCCCTCCCAAACGGGACTTCGATAGGACGCAGAACCGGGCTGAGAAGTGGCAGGTGGAGTTCATCCCAGGTAAGCGTGAAGTGGCTCATTTCGGTAGGTCAAGTTTGAAGGCAGAATATAGTGTTAATGGTAAGCCTCCTGGCAGTGTGCAGGATCAGAGAGATCTTGCAGGTCCGTGTCCATAGGACACCCACAACTGCTGGGCAGGTGGACAGTGTTGTTAAGAAGCCGTGTGGTGTGTTGGCCTTCATCAACTATGGGACTGAGTTCAAGAGGTGATGTTACAACTATATAAGACCTTGGTCAGATCCCACTTGGAGTACTCTGTTCAGTTCCGGTCACCTCACTGCAGGAAGGATGTGGATACTATAGAGAGAGTGCAAAAAGGATATTGACAGGATTGGGGACTGTGCACTATGAGAATAGGCTGAGTGAACTCGGCCTTTTTTCCTTGGAGCGACGGAGGATGAGAGGTGACCTGATAGAGGTGTGTAAGATGAGAGGCATTGATCGTGTGGACAGTCAGAGGCTTTTTCCCAGGGCTGTAATAGCTAACATGCAGGGGCACAGTTTTAAGGTGCTTGGGAGCAGGTACAGAGGAGGGGTCGGGGGTAAGTTTTTCACACAGAGGATGGTGGGTGCGTGGAACGGGCTGCCGGCGACGATGGTGGAGGTGGATACGATAGGGTCTTTTAAGAGACTCCTGGATAGGGACACGGAGCTCAGAAAAATGTGATAGGGTAATCTTCAGGCAGTTTCAAGAGTTGGTTACATGGTCAGCACAACATTGTGGGCCGAAGGGCCTGTAATGTGCTGTAGATTTGTATGTTCCAGGTTCAATGTCTCCCCAGTGTTTAGATGTCAGGTTGAATTTCTTCAGGCTGATTTTGATGTTATCTTTGAGTGCTTCCTTTGCCCGCTGACTGTCAACTGGGAGCGAAGGATCTGTCTGGGGGTGAGGTGAACGCGGCCTGCTGACCACACGGCTCATCCGTCGGAGTTGGTGTTGCTGGCAGAGTTTCGCTTTGTAACAGCGCAGTTGGTTGGCTTCTGCACTCTGGTTGATAGGCCAAGTTGGTTTGGTCTTTCACTGGTTCCCCTCTGGTTATTACTCCTGTAGGTTTATTGGGTATGGCCCACAAGAAATAGATCCCAGGGTTGTGTACAGTGACATGTATGCACTTTGATAGTAGATTTACCTTGACCTTTGAAAAAGTCTGCATCCATCATTACTGACCCCCATCACCCAGGACATGTCCTCTTCTCATTATGACCATCAGGGAGGGGGTACAGGAGATACATCCATCATTACTGACCCCCATCACCCAGGACATGTCCTCTTCTCATTGTGACCATCAGGGAGGAGGTACAGGAGACACATCCATCATTACTGACCCCCATCACCCAGGACGTACCCTCTTCTCATTGTGACCATCAGGGAGGGGGTACAGGAGGTACATCCATCATTACTGACCCCATCACCCAGGACATGTCCTCTTCTCATTGTGACCATCAGGGAGGAGGTACAGGAGGTACATCCATCATTACTGACCCCATCACCCAGGACATGTCCTGTTCTCATCGTGACCATCAGGGAGGAGGTAATGGAGATACATCCATCATTACTGACCCCCATCACCCAGGACATGTCCTCTTCTCATTGTGACCATCAGGGAGGAGGTACAGGAGATACATCCTTCATTACTGACCCCCATCACCCAGGACATGTCCTGTTCTCATCGTGACCATCAGGGAGGAGGTACAGGAGGTACATCCATCATTACTGTCCCCCATCACCCAGGACATGCCCTCTTCTCGTTGTGACCATCAGGGAGGAGGTACAGGAGATACATCCATCATTACTGACCCCCATCACCCAGGACATGTCCTCTTCTCATTGTGACCATCAGGGAGGAGGTACAGGAGACACATCCATCATTACTGACCCCCCATCACCCAGGACGTACCCTCTTCTCATTGTGACCATCAGGGAGGGGGTACAGGAGGTACATCCATCATTACTGACCCCATCACCCAGGACATGTCCTCTTCTCATTGTGACCATCAGGGAGGAGGTACAAGAGATACATCCATCATTACTGACCCCCATCACCCAGGACATGTCCTCTTCTCATCGTGACCATCAGGGAGGAGGTACAGGAGGTACATCCATCATTACTGACCCCCATCACCCAGGACATGTCCTCTTCTCATCGTGACCATCAGGGAGGAGGTACAGGAGGTACATCCATCATTACTGACCCCATCACCCAGGACATGTCCTGTTCTCATTGTGACCATCAGGGAGGAGGTACAGGAGATATATCCATCATTACTGTCCCCCATCACCCAGGACATGCCCTCTTCTCGTTGTGACCATCAGGGAGGAGGTACAGGAGATACATCCATCATTACTGACCTCCATCACCCAGGACATGTCCTCTTCTCATTGTGACCATCAGGGAGGAGGTACAGGAGATACATCCATCATTACTGACCCCCATCACCCAGGACATGTCCTCTTCTCATTGTGACCATCAGGGAGGGGGTAATGGAGATACATCCATCATTACTGACCCCCATCACCCAGGACATGCCCTCTTCTCATTGTGACCATCAGGGAGGAGGTACAGGAGATACATCCATCATTACTGACCCCCATCACCCAGGACATGCCCTCTTCTCATTGTGACCATCAGGGAGGGGTACAGGAGATACATCCATCATTACTGACCCCCATCACCCAGGACATGCCCTCTTCTCATTGTGACCGTCAGGGAGGGGGTACAGGAGATACATCCATCATTACTGACCCCCATCACCCAGGACATGTCCTCTTCTCATTGTGACCATCAGGGAGGAGGTACAGGAGATACATCCATCATTACTGACCCCCATCACCCAGGGCATGGCCTCTTCTCATTGTGACTATCAGGGAGGGGTACAGGAGATACATCCATCATTACTGACCCCCATCACCCAGGACATGCCCTCTTCTCATTGTGACCGTCAGGGAGTGGGTACAGGAGATACATCCATCATTACTGACCCCCATCACCCAGGACATGTCCTCTTCTCATTGTGACCATCAGGGAGGAGGTACAGGAGCCTGAAGACACACACTCTATGATTCAGGAACAGCTTCTTCCCCTCCGCCATCCGATTTCTGAATGGACATTAAATCCACAAACATTACCCCATTGCCATACTCTTTTTGCACTATTAATTTAATTTAATTTTCTTTTTGATTCATAATTATTGTAATTTATAATTTTTATTATTATGTATTAGTGTCAAAATGGTTGCCGTGACGCGTCTAGCGTGGTGGTGTGGCGGGTCGTGCTTGTCACTCTCACTTTCAGCTTCCGCCGCTGTCTAGCCGTCTCGGGAAAAGGAGAGCTGAACGTGTCAGTCTCTCCCTGCCAGTACACAGCCTCTCCGACAGCAAGCCTCGTGTAGCGCCTCCTCGCTGGCGACACGCACACGGAAACTGAACTCTTCTCGGGCTCAGGCTGAACTACAGGGGACGGGGAGGATGTCTGGCCCCTGTGCGACGTAGCACGCAGGCCCACCGCCGTGTGGACACGCCCCGGTGCTCGTGAACCAGATCCCCGGCTACGGGTAAATAGCCCCCACCGCCTTGCGGGCAGCCTCGGGGGAGAGACGAAGGTCTACGGGAGTTAAACCCAGACAGCAAATCCGGAGTGGAGCCTCCTGATGTCATTGAACATCCTCCCGGCAGCTCCTGCAGCCGAGCTGGTGACAAACGTATTGCTTCATAAGCTTTCCTTCGGGCTACACCAATGAGGCCGAGAGGGGGATCTTGACGACTGGGGCATCTCAGGATCTCCGTACCTTCCGCCCAGGCTTGTGATGATGGTCATCACCCATTGTCCTTCGAGATGGACTGATGCCGACCACCATTATGTATTACAATGTACTGCTGCTGCAAAAAGCACACGTGGTATGAAACTCAACTCCACTTCTGGTTCTGATTCTGAGTTGGTGTTGAGTTAGAACACAGAACACAGAACACAGAACATAGAATATAGAAAATAAAGTTTAGAAGATAGAACATAAAACATAGAACATAAAACATGAAACATAAAACATAAAACATAGAAGATAGAACATAAAACATAGAAGACAGAACATAAAACATAAAACATCAAACATAAAACATAGAAGATAGAACTTAAAACATAGAAGACAGAACATAGAATAGAATGACAGAAACAGGTACTATGAACCCAAGCCTCGTCATGTCCTCGCCTCTAAGTACCCAAGCCATGAAGCCACATCAAGTCCTCACCTAGTTCCAGGGTCCGAGCCCGAGTCAAGACCCAGCTCGGAGTCCAAGCCCAGGCTCCTAGTTCCCAGCTCCTTGTCCTGGTCCTGCTTGCCGAGCCAATGTCCTAGCCCAAGTCTGTGTTCTTGGCCCAGCTCTCTAGTCAAGTCCTGTTCCTGGTACTTCAGTGTCTGTGTCTTGCATTTGGGTCTGCTCCCAGTGCCCCCGTCTGACAAAAACATAGAAGATAGAACATAGAGGAACAGGCCCTTTGTCCCACAAAGTTGTGCCAGACCAGCTAAAAACTAAACCCAAACGCTAACCAGAATTAGAATCAGAATCAGGTTTATTATCACTGGCATGTGTCATGACATTTGTTAACGTAGCAGCAGCAGTTCAATGCAATACATAATCTAGAAGAAGAAAAAATAATAATAATGTGAGTAAGCAAATCAAGTACATGTATAATGAATGGATTAAAAATTGTGCAAAAACAGAACTAATATATATTAAACAAGTGAGGTAGTGTTCATGGGTTCAATGTCCATTTAGGAATCAGATGGCAGAGGGGAAGAAGCTGTTCCTGAATCGCTGAGTGTGTGTCTTCAGGCTTCTGTACCACCTACCCGATGGTAACAGTGAGAAAAGGGCATGTCCTGGGTGCTGGACGTCCTTAATAATTGAAGCTGCCTTCTTGAGACACCGCTCCCTGAAGATGTCCTGGGTACTTTGTAGGCTAGTACCCAAGACTTACGACCCTCTGCAGCTTCTTTCAGTCCTGTGCAGTAGCCCCTCCGTACCAGACAGTGATGCAGCCTGTCAGAATGCTCTCCATGATACAACTATTGAAGTTTTTGAGTGTATTTGTTCACTTCAAACTCCTAATGAAGTATAGCCGCTGTCTTGCCTTCCTTATGACTACATCGATATGTTGGGACCCAGTTAGATCGTCAGAGATCTTGACACCCAGGAACTTGAAACCGCTCACTCTCTCCACTTCTGCTCCCTCTATGAGGATTGAATTCCTCCTACCTGCACAATGTCCATATCCCTCCATCTTCCTCACATCCACATAACTGCCCAAACATCTCCTGTAAGTCTTTCATGTACATGCCTCGAGTACCACACAACAGAGTGCATTCCAGCATCCACCACTCAACCCTCAACCATCAGGAAGGAGGTACAGGAGCCTCAGGGCCCACATCACCAGGTTCAGGAACGGTAATTACCCCTCAACCATCAGGAAGGAGGTACAGGAGCCTCAGGACCCACACCACCAGGTTCAGGAACAGTTATCACCCCTCAACCATCAGGAAGGAGGTACAGGAGCCTCAGGTCCCACACCACCAGGTTCAGGAACAGTTATTACCCCCTCAACCATCCGGAAGAAGGTACAGGAGCCTCAGGACCCACACCACCAGGTTCAGGGACAGTTATTACCCCTCAACCATCCGGAAGGAGGCACAGGAGCCTCAGGACCCACACCACCAGGTTCAGGAACAGTTATTACCTCTCAACCCTCAGGAAGGAGGTACAGGAGCATGCAGAATGCCCCGGATCACATTTGTCACTGTTCTGTTGTTCTGCATTTCATTGTGCACTCTTCTGTGCGGGCCGCATGTTTTCAGTTTACGTTTGAGTTACCGTTGAAGGTAAGAGGTAGGAGAATTGGATGCCATCCAATTAGGACTGGTCGGATTGAAGGGGAGGTTTCTCTGGTGGGGGACTCCGAGGCTGGGCTTGGGGGCTTTGGTTCGAGAGGAGATGAAGAGGGAAGACGCTGGGGAGAACCGGTCGTAGCCTACGATCCGGTGGGAGACTCGTTTGCTCGAGATGGATTGCGAGCGACGTTCGGAAGGCGGTGTGTGTGTGTGTTTTCACGTTGTCCGAGGTCCCGGCGCGTGAGTGACACAGAGAAGTTCAAGATGAGCTCCCAACTTGTGCACGTTTGACTGTTTAATTAGAACTTTTCCTTTTTTGTTATTCTTTACTAACCCTTCAGTTAAGATTCATAAATATAATTCCTTTAATCGTATGCAGTGGGCTGTCTGTTATTCCGAGGCATTAATCTGTAACAGGGTAGCAAATGACACAGCACCCACACAAACCGGGAGTTTGGGAGGGTGGGGGTGCTCACTCCTCAATCTCACGCGTTTGGCGGGGCCAGAGCTTGTCTTCTCCGGACTTACTCAGCCGAGGAAACCAGGCGGTTTCACGTGCAAAACCGATCTCCTTCGAACCTGCCCCCTCTCCCCTTCAATCCACACCCTCTGGTGTTAGACATCCCAACCCTGGGAAACAGCTGCTCCCTGTCCACTCTATCTAGGCCTCTCATAATCTCGTAAACCTCTATCAGATCTCTCCTCAGCCCCTGCTGCCCCAGAGAAAACAACCCAAGTTTATCCGGCCTCTCGTGATAGCACACGCCCTCCACACCAGGCAGCATCCTGGTAAACCCCTTCTGCACCCTCTCCAAAGCCTCAACATCCTTCCTATAGCGGGGTGACCAGAACCGTATGCAATACCTTTCCAGTGCAGTTGAGGACACGGGAATGAATGAGGTTCCCATGTCTTCACTTGATTCATTTGAACTGACTTTATTTCTTACACCCTTCACAACCAGGAGGAGTAAAGATCTTTACGTTATGTCTCCACCTGAATCTGCAATGTGCAATTTGTAGTAAATAGTATGTACAACAGGACAGTCAACATAGCATAGTAATACAATTATGTCACAGTGAGCTAATGGTGGAAGAAGCTGTCCCGGAGCCTGTGGGTCCTGGCTTTTATGCTGCGGTACCGTTTCCCGGATGGTAGCAGCTGGAACAGTTTGTGGTTGGAGTTTGTGGTTTATATTCCTGGCAGGTCATTCTGCAAGAACAAAAACAAACACACACACACACACACACAGGCAGGAGCTGGTTGTGGTCTACAGAAGGAATGGAGACAGGCTCACCCCTATTGACATCAATGGATCCGAGGTTGAGAGGGTGAACAACTTTAAGTTCCTCGGCATAAACATCACCGAGGACCACACGTGGTCTGTACACACCAGCTGTGCAGTGAAAAAGGCACAACAGCACCTCCTTCACCTCAGACAGTTGAGGAAGTTTGGCATGAGTCCCCAGATCCAAAGGACTATCAACAGGTGCAGGAGCCTCAGGACCCACACCACCAGGTTCAGTGACAGTTATTACCCCTCAACCATCAGGAAGGAGGTACAGGAGCCTCAGGACCCACACCACCAGGTTCGGGAACAGTTATTACCCCTCAACCATCAGGAAGGAGGTACAGGAGCCTCAGGACCCACACCACCAGGTTCAGGGACAGTTATTACCTCCTCAACCATCAGGAAGGAGGTACAGGAGCCTCAGGACCCACACCACCAGGTTCAGGGACAGTTATTACCCCTCAACCATCAGGAAGTAGGTACAGGAGCCTCAGGACCCACACCACCAGGTTCAGGAACAGTTATTACCTCCTCAACCATCAGGAAGGAGGTACAGGAGCCTCAGGTCCCACACCACCAGGTTCAGGAACAGTTATTACCCCTCAACCATCAGGAAGGAGGTACAGGAGCCTCAGGACCCACATCACCAGGTTCAGGAACAGTTATTACCCCTCAACCATCAGGAAGGAGGTGCAGGAGATCAGGACCCACACCACCAGGTTCAGGGACAGTTATTACCCCTCAACCATCAGGAAGGAGGTGCAGGAGCCTCAGGACCCACACCACCAGGTTCAGGGACAGTTATTACCCCTCAACCATCAGGAAGGAGGTACATGAGCCTCAGGACCCACACCACCAGGTTCGGGAACAGTTATTACCCCTCAACCATCAGGAAGGAGGTACAGGAGCCTCAGGACCCACACCACCAGGTTCAGGGACAGTTATTACCTCCTCAACCATCAGGAAGGAGGTACAGGAGCCTCAGGACCCACACCACCAGGTTCAGGGACAGTTATTACCCCTCAACCATCAGGAAGTAGGTACAGGAGCCTCAGGACCCACACCACCAGGTTCAGGAACAGTTATTACCTCCTCAACCATCAGGAAGGAGGTACAGGAGCCTCAGGTCCCACACCACCAGGTTCAGGAACAGTTATTACCCCTCAACCATCAGGAAGGAGGTACAGGAGCCTCAGGACCCACATCACCAGGTTCAGGAACAGTTATTACCCCTCAACCATCAGGAAGGAGGTGCAGGAGATCAGGACCCACACCACCAGGTTCAGGGACAGTTATTACCCCTCAACCATCAGGAAGGAGGTGCAGGAGCCTCAGGACCCACACCACCAGGTTCAGGGACAGTTATTACCCCTCAACCATCAGGAAGGAGGTACATGAGCCTCAGGACCCACACCACCAGGTTCAGGAACAGTTATTACCCCTCAACCATCAGGGAGGAGGTACAGGAGCCTCAGGACCCACACCACCAGGTTTGGGAACAGTTATTACCCCTCAACCATCAGGAAGGAGGTACAGGAGCCTCAGGACCCACACCACCAGGTTCAGGTACAGTTATTACCTCCTCAACCATCAGGAAGGAGGTACAGGAGCCTCAGGACCCACACCACCAGGTTCAGGAACAGTTATTACCCCTCAACCATCAGGGAGGAGGTACAGGAGCCTCAGGACCCACACCACCAGGTTCGGGAACAGTTATTACCCCTCAACCATCAGGAAGGAGGTACAGGAGCCTCAGGACCCACACCACCAGGTTCAGGTACAGTTATTACCTCCTCAACCATCAGGAAGGAGGTACAGGAGCCTCAGGACCCACACCACCAGGTTCAGGAACAGTTATTACCCCTCAACCATCAGGAAGGAGGTACAGGAGCCTCAGGACCCACGCGACCAGGTTCGGGAACAGTTATTACCCCTCAACCATCAGGAAGGAGGTACAGGAGCCTCAGGACCCACACCACCAGGTTCAGAGACAGTTATTACCCCTCAACAATCAGGAAGGAGGTGCAGGAGCCTCAGGACCCACACCACCAGGTTCAGGGACAGTTATTACCCCTCAACCATCAGGAAGGAGGTGCAGGAGACTCAGGACCCACACCACCAGGTTCAGGGACAGTTATTACCCCTCAACCATCAGGAAGGAGGTACATGAGCCTCAGGACCCACACCACCAGGTTCAGGAACAGTTATTACCCCTCAACCATCAGGGAGGAGGTACAGGAGCCTCAGGACCCACACCACCAGGTTCGGGAACAGTTATTACCCCTCAACCATCAGGAAGGAGGTACAGGAGCCTCAGGACCCACACCACCAGGTTCAGGGACAGTTATTACCCCTCAACCATCAGGAAGTAGGTACAGGAGCCTCAGGACCCACACCACCAGGTTCAGGAACAGTTATTACCCCTCAACCATCAGGGAGGAGGTACAGGAGCCTCAGGACCCACACCACCAGGTTCGGGAACAGTTATTACCCCTCAACCATCAGGAAGGAGGTACAGGAGCCTCAGGACCCACACCACCAGGTTCAGGTACAGTTATTACCTCCTCAACCATCAGGAAGGAGGTACAGGAGCCTCAGGACCCACACCACCAGGTTCAGGAACAGTTATTACCCCTCAACCATCAGGAAGGAGGTACAGGAGCCTCAGGACCCACGCGACCAGGTTCGGGAACAGTTATTACCCCTCAACCATCAGGAAGGAGGTACAGGAGCCTCAGGACCCACACCACCAGGTTCAGAGACAGTTATTACCCCTCAACCATCAGGAAGGAGGTACAGGAGCCTCAGGACCCACACCACCAGGTTCAGGGACAGTTATTACCCCTCAACCATCAGGAAGGGGGAACAGGAGCCTCAGGACCCACACCACCAGGTTCAGGAACAGTTATTACCCCTCAACCATCAGGAAGGAGGTACAGGAGCCTCAGTACCCATGCGACCAGGTTCGGGAACAGTTATTACCCCTCAACCATCAGGAAGGAGGTGCAGGAGCCTCAGGACCCACACCGCCAGGTTCAGGGACAGTTATTACCCCTCAACCATCAGGAAGGAGGTACAGGAGCCTCAGGACCCACACCACCAGGTTCAGGGACAGTTATTACCCCTCAACCATCAGGAAGGAGGTACAGGAGCCTCAGGACACACACCACCAGTTTCGGGAACAGTTATTACCCATCAACCATCAGGAAGGAGGTACAGGAGCCTCAGGACCCACACCACCAGGTTCAGGGACAGTTATTACCTCCTCAACCATCAGGAAGGAGGTACAGGAGCCTCAGGACCCACACCACCAGGTTCAGGGACAGTTATTACCCCTCAACCATCAGGAAGTAGGTACAGGAGCCTCAGGACCCACACCACCAGGTTCATGCACAGTTATTACCCCTCAACCATCAGGAAGGAGGTACAGGAACCTCAGGACCCACATCACCAGGTTCAGGAACAGTTATTACCCCTCAACCATCAGGAAGGAGGTGCAGGTGCCTCAGGACCCACACCACCAGGTTCAGGGACAGTTATTACCCCTCAACCATCAGGAAGGAGGTACAGGAGCCTCAGGACCCACGCGACCAGGTTCGGGAACAGTTATTACCCCTCAACCATCAGGAAGGAGGTGCAGGAGCCTCAGGACCCACACCACCAGGTTCAGAGACAGTTATTACCCCTCAACCATCAGGAAGGAGGTACAGGAGCCTCAGGACCCACACCACCAGGTTCAGGGACAGTTATTACCCCTCAACCATCAGGAAGGGGGAACAGGAGCCTCAGGACCCACACCACCAGGTTCAGGAACAGTTATTACCCCTCAACCATCAGGAAGGAGGTACAGGAGCCTCAGGACCCACACCACCAGGTTCAGGGACAGTTATTACCCCTCAACCATCAGGAAGGAGGTGCAGGAGCCTCAGGACCCACACCACCAGGTTCAGGGACAGTTATTACCCCTCAACAATCAGGAAGGGGGAACAGGAGCCTCAGGACCCACACCACCAGGTTCAGGGACTGTTATTACCCTCAACCATCAGGAAGGAGGTACAGGAGCCTCAGGACCCACACCACCAGGTTCAGGAACAGTTATTACCCCTCAATCATCAGGAAGGAGGTGCAGGAGCCTCAGGACCCACACCACCAGGTTCAGGGACAGTTATTACCCCTCAACCATCAGGAAGGAGGTACATGAGCCTCAGGACCCACACCACCAGGTTCAGGAACAGTTATTACCCCTCAACCATCAGGGAGGAGGTACAGGAGCCTCAGGACCCACACCACCAGGTTCGGGAACAGTTATTACCCCTCAACCATCAGGAAGGAGGTACAGGAGCCTCAGGACCCACACCACCAGGTTCAGGGACAGTTATTACCTCCTCAACCATCAGGAAGGAGGTACAGGAGCCTCAGGACCCACACCACCAGGTTCAGGAACAGTTATTACCCCTCAACCATCAGGAAGGAGGTACAGGAGCCTCAGGACCCACGCGACCAGGTTCGGGAACAGTTATTACCCCTCAACCATCAGGAAGGAGGTGCAGGAGCCTCAGGACCCACACCACCAGGTTCAGAGACAGTTATTACCCCTCAACCATCAGGAAGGAGGTACAGGAGCCTCAGGACCCACACCACCAGGTTCAGGGACAGTTATTACCCCTCAACCATCAGGAAGGGGGAACAGGAGCCTCAGGACCCACACCACCAGGTTCAGGAACAGTTATTACCCCTCAACCATCAGGAAGGAGGTACAGGAGCCTCAGGTCCCACATCACCAGGTTCAGGAACAGTTATTACCCCTCAACCATCAGGAAGGAGGTACAGGAGCCTCAGGACCCACACCACCAGAAGCAGGAACAGTTATTACCTCTCAACCATCAGGAGGGAGGTACAGGAGCCTCAGGGTCCACACCACCAGGTTCAGGAACAGTTATTACCCCTCAACCATCAGGAAGGAGGTACAGGAGCCTCAGGACCCACATCACCAGGTTCAGGAACAGTTATTACCTCTCAACCATCAGGAGGGAGGTACAGGAGCCTCAGGGCCCACACCACCAGGTTCAGGAACAGTTATTACTCTCCCGGAGTAAGAAGCATTCCCGGACCGGACTAAAGGACAGCTGGAGAAGGTATTAATGTAAAGCAGAGTGTGAAGCAACTTGACCAATTGATTCACTTTGATTCGTCGTTTAGCGGAAGAAACATTCCGTTCTCCACTTATTAACTTGTTCAAAATATTCTTTGCTCAAATTCAGTGTCTCTTGTTTACGTCGCAATGGATTTCTTGGCACACTCAAAGTTCAAACTAAATTTACTATCCAAGTGCACACAATGTATATCTCTGTCTACAATGTTAAGACTCATTTTCTCGAGACCATCTGCAGTAAATACTAAAGAGAAACAATAGAATCAATGAAAGACCGCACACAGCAAGGCGGAGAAAGAGCGCGTACACAGAAGGCAATAACTTGAGCAAATACGAAGTAATAATGTTATAATATTAATAGTAATAGTTATTGTTATTAGGTAGATAGATGCTTTATTGATCCCAAAGGAAATTACAGTGTCACAGCAGCATTACAAGTGCACAGGTATACAAATATTAGAAGAAAAGTAAGAAAGAATTTAAAACAAGTTACCTCAAACAGTCTAACGGGGGGGGGGGGGGGTCATCACTTTCCCTCGGCTATAAATTGACTCATTATGGAGCCTAATGACCGAGGGTAAGAATGACCTCATTTATCGCTCTTTGTAGCAGCACAGATGTCTCAGTCTGTTACTAAAAGTGCTCCTCTGTTCAGCCAATGAGGCATGCAGAGGGTGAGAAACATTGTCCAGAATTACCAGGATTTTCCAAAGGATCCTCTGTTCCACCACAGCCTCCAGTGTGTCCGGTTTGACTCCTATAACAGAGCCAGCCTTTCTGATCAGTTTACTGAGCCTGTTGGCATCACCCGGTGTTGATGCCATTGCCCCAGCACACCACCGCATGGAAGATTGTACTGGCGACAACAGACTGGTAGAAGATGTGAAGGAGAGGCCAGCACACTCCAAAGGACCTCAGTCTCCTCAGGAAGTCGAGGCAACTCTGGCCCTTCTTGTACACGGCCTCTGTGTTGGTGCTCCGCTCAAGTCTGTCATCTGGGTGCATCCCCAGGTACTTGTAGGTCCTCACCACATCCACCGTCCTCACCATCAATAGTAACAGGGAACAGTGCAGGCTCAGTCTTCCTGAAGTCCATCACCATCTCCTTTGTCTCACTGATATTGAGCTGCAGATGATTCAGCTTGCACTATTCGACAAAGTCCTCCACCAGGACCCCGTATTCATCCTCCCATCCTCCCTTTATACACCCAACTACTGCTGAGAAATCAAAGAATTTCTGCCTTCTACAGAAAAACAGGAGCGTCAATGAAAGACCACACACAGCAAGATGGAAAAAGAACTAATATGCATAAGACAATTTATTGATCAAATATATAAAAAATTATATTAATATTCATATTCATATAATTATTATTATTTATATGTTCCAGTTTTAGAGCCAGTCCCACGAATTATATCCATTATTACAGAATAAACAGGCAAGAGCAATTTGCTTAATAGATACAGCCATTCCAAACACACATAACACATAGAAATCAATGAGTGAAAATTATCAGAAATATTCTGAACTAAAAGATGAAATTGTAAGACTATGGAACATGAATAGGGTAGACATTGTCCCAATAGTAATATCTACAACTGGTATCATCCCAAAATCACTACACAATTAAAAGAGGAAATTGAAAGACTATGGAATATGAACAGGAGATACATTGTCCCAATAGTAATATCTACAACTGGTATCATCCCAAAGTCACTACACAATAGTGTTAAACGATGAGGGCTATACAGCAATATTTGTGTAATGCTTCAGGAGTCTCAATACTAAAAACCACTAGAATAGTCTGGAAGTTCCTAGCAATTGAGAAACGGGCGTGCTTTGCTGTACTCGTACCTCAGGTCTTACCAGCTTCAGCTGAGAAAAAAATAAATAATAATAATAAATAAATAAACAAGCAATGGATATCGAGAACCTGAGATGAAGAGTCTATAAGTTAGAAGATGGTGCTGGTGAAACACGGTGACATTTTTCTGGCAGCTTACAGAACTTGAAAATATCCTTTCTTTTTAGATTGCTTGCTGAATGTTTCGTTGGAGCGCACTGTTCACGGGGTAGACCATATCCTGTCTTTGGTTGCTTCACTGATCTGAAGGAAGACAGAAGACCACCACCAACATGAGGTTGATGGACTTCTCTACTGCCACGATGAGGTCCATGGACTCTGCTATTTCTACATTGAGGTCCAGAGACTCATTTACTACCGTGATGAGTTCCATGGATTCCTCAATTGCCATGATAAGGTCCATGGCCTTCCCTACCACCACGATAATGTCCATGCACTCCTCTACTTTCACAATGAAGTCTATGGACTCCTCTACTGCCATGCTGAGGTCCATGGCCTCCTCTACTTCCATGATGAGGTCTATGGACTCTTTTCTTTCCATGATGAGGTCTATGGACTCTTTTCCTTCCATGATGAGGTCTACGGACTCCTCTCCTTCCTTGACGAGGTTTATGGACTCCTCTCCTTCCATGATGAGGGCAATGGACTCTTTTCCTTCCAGAGGAAGGAGTCCATAGGCTTTCTAGAGGAGTCTATGGACTCCTCTACTTCCATGATGAGGTCCATGGGCTCTTCTTTCACAATGAGGCCTATGGACTCTTCTCCTTCCATGATGAGGTCTATTGACTCCTCTGCTTCCACGATGAGATCCATGGTCTCCTGTACTTCCATGATAAGGTCTATGGACTCTTCTCCTTCCACGACAAGGTCCAAGGCCTCCTCTACTTTCATGATGAGGTTTATGGACTCTTCTACTTTCACAATGATAATGGATGCCTCTTCATTCATGATAAGGTCCATAGATTCCTCTAATTCCATGATGAGTTCTATGGACTGCTCTAATTCCACGATGAGGTCCATAGACTTATACTTTATACTTTATTGTTGCCAAACAATTGATACTAGAACATACAATCATCACAGCGATATTTGATTCTGCGCTTCCCGCTCCCTGGAGTACAAATAGATAGTAAATATTTAAAAAATTAAATTATAAATCATAAATAGAAAACAGAAAATGGAAAGTGAGGTAGTGTAAAAAAACCAAGAAGCATGTCCGGATATTTGGAGGGTATGGCCCAGATCCGGGTCAGGATCCGTTCAGCAGTCTTATCACAGTTGGAAAGAAGCTGTTCCCAACTATTAGACTCCTCTAATTCCATGATGAGGTCCATAGCCTCCACTACTTTCAGGATAATATCCATAGTTTCATCTATTTCCACAGTGAGGTCTATAGCCTCCTCCATTGCTATGGTGAGGTCACACTAAGTTTGGGGGAATCATCAACTAATATCCTTTCTGGGTAGCCTCCAACCTGATGGCATGGACATCAGTTTCTCCAATTTCTCTCCCTTTCCCTACTCAATTTTCCCTTCCTCATTCTGGTTCCCATCTTGTCCCTTTCCTTTCTCCTCACCTGCCCATCTCCTCCCTTTGGTTCCCATCCTCCTTCCCTTTCTCCACTGTCCTCTCCTTTCAAATTTCCTACTTCTTCAGCACTGCGCCTCTTCCACCCGTTACCTCCTGGCTTCTCAGGTCAGCCTTCCCACTGCCCCCATCCACGCACTTCAGCTGGCCATAGAGGCTGTCCCTGAGTTTCTCCAGCATTGTGTGTGTGTGTGTGTGAGTGTGTGTGTGTGTGTCTGTGTGTGTGTCTGTGTGTATGTGTGTGTCTGTGTGTGTGTCTGTGTGTGAGTGTGTGTGTCTGTGTGTGTGTGTGTCTGTGTGTGTATGTGTGTCTGTGTGTGTGTGTGTCTGTGTGTGTGTGTGTGTATGTGTGTGTGTGTGTGTGAGTGTATATGTGTGTGTGTGTGTGAGAGAGTCTGTGTGTCTGTGTGTGTGTGTCTGTGTGTGTGTCTGTGTGTGTGTGTGTGAGTATGTGTGTGTCTGTGTGTGTCTGTGTGTGTGTTTGTGTGTGTCTGTGTGTGTGTGTGTGTGTGTGTGTGAGAGTCTGTGTGTGTGTGTGTGTGTCTGTGTGTGTGTGTGTGTGTGTGAGTGTGTGTGTGTCTGTGTGTGTGTGTGTCTGTGTGTGTGTCTGTGTGTGTGTGTGTATGTGTGTGTGTGAGTGTGTGTGTGTGTCTGTGTGTGTGTCTGTGTGTGAGTGTGTGTGTCTGTGTGTGTGTGTGTGTGTGTCTGTGTGTGTGTCTGTGTGTGTGTGTGAGTGTGTGTGTGTGTGTGTGTCTGTGTGTGTGTGTGTGTGTGTCTGTGTGTGTGTCTGTGTGTGTGTGTGTGTGAGTGTGTGTGTGTGTGTGTGTGTCTGTGTGTGTGTCTGTGTGTGTGTGAGTGTGTGTGTGTGTGTGTGTTTGTGTATGTGTGTGTGTGTGTGTGTGTCTGTGTGTGTGTCTGTGTGTGTGTGTGAGTGTGTGTGTGTGTGTGTGTGTGTCTGTGTGTGTGTGTGTGTGTGTCTGTGTGTGTGTCTGTGTGTGTGTGTGTGAGTGTGTGTGTGTGTGTGTGTGTGTGTGTGTGTGTGTGTGTGTCTGTGTGTGTGTCTGTGTGTGTGTGAGTGTGTGTGTGTGTGTGTGTGTGTTTGTGTATGTGTGTGTGTGTGTGTGTGTTGTTCTGGATCTCCAGCATCTACAGAATCAGAATCAGGTTTATTATCACCGTAATTTATCATGTGTCATGAAATTTGTTAACTTCGCAGCAGCAGTTCAATGCAATGTACAGTATAGGAGAAAAAAATAAACAAATAAATAAATTACAGTACACGTATATTGAATAGATTAAAAATAGTGCAGAAACAGAAATAGTACACATTAAAAAAAAGTAAGGCAACGTCCAAAGCTTCAATGTCCATTTAGGAATCGGATGGCAGAGGGGAAGAAGCTGTTCCTGAATCGCTGAGTGTGTGTCTTCAGGCTTCTGTACCTCCTCCCTGATGGTAACAGTGAGAAAAGGGCATGTCCTGGGTGCTGGAGGTCCTTAATAATGGACGCTGACTTTCTGAGACACCACTCCCTGAAGATGTCCTGGGTACTTTGTAGGCTCGTGCCTAAGATGGAGCCGACTAGATTTACAACCCTCTGCAGCTTCTTTCAGTCCTGTGCAGTAGCCCCTCCATACCAGACAGTGATGCAGCCTGTCAGAATGCTCTCCATGGTACAACTATAGAAGTTTTTGAGTGTATTTGTTGACATACCAAATCTCTTCAAACTCCAAATGAAATGTAGTTGCTGTCTTGCCTTCTTTATAACTACATCGATATGTTGGGACCAGGTTAGATCCTCAGAGATCTTGACACCCAGGAACTTGAAGCTGCTCACTCTTTCCACTTCTGATCTCTCTATGAGGATTGGTATGTGCTCCTTCGTCTTACTCTTCCTGAAGTCCACAATCAGCTCTTTAGTCTTACTGACGTTGAGTGCCAGATTGTTGCTGTGACACCGTTCCACTAGTTGGCATATCTCACTCCCGTACGCCCTCTCGTCACCACCTGAGATTCTACAAGCAATGTTGTATCGTCAGCAAATTTACAGATAGTGTTTGAGCTGTGCCTTGGTGTTTGTAGATGGTATTTGAGCTATGCCTAGCCACACAGTCATGTGTACACAGAGAGTAGAGCAGTGGGCTAAGCACACACACCTGAGGTGCACCAGTGTTGATTGTCAGCGAGGAGGATATGTTATCACCAATCCGCACAGACTGTGGTCTTCCGGTTAGGAAGTCGGGGATCCAATTGCAGAGGGAGGTACAGAGGCCCAGGTTCTGTAACTTCTCAATTAGGATTGTGGGAATGGTGGTATTAAATGCTGAGCTATTGTCGATGAACAGCATCCTGACATAAGTGTTTGTGTTGTCCAGGTGGTCTAAAGCCGTGTGAAGAGCCATTGAGATTGTGTCTGCTGTTGACCTATTGTGACGATAGGCAAATTGCAGTGGGTCCAGGTCCTTGCTGAGGCAGGAGTTCATTCTAGTCATGACCAACCTCTCAAAGCATTTCATAACAGTGTGCGCGGCCTCTCCGGTGAATGGTATCTGTTATCTGTCAAGTAGAGGACTGTGCATAATCCTGATTTGATGGAGACGGACGTGAGAGTGCGGAGGAACATCTGGGAACTTCTGAAATGCCCGCTTCGCTGCCGCTGCTACTGTGTGGTAACTGGAATCTCCGGAGCTGAAGGCCTCGAAATCCTCGGCTTTGCGTGTTTCAGTGGCCGGGGAGAGGTCGAAGGAGCTCGGCAGAGGATGAAGCTCGGGAGGCTGTATCGGAGGGGCTGGTCGGAAGCCCATAGTTTGGACGGACTCAGTGTCGGCTGGGGTCAGCTGCTTCCAAGGCATCGGCAAGTTGACGGTGCCTGGAGGTTTATGGCAGGGGGTTTCTCCCTTTTGCCGCCTGCTATCGGGGACTCGGGAGTCGATCGACTTGGGGACTTGAGACATTTACTTACCGTGCCCATGATCTGTTCTTCATCAAATTACGGTATTGCTTTGCACTGCCGTAACTGTATGTTATAATTATGTGGTTCTGTCAGTGTTAGTCTTTGGCCTGTCCTGTTTTCTGTGATATCACTCCGGAGAAACATTGTATCATTTCTTAATGCATGTATGCATTTCTAAATGACAATAAAAGAGGACTGAGTGTTCTCAGAATCTAATCTAACATCACCAGAATCCCTTGTGTTTGGGACTTCGACATATTGTTGGAAGCTGTCAGTGTTTTTCACTCTCTCTCAGGCAGTCAAGGAAGACTTGAGAAAGTCTGTGGGTCAGAGCAAGGAAATATGTGTTTTGTGTGGGCCTTGGAATGCAAAGAAAACAGGACGAAGTCTGCACAGATAAAGATGTACAGTATGTCATTACTAAATCTAATTTGGGAACATTGGCATAGATTTGTGACCTAATTTTGCCCTTTGTTAGGAAAGTAGTAGTGATTTATGGTTTTGCCCAGTCTAGGTCAAATGCTGTTTTAAGGGGTCAAGGCTCCTAGCAGGCGGGCTTTAAATAAATGTTGTCTGCTTGTGTCTGCTGTGGGTGAGGGGGTGGGTGGCCACCTCCGCTGCAGGACTTTAAAAATAGTTTTGCGCTCCGTTTTAAGGCGGAGAGCACAAACCCCACGAGATGAAGGGTCTCCAACTGGGCACGGTCACCTTGCCGGCATTCGGCGCGACGGCTTCCTGCAGGACGTGCACCCAGGTTCTAACGTAACCCAGTCGTCGCGTCTGTGCGTCACGCTGCCAGTTCCCTAGCCCCGCGTGGACGAGACCTTCCAGGCTGACGAGCCTTTTCGCCGTCCAGTTACAGCCATGTTCAGTAGTTTAACAGTTCAATAGACTATTTAATAACAGGGAAATGTGTACAATATACATCCTGACGTTCTTGTTCATCACGGACATCCACAAAGACAGGAGAGTGCCCCAGAGAATGAGCGACAGTAACTATGTTAGAACCCCAGACACCCCCACCATACTCCCCCCCCCACGCACAAGAGGCAGCGAAGCATCACCCCGCTACCCTGCTAACTTGGGCAGAAAGTATCAGTGCCCTCCACACACAGCGAGAGCAACAACATGGCCCCCAGTGAAGACCGTGATCTGCAGTACAACAGGAACTAGAGAGAGAGAGAGAGAGAGAGAGAGAGAAAGAGAGAGAGAGAGAGAGAGAGGGAGGGAGAGAGAGAGAGATGGCTCTGGGTCTGTACTCATTGGAATTCAGAAGGATGAGGGGGGGGATCTCATTGAAACCTTCCAAATGTTGAAAGGCGTAGACAGAGTAGATGCGGGTAAGGATGTTTCCCATGGTGGGGGAGTCTAGGACAAGAGGGCACAGCCTCAGGATAGAGGGACGCCCTTTCAAACAGAGATGCGGAGAAATTTCTTCAGGCAGAGGGTGGTGAATTTGTGGAGTTTGTTGCCACAGGCAGCTGTGGAGGCCGGGGGGGGTCGTTGGGTGTATTTAAGGCAGAGATTGATAGGTTCTTGATTGGACGCGGCATCAAAGGTTACGGGGAGAAGGCCGGGAACTGGGGTTGAGGAGGAGATAGGGGGAGAAAAGGATCGGCCATGATTGAGTGGCAGAGCAGACTCGATGGACCAGACGGCCTAATTCTGCTCCTATGTCTTAAGGCCTCACGGTCTTCCAGGTCGGGTGCTTGGGATTTCGAAAAGTGGCCGGTCATCAGCCCCTGGGAGCAGACCCCTCCGCGACAAAGAACCGAAGTCTGAGTGTATCTCCAGGTCAGGGTCTCCCACAGAACCCCAGCCACCTTGAGAAAGGATAAAGAGAGACATCAAGGGTAGAAATTAATATATCCTGTAACACTTGATGCCCTGACCGAATCAGGCAACTACCAGTTTTCCCTTTAAATAAACCCACGGACTTGGCCCCCACCGCAGTCTGTGGCAGAGCATTTCACAGATTCACTACTCTCCGGCTAAACAAAATTCCTCCTTATCTCTGTTCTAATAGGTCGCCGCTCAATTCTGAGGCTGTGCCCTCTAGTTCTGGGTAACATCCTCTCCACATCCACCCTGTCTCGTCCTTTCAACATTCGTTAGGTTTCAATGAGATCATCCCCCGCGCATTCTTCTAAATTCCAGCAAGTACAGGCCCAAAGCTGCCAAACACTCCTCATGTGTTAACCCCTTCCTTCCCGGAATCATCCTCGTGAACCTCCCCTGGACCCTCTCCAATGACAGCGCACCCTTTCTGCGATACGTGGCCCAAAACTGTTGGCAATACTCCAAGTGAGGCCTGACTAGAGTCTTATAAAGGCTCAGCGTTATCTCCTGGCTTTTTTATTCGATTCTCGTTGAAATGGGAATGCCATGAGGTTCATTCATTTTTTTTGCAGGCACCTGCAGGAAAAGCAAAGATATACAATAGAATTTATGAAAAGCTGGACATAGACACACAAATACTGACAAACAGAGAATTTGTAAAAGACAAGTCAAGTTGGTTTAATGTTATTTCCAGTGCACAGGTGTCAAGGAGAACGAAGTATTTGTCATTCCGGATCCAACACAGCCGGGAAAAAAAGCCCAGTAAGATAAAGAACACAATAATTTTTTTTATATAAAACACAATCAGTACAATACTCTGCAAGAGTCTTAGGCAGATATGAAACAATTCTGTAAAGATGAAAGTTTCTGAATATCAAAAAGAGTATTATAAAGAGCCCGTGAACAGTAAAAAACTAAATCAAATCAATACTTCACGTGACCTCCTGCTGCCTTTAAAACTGCATCAATTCTCTCAGGTACAGCTCCAGAAGGAAATCGGAGGGTGGGGTGTGAGGTTGTTCCACGCGTCTTGGAGAACTCACAGCAGTTCTCCTGCAGACTCCAGCTGTCTGGCTTGCTTCCAGCTCGACAGGTGATCCCAGCCAGCCGCGAGGATGCTGAGTTCCGGGCTCTGTACCATACCGCCTGAAGCCATATAAAACATCCAGGGTGCCTTTAGACGTTCTCACAGCCCTGCGGCGATGCAGAAGCTGCCTTATATACCTGGACTGAGTGGATGCCAGTGAGCGAGAATAGGAATCGGTGTGCCTGTGCGTCTGGCGAACAAACAAGAAGAGGAACTGCGGAAATAAAAAAGGCGCTGAGATCACGAGTAGTCAGAGTATGGAGGGTTGAAGTTGGGGTGTTATTTTGAGGTTGGATACGACATTGGTGAGGCCTGATTTGGAGTATTGTCTACAATGTTGGTCACCTACCGACAGGAAAGATGTCAATAAGGTTGAGAAAGTGTACGGAGAAAATGCTGCCGGGATTGGAGGGGCCTCAGTTATGAGGAAAGATTGAATCGATTAGGACTTCATTCCTTGGAACATAGAAGATTGAGAGATTTGACAGAGGTACACAAAATTATGAGGGGGGTGCAGATAGGGTAAGTGCAAGCAGGCTTTTTCCACTGAGGTTGGGCGGGACTACAACCAGAGGTCATGGGTTAAGGGTGAAAGGTGAGAAGTTTACGTTGAAGATTAGGGGGATCTTCTTCACTCAGAGGGTGGTGAGAGTGTGAAATGAGCTCCCAGTGCAAGTGATGCATACGAGCTGGATTTCAATGGTTAAGAGAAGTTTGGACAGGTACGTGGATGGCAGGGGTGTGGAGGACTACGGTCCCGGTGCTGGTCGATGGGAGCAGGCAGCTTAAATTGTTCAGTATGGAATAGATGGGCCAAAGGGCCTGTTTCTGAGCAGTTCCTTTCTGTGACTCTGGTTTTGGGGAGACTTTGCAAAGCACTGAGTCCTGCCGAAAACCTCCCGGCCCAAAACGTCGACCGGACTTGTTTCCACAGGCGCTGGCCGGCCTGCTGGGTTCCTCCGGCGTTTTGTGCGTGAGCCTCTCAGTGTTGTGTTAGCGAAAACATCACGCTCCCTGCCCGCACCGTCCCACCACGGCTCCCCGACACCTGGAAGGCTTCAAAGTGTGATAATTCGCCCTCTCCCTATTAATTATGTCAATGTGAAAAAAGCACACGTTGCTTCCCATAAATACACAGGAGGTTGCAATCATTAATAAGCAGGTTACCGCTATGCAGGAAGTCAGTGAGGAGCTTGAGCAGATGTAATGTGTATCATCAGTTTAATGGGTCTGCAGTTCCATTGAACATCAGGGAAATGTACGCAGTATTAAACCTGAAATTCTTCTTCTGCACAGACACCCACAAAAACAGAGGACAGCCCCAGAGAACGAGCGACAGTACAAACCTGAGAACCCCAAAGCCCCCCGACTCCCCCCTCCCTCGAACAGGCAACAGCAAAGCATCGACCCTCCCTCTCCCCGCTAACTTCAGCAAAAAAGCCCCCGTCACCCTCCACCCACCAAGCCGGCAGTAGCAAAGCCCCCAGTGAGGACTGTGATCTGCAGTGCAACAGAAACTAATCCTTCTCCCGACAATTCGACAGACCACAGGCTGTCACTCTCTCTAATAAAGGGAAAATGAGGTGTCCCCCCCGCCCTTTCACAGCGAGAGGGGAGACATAACCAAACAACTCGCTGATTGGCGGTGTTAAAAGTCTGCTGCGTCACTCTCTCCCACCTCCCCGAGTTATCTGACCCGAGAATCAGCAACCAACTCTCCCCCACCAACGAGAGAGAGGGACAGAGACAGACAGAGAGATAGAGAGAGAGAGAGAGGGAGAGAGGGAGGGAGAGAGATGGAGGGAGAGAGTGAGAGGGAGGGAGGGAGGGAGAGGGGAGAGAGAGAGAGAGGGGGAGAGAGAGAGAGGGGGAGAGGGAGGGGAGGGAGAGAGAGCAAGCACGCAATTGGCCAAGAATAGAGCCCCCAGCAACAAAAGAGCTGCTCCCGATTTCCCCCATCTCTCTCACGGTGCTTCAGTCAGCAGTAGAAGCTCAGAATCAGCCGACCCACAGAGCCTCGGAGGCTGGGAACCCCGGAGGGGCGATCGGCCTCCAGGCCTTGCCCTCGGGTCTTTTCCAAGAGCGGCTGGCCGGAAGCCGGGGTCCCACCACCACAAGGTCTGAGTGTAGACAAAAATTTACAATTGGAGTAAGGAACAGATTTCAGAGTCTAGAAATAGAATCTGTTGAAGATGACAGCAATTGTGTAGAAATGAAATTTAACTCTCTAAAGGATGCCTTGGTAGAATCAGCGAAGTCAGTGATTCCTAAAAAAGGAAAAAAGCACAAAGAATAAATGGATGACAGATGAAATCAAAAATCTAATGGAAGAAAGGAGACTGAAGAAAGCAAATCCTATAGAATAAAAAGTCCTTAGATAAAAAAATTAAAAGCTTATGTCAAAAAGCCAAGGAAGAACGGTTAAACCAGGAATGTGAGCAACTACAAAGAATCCCAATTACTGATCCAAAAAGGTTACATCAACAAATCAAGAATATCACTGGTAAAAAGTTCCTCTGTTCTTCAGCTGGATGTTTGAAAGCAAAGCACGGTACCATCATCATGGAAAAAGATGAGATTATGAACAGATAGACTGAGTATATTCAGACAAACACGAGGAAATCTGCAGATGCTGGAATTTCAAGCAACACACATCAAAGTTGCTGCGTTCACCAGCAACTCTTATGTGTGTTGCTTGAGTATATTCAGGAATTGTTTGATGATGATCAAGGCGAAAAACCAGAAATTAAGAAGAACATTGCAAGTCCAAGTATTTTAAAATCTGAAGTTTGTAATGCAATAAATAAGATGAAGAAAGGAAAGGCAGCAGGTCCTGACGAATTAGTAATAGAACAAATTACCGCCCTTGAAGATTATGGAATTGAAAAACTTACTGATCTAATCAATAACATTTATGAGACTTGAATAATACCAGAAGAGGTGAAAAAAATCAGTATTTATCATTCTTCTTAAGAAACCTGGAGCAATAGAATGTGAGTTACATAAGACCATAAGTTTAATGAGTCACATTACGAAGATACTTCTAAGAATTTTGATGACAAGAGCTAAAAGTAAGACACAAGCTGAAATAGGTAAAGAACAATGTGGTTTTGTAAGACAAAGGTACAAGAAATGTGATATTGATGTTAAGGATACTATCAGAACGAGCTGTTCAAGTGCAAAAAGATTGTTTGTTTTATTGACTACACAAAAGCATTTGATAAAGTGAAGCACAATAAGTTATTTGAAATATTACAGGAAACTTTAGATCTAGATTCGAAAGACCTCCGCCTAATCAGAAATCTGTATTGGGAACAAACTGCCCCTGTAAGAATAGAAGGGGAAGTGAGTCAGTTTACGAAAATCAAGAGAGGCGTTAGACAAGGGTGTGTTTTCTCCCCTGATTTATTTAATGTGTACAGTGAAACAACATTACAAAAAATAAGAGACATCTTGGGAATCAAAGTTGGCAGTGAAAACATCAATAATTTCAGATATGCGGATGACACTCTGTTAATTACAAGTATGGAGGAAGAACTACAATACTTCATTGATATAATTGTTTAAGAAAGTGCAAAAATGGGTCTATCTATCAATTGCAAGAGGACAGAATGTATGGTGATACCCAAAAAGAAGAAGAATCCTATCTGCAGGCTGAGAATAAATGGGAAAGACATAAAACAGAAAACAGAAAACATAGAACAGAACTTTTGCTACTTAGGAAGCTGGGTGACATCAGATGGCAGGTGCGACATGGACATCAAAAGAAGAATAGGCATGGCAAAAGACACATTTATGAGAATGAAGAGTATACTGACCAATACTAAACTAGGCATGACAACCCGCCTCAGAGTACTGAAATGTTATGTTTATCCAGTTATGTTATATGGCTCAGAATGTTGGACAATATCTAGTAACATGAGGAAACGAATTGAAGCAGCAGAGATGTGGTTTTTGAGGAGGATGCAAAGAATATCATGGATGAAACAAATACCTAACGAGGATGTCATGAACAGAGCAAGCACAAAAAGAGAAATAATGTATGAGATCATGAAAAGGCAACGTGACTTCATTGGACATGTGATTAGGAAAGAGGAGTTAGAATGCATGGTAATTATGGGAAATATTGAAAGGAAGAAAGCAAGAGGAAGGCAAAGACAAATGATGGTGAAGACAGCAGCCAGAGAACTGGAAATGAATACCAATGAATTGATCCACTTGACCCGAAACAGGAGTGTGTGGGCCATGACAGTCAAAGCTCAAACTGGGCATGGCACCTGATGATGATGATGATGATGACCCAGGTCGGGGTCTTTGACCGAGCCCCATCCGCCCTGAAAGGGAAAAAGGGAGAGGTCAGGAGTGGGACCTAAGCTGCTTCCGCAGGTGAGCTCGAAGGAGACGCAGTGAGACGCCGTCGCAACTCCCCCGCCCTCATGTGACCGATCACCCTCTGTTTTTGGGATGTGAGAGGAAACCAGAGCATCCACGGGGGTGGTGGGGGGGGGGCCACAGGGAGATGGCAGAGGGAGAGAAGGTGTCGGACGATGGGGCCCTCCTATTTATGTCGGATTTCACTAAGGTGTTCATAATGAAGCTCATTCCCGGCGATTCGAAGTTAATTATTATGATTATGATTATGAGGACACACAGTCCCCGCTTATTGTCATTTAGTAATGCATGCATTAAGAAATGATAAAATTGTTTTTCCAGAATGATATCACAGAAACACATGACAAACCAACTTAAAAACTGACAAAAACCACATAATTATAACATATAGTTACAACAGTGCAAAGCAATACAGTAATTTGATAAAGAGCAGATCTTGGCACAGTAACCTAGAAGAATAAGGAATATATCAATGAATCAGGATATCCCATCTACCATGGCTGTATCTGTTACTCACTGCACACAAAATGCTGGAGGATCTCGGCAGGTCAGGCGGAATCTACGGAAAGGAAGACAGGGTCGACATTTTAAGCTGAGCCCCTTCCTCAGGGGGCTTCCTTTCCCATGCTGACGAAAACTGAAATATCAGCTTGTTTATTTGTTTATTCCTCTCCACAGATACTGCCCGACTTGTTGAGTTCCTCCAGCATTTTGTGTGTGTGTGTGTGTGTGTGTGTGTGTGTTGCTCTGGATTCCCAGCATCTGCAGAATCTCTTCTCTTTATGATGAGCTGGGGAGGGGAGGAGGTCGAGCAGCTTCCGTGGAGGCAGAGGGTGGCCAGTGGTCTCGGAGGAGATTCTGTGTCAATGCTGAGTGCAGATCTGCCTGTAATTGTAATCAATGCAATTATCATAAGACCATAAGGCAAAGGAGCAGAAGTCGGCCATTTTATCATGAGCTGATCCATTCTCCCATTTAGTCCCACTCCCCCGCCTTCTCACCATAACCCTTGATGCCCTGGCTACTCAGATACCTATCAATCTCTGCCTTAAATACACCCAATGACTACAAATTCCACAGATTCACCACCCTCTGGTTAAAAAAATTTCTTCGCATCTCTGTTCTGAATGGGCGCCCTACAATCCTTAAATCATGCCCTCTCGTACTAGACTCCCCCATCATAGGAAACAACTTTCCCACATCCACTCTGTCCATGCCTTTCATATTCGAAATGTTTCTATGAGGTCTCCCCTCATTCTTCTAAACTCCAAGGAGTACAGTCCAAGAGCAGGCAAACGTTCCTCATACGTTAACCCTCTCATTCCCAGAATCATTCTAGTAAATCTTCTCTGAACCCTCTCCAACGTCAGCACATCCTTTCTTAAATAAGGAACCCAAAACTGCCCACAGTACTCCAAGTGAGGTCTCACCAGTGCCTTATAGAGCCTCAACATCACATCCCTGCTCCTATACTCTATTCCTCTAGAAATGAATAACAACATTGCATTCGCCTTCTTCACCACCGGCTCAACCTGGAGGTTAACCTTAAGGGTATCCTGTATGAGGACTCCCAAGTCCTGTTGCATCTCAGAACTTTGAATTCTCTCCCCATCTAAATAATAGTCTGCCCATTCATTTCTTCTGCCAAGGTGCATAACCATACACTTTCCAACATTGTATTTCATACAACTATGATGAAGACCATCACACAAAGGAGCAGAATAAGGCCATTCAGCCCTTTGAGTCTGCTCTGCCATTTCAACATGGCTGTTCCATTTGACTCTCAGCCCCAGTCTCCTGCCTTCTCCCCGTATCCCTTCATGCCCCGACTAATCAAGAATCTATCAAACTCTGCTTTAAGTATACCGAATGACTTGGCCTCCACATCCTCTTGTGGCAACGAATTCCACAGATTCACCACCCTCCAGCTAAACAAATCCCTCCTCATCTCTGTTCTAAATGGACCTCCCTCAACTCTGTGTCCTCTGATTTGAGACTGTCCCATTCCAGAGGAAACATTCCCTCCACACCTACTCCCTGCTGGAGGAACTCAGCTGGCCAGACGGCACCTATGGAGGGGAATGAAGAGTTGGAGTTTTGGATGGAGACCCAGCATCTTGTGTGTGCGTGTTGCTCTGGATTTCCAGCATCTACAGAATCTCTTGTGTTAGACTTGCCAAGCGATTGCCTTACTTTATAATTCTGTCTATATAGTCCTTCAACGCCGCAGATATGAAAATATCACGTAATGTGAGGAGGGAGGAGAAGATGGCGGCGCAAGGCAGCGCTCGCAGTCTCTCCGGTGAATGATATCGGTATTTGTTAACTAGGGGCCGTGCACAATCCTGATTTGATGGAGACAGACGTGAGAAGCATGGAGGAACACCTGGGGAAACTTCTGAAATACCCGCTTCGCTGCCGCTGCTACTGTGCGATCGAGAATCTCAGGAGGGGAAGGCCTCAAATCCTCGGCTTTGCCTGTTGCCTGTTGCCGGGGCCGGGGTCGAAGTGCTCGGCAGAGATGGTGCTCGGTGCTCGGTGTCGGAGGGCTGGTCGGAGGCTCGAAATTTTCGGATGGACTCAGAGTCGGACTGTGGTTGGGTGTTTCCAGGATGCTGCATCGGCAAGTTTGTGGCGCTGGAAGCTCATGGCAGGAAGAGTTTCTCCCTTCAACCGTCTGCGTGAGATGATGGGACTTTCGAGAGACTTTGAGACTTTTTTTTTTACCATGCCCATGGTCTGTTCTTTATCAAATTACGGTATTGCTTTGCACTGTTGTAACTATATGTTATAATTATGTGGTTTTTGTCAGTTTTAGTCTTGGTCTGTCTTGTGTTTCTGTGATATCACACTGGAGGAATATTGTATCATTTCTTAATGCATGCATTACTAAATGACAATAAAAGAGGACTGTGTGCCCTCATAATCTAATCTAATCCAATCTCTCACAGCTTGGAGGATCCCAGTTAGAGAAGGTCAATAACTTTAAATTCCTGGGCGTCACTATTTCAGAGGGCCTATCCTGGACACATGATATAAATGTAATTGCGAAGAAAGAACAGTACCTCTACTTCCTCAGAATGCAGCGGAGGATCGGCAGGGGGATCAGAAACCGTAGCAAACTTCTCTAGATGTGTGGTGGAAAGCGTGCTGACTGGCTGCATTACGTCCTGATTATGGGAACACCATAGCCATTGAGCGGAAAATCGGACAAGAGGTAGTATATTCGGCTCAGTACATCACGGACAAAACCCTTCCATCCATTGAGCACATCTACATGAAATATTGTCGCAGAAAAGCAGAATCCATCATCAAAGATGCTCATCACCCAGGCCGTGCTCTTTTCTCGCTGCTGTCATCAGGAAGGAGGTACAGGAGCCTCAGGACCCACACCACCAGGTTCAGGAACAGTTATTACCCCTCAACCATCAGGAAGAAGGTACAGGAGCCTCAGGACCCACACCACCAGGTTCAGGAACAGGTATTACCCCTCAACCATCAGGAAGGAGGTACAGGAGTCTCAGGACCCACACCACCAGGTTCAGGAACAGTTATTACCCCTCAACCATCAGGAAGAAGGTACAGGAGCCTCAGGACCCACACCACCAGGTTCAGGAACAGGTATTACCCCTCAACCATCAGGAAGGAGGTACAGGAGCCTCAGGACCCACACCACCAGGTTCAGGAACAGTTATTACCCCTCAACCATCAGGAAGGAGGTACAGGAGCCTCAAGACCCGCACCACCAGGTTCAGGAACAGTTATTACCCCTCAACCATCAGGAAGGAGGTACAGGAGTCTCAGGACCCACACCACCAGGTTCAGGAACAGTTATTACCCCTCAACCATCAGGAAGGAGGTACAGGAGCCTCAGGACCCACACCACCAGGTTCAGGAACAGTTATTACCCCTCAACCATCAGGAAGGAGGTACAGGAGCCTCAGGACCCACACCACCAGGTTCAGGAACAGTTATTACCCCTCAACCATCAGGAAGGAGGTACAGGAGCCTTAGAACCCACACCACCAGGTTCAGGGACAGTTATTACCCCTCAATTATCAGGAAGGAGGTGCAGGAGCCTCAGGACCCACACCACCAGGTTCAAGGACAGTTATTACCCTCAACCATCAGGAAGGAGGTACAGGAGCCTCAGGTCCCACACCACCAGGTTCAGGAACAGTTATTACCCCTCACCCATCAGGAAGGAGGTACAGGAGCCTCAGGACCCACATCACCAGGTTCAGGAACAGTTATTACCCCTCAACCATCAGGAAGGAGGTACAGGAGCCTCAGGACCCACACCACCAGCTTCAGGAACAGTTATTACCCCTCAACCATCAGGAAGGAGGTACAGGAGCCTCAGGACCCACACCACCAGGTTCAGGAACAGTTATTACCCCTCAATTATCAGGAAGGAGGTACAGGAGCCTCAGGACCCACACCACCAGGTTCAGGGACTGTTATTACCCTCAACCATCAGGAAGGAGGTACAGGAGCCTCAGGTCCCACACTACCAGGTTCAGGAACAGTTATTACCCCTCACCCATCAGGAAGGAGGTACAGGAGCCTCAGGACCCACATCACCAGGTTCAGGAACAGTTATTACCCCTCAACCATCAGGAAGGAGGTACAGGAGCCTCAGGACCCACACCACCAGGTTCAGGAACAGTTATTACCCCTCAACCATCAGGAAGGAGGTACAGGAGCCTCAGGACCCACACCACCAGGTTCAGGGACTGTTATTACCCTCAACCATCAGGAAGGAGGTACAGGAGCCTCAGAACCCACACCACCAGGTTCAGGAACAGTTATTACCCCTCAATTATCAGGAAGGAGGTACAGGAGCCTCAGGACCCACACCACCAGGTTCAGGGACTGTTATTACCCTCAACCATCAGGAAGGAGGTACAGGAGCCTCAGGTCCCACACTACCAGGTTCAGGAACAGTTATTACCCCTCACCCATCAGGAAGGAGGTACAGGAGCCTCAGGACCCACATCACCAGGTTCAGGAACAGATATTACCCCTCAACCATCAGGAAGGAGGTACAGGAGCCTCAGGACCCACACCACCAGGTTCAGGAACAGTTATTACCCCCGCAACCATCAGGAAGGAGGTACAGGAGCCTCAGGTCCCACACTACCAGGTTCAGGAACAGTTATTACCCCTCTACCATCAGGCTCCTGAACAAAAGGGGATAACTAAACTCATTCTATTCCTGGCGCTCCCACAACCGATGTTCTCACTTTAAGGACGTTTTTTTTATCTTTTTGTTTCATGCTCTTGTTGTTTATTGCTATTTATTTATATCAGCATATGCAGACTTTGTTGTCCATTGGTCCTGCTTACAGTCACTGTCCTATAGATTTGCTGAGCATGCCTGCAGGAAAAATAATCTCAGGGTTGTAAGTGGTGACACGTATGTACGCTGTTAATAAATTTTACTTTGCATTTTTTACTTTGAGCTGCACCTCACCTCGGTCTTAGTGAGTTTTACCGATCAGAGACTTAATCAGTGGGTTGCGGCCACAGTGTTGTAATCTGAATAAAGTTATCGGACAGACACTGAAGCCTTTGGACATGGGGAGAGAACGTCGACTCAGACCATGAGAGACCTGCGTCGGGCATTTTCATGCCTTACAAGGTGCAGATTGGGAGTCTGTTTGGGGCTTCACTCCTCGCACAGGCACTAGAGCAATGTGTGGTTAAGTGCCTTACTCAAGGACACAAACACTCTGCCACAGCTGAGGCTCAAACTAGTGACCTTCAGATCGCTAGACGGACGCCTTAACCACTTGGCCACGTGCCCAACACAAGATATAGAAGTGTTTTATTCAACGAGATGAGACACACTTGGAGGTAGAGTCCTGTTCGATCCAACATTACATGATATTTTTATATGCTAAAGATCGAAGGTAACAACAAGACAATTCTGGAGTTACAATGTGTATACAATGCTTCCTTTGAATTGCATGTAATTGTCACACAGCTGCTACTTCGCACCCAGACACCAGACACCCAAAATGGACGTCAATCAGCGCAGTACAGTCCGGTTTTCAGTCAGCTGGTGTCCGCAGCTCCAGGAAAGCCGCATGTGAAATTTAATCTACAATCCACGTTCAGGCCTGAAGGTTGCTTGCGGAAGTTAACAGTTTGCTGGGTAACCTACCACCCAAACAACGATCACTCATGCACTCTGTCTGGGACTTGGTAAATGTTAATGATTTGGAACTTAACCAGCCCGGCTGGGGTCACTTTGCCTTGGGGGAATTTCTTTCGGTCGAGGGAGTGCACGTCGACAACCGGCCCTATTCCAGGAATGAACGGCCATTGGCTCGCGGGACGCTCGCTCCCTTTGGGTGTACCTTAACGTCTTCTGGATGCCCACAAGGTCTTTTCTGAGAGTCTGGCTCAATATGAAACACTTCCAGCGGCCTGGGATCGGAAAGCCAGTGAGGATATCAAGACAGCAACACACAGAACGCTGGAGGAACTCAGCAGGTCAGGCAGCATCTATGGAGAGGAATAAACAGAAGAGATCCTGCAGATGCTGGAAATCCAGAGTAACACACACACACACACACACACACACACACACACACACACACACAAAATGCTGGTGAAACTCAGCTGGTCAGGCAGCATCTATGGAGAGGAATAAAGACCAGGCTTGGCAAAAGTTTTCATCAATCTAAGGCCAATGTTGCCACATGGGTGGTGGGGTGGAGATACGTCTCTACCAAAGGAGGTGTGAGGTGCTCCTTCCCTCCGCTGGCCTGCAGGTTACCCTTGGGCGAGGTGTAGCACCTGCTTAGCCCCCTGAACAGGGTAACGTGAAGCTGTGGGAGCAGGTGGTGGACGGTCGTACGAGCAGGCAGTGCTGATCACAAGTCCTGGTTATGCGACCACTGACGCCAGGCAGGCAGTCTCTGAGAACAACACAAGCTGGAGGAACTCAGTAGGTCAGGCAGCATCTATGGAAATGAAATAAGCATTCGATGAGCGAAGAGATCTGGATTTCCAGCATCCGCAGACACTCTTGCGCTCGTGAAACTCTGAAAAGTATTGTTGATGGCTCGGGGGGTGGGGCGGGGGCGGTCAGCCATCTTACAAAGACACACACTGCCCAGAAGAAGGCACTGCTGTGCAGAAGTTTGCCGAGAATAATCGCGGTCATGGAAAGACCATGATCGCCCATGTCATATGACATGGCACACAATGATGATGTCGTATGACACTGCGCATTATGATGATGATGATATACCAAGTCAGGGGTTCCCCACCTGGGCTCCACTGGCCCCTCGGTAAATAGTAAGGCTCCATGGCAGAAGAAAGATTAGGCAGCCATGCACAAAGTGCTGGAGAAACTCAGCAGGTCAGGCAGCGTCTAACGTTCCCACAAGCAGAGTGAACTTGGCTCTCTCTCACCCATTCCACGGTACGAGGTTTGGTACGTGGAATATCAGTGGCACAGACAGCCCTCGCAGTGCCTGGGCTCCGCGATCACAGCTCGGAAAGCTTGGGCAGCCTGGCGTCGCGGGAAGATGCGAGGAGCAGGCCGCCTGGTGTTCCTTCCAGAAGATGACGTAGAGAAACGGCGTCTCCCCTGAGCGAGATTTGGCCGTCGAGAGGGACCCAGGCTGGCGCCTTGTCGATTTGCCCTGTGGACTATCTGAACGCGTTCTGCCTTTCAGACTGGTGCTCTGTGACCGGTGTCTACAGCCATCAGGGTAGAGGTGTCCCAACCCGTGAAGCTTTTGAACAAAGTCAAAGAGGACCGAAAGTCCAGATCAAGCATTAAGGGTCTCCTTCATTCACCGTATGCTGGCATTAGGAATTTGCTGTGGTGTGTTGTCAGGGTGTGAAATGCAATCAAAGAATGGGACAGTAGAAAACAGAATATAGAGGGCCGAACTGAGGACAATGGTGCCTAACAGCGACTCCTTTGTTTGCATCTTCGAGAACAGGTCTATTTCCATCGTTAATATCTCTTTTTATCCTTTTCAGGGTTCCTTTTGAAGACCCTGCGCTGGAGTTACACGCTGACTTCGGTTCTCTGCGGAGATGGGACCCGCTTTCGGGCTTCACAACTGGCCGCTTTTCAAAATGCCGTGGACGCAGACTGGAAGACGGGCGCGCCTTTGGGGTGCCGGTGTTTCGTGGCTCTGGAGACGGGCGGATTCGAGGCCGGTGCCACCACCTGAGGTGTCGTGGGAGTACATGGAAGATCAAGAGCAGCGAGCTGGCTGCTGGCTGTGAGCCCAGAGACCCGAATTCTTTGGGCACAGAGCTCAGAAAAAGCGACGCAATGGACTTTTAACATCGTAAATCAGCGAGTTGTTTGTTATGTCTCCCCTCTCACTGTGAAATGGGGACATCTCTTTTTCCCTTATTAGGGGAAGAGAGAGAGAGCCTGTGGTATGTTAAATACCGGGTGAACGAGTAGTCTTTGGGGTACTGCAGGTCTGTGTCTTTACTGATGTTTTGCCGCACGATCGAGTGCCCGGGGGGGTGGGGGTGTCAACGTTTTTCAGCTGGTGGGTGAGGGGGGGGGTTGCCCTTGCTTTGCTGCTGCTTGTGTGTGGGAGGGGGGAACTGGGGGCGCTTTCATTCTTTGGGGCACTCCTCTGTTTTCATGGATGTTTGTGAAGAGAAAGAATTTCAGGATGTATATTGTATACATTTCTCTGACATTAAATGTACCCATTGAAACCTATGGAATGGTGCATCACAGTGAAGACAACACCCTTGCCATTCCCAGCATCCCTTGTTCCAGTCAGGTCTGTCAACATGGAGCAGACAAGGAGTTTGTAAATCTGGCCCCTTACGCACCTTGGAAAGGATTAGCTATTAGACTATTAGATTATGAGGACACTCAGTCCTCTCTTATGTCATTTAGAAATGCATGCATTAAGAAATGATACAATGTTCCTCCAGAAAGATATCACAGAAACACAGGACAAACCAAGACTAAAACTGACAAAACCACATAATTATAGCATATAGTTACAACAGTGCAAAGCAATACCGTAATTTGATCGAGAACAGACCATGGACACGGTTAAAAAAAAGTCTCAAAGTCTCTCGAAAGTCCCATCATCTCACGCAGACGGTTGAAGGGAGAAACTCTCCCTGCCATGAGCTTCCAGCGCCGCAAACTTGCCGATGCAGCATCCCGGAAGCATCCGACCACAGCCGACTCTTGAGTCTGTCTGAAAACTTCGAGCCTCTGACCAGCCCTCCGACACCGAGCACCAAGCACCATCTCTGCTGAGCGCTTCGACCCTGGCCCCGGTCGCCGAGCAACAAGCAAAGCCGAGGACTCGGGGCCTTCCCCTCCGGAGATTTCGGACCACACAGTAACAGCGGCAGCGAAGCGGGCATTTCAGATGCACCGTAGAAAGCATTCTTCTAGGTGCATCACAACCTAGTATCCAGAAGAAGCTGCAGAAGATCCTGAACACGGTCCAGCACATCACACAAACCAATCTTCCGTCCTTGGACGCACTTTACACCGCACGCTGTCGGAGCAGTGCTGCCAGGATAATCAAGGACACGACCCACCCAGCCAACACACTTTTCATCCCTCTTCCCTCCAGGAGAAGGCTCAGGAGCTTGAAGACTCATACGGCCAGATTTGGGAACAGCTTCTTTCCAACTGTGATAAGACTGCTGAACGGATCCTGACCCGGATCTGGGCCGTACCCTCCAAATATCCGGACCTGCCTCTCGGTTTTTTTGCACTATCTTACTTCCCATTTTTCTATTTTCTATTTATGATTTATAATTTAAATTTTTAATATTTACTAATTTTAACTATTTTACTATTTTTAATATTTAGTATTTGTACTCCAGGGAGCGGGAAGCGCAGAATCAAATATCGCTGTGATGATTGTACGTTCTAGTATCAATTGTTTAGCGACAATAAATAAAGTATAAAGTATTAACCAGTCAAGATTGATAGCTCTGAGCTGAACCCCCAAACCTGGAGGACCAGTGGACCTCCAGGTCCAGTGGACCTCTGGTCTCTACCCTGTTTGGCATGGGTGACCCCAGCCGAGAACCAAATTATAAAGCCCTGACCCTAGGTAGCTCTCTGGGTCATTGAGACAGGTTATATTAGATTAGATTATGAGGACAGTCCTCTTTTATTGTCATTTAGTAATGCATGCATTAAGAAATGATACAATGTTCCTCCAGAATGATATCACAGAAACACAAGACAAACCAAGACTGAAAAACTGACTAAAACCACATAATTATAACATATAGTTACAACAATGCAAAGCAATACCATAATTTGATAAAGAGCAGACCATGGGCACGGTACAGTCTCAAAGTCCCGATAGCCCCATCACCTCACGCAGACGGTAGAAGAGAGAAACTCTCCCAGCCATGAACCTCCAAGCACCGCCAACTTGCCGATGCAGCACCCTGGAAGCACCCAACCACAGTCCCACTCTGAGTCCGTCCGAAAACTTCGAGCCTCCAACCAGCCCTCCAACGCAGCCTCTCCGAGCACCATCTCTGCCGAGCGCTTCGACCTGGCCCTGGCTGCCGAGCAACAAGCAAAGCCGAAGACTCGGGGCCTTCCCCTCCGGAGATTCTGGACCACACAGTAGCAGCAGCAGCGAAGCGGGCATTTCCGAAGTTTCACCAGATGTTCCTCCATGCTCTCACGTCCGTCTCCATCAAATCAGGATTGTGCACGGCACCCTACTTGACAAATAATAGGCATCACCACCGGAGTGGCCGCTGCGAGCTGCATCACGCCGCCATCTTCTCCTCCTGCTGAAGCTGGAGAGGGTTCAAAGGAGGCTCGCAAAAATGATTCGCAGGATTGAGCAGCTTGTTACGTGAAGACTACTTGATGACTCTGGTCCCCTGCATCCACTGGAGTTCAGAAGAATGAAGGGGTGGGGGTGACCTCATTGAAACCCCTGGAGTGTTGAAAGGCCTCAGCGGAGTGGGTGTGGAGAGGCTGTTTCCCAGGGTGGGGGAAGTCGAAGACCAGAGGACACAGCCTCAGAATAGAGGGGAATCCTTTCAGAACGGAGATGAGGAGGGATTTCTTTAGCCAGTGATTAGGGAATCTGGGGAAGCCATTGCTACAGGGCAGCTGCAGAGGCCAAGTCCGGGGCTGAGATGGATAACTGGACTAGCCATGATAAAATGGCGGAGCAGACTTGATGGGCCCAATGGCCTAATTCTGCTCCTGTACCTTATAGTCTTAAAAACAATAGCATTCAACAACTATGAGGCATAAAGAATCGCATAAGAAATAAAGTTAGAGGGAACGGCGATGGTGGGACCTGTACTCCGCAGTTCTGTTCCACGTTATAAGTTTTGATAGACAGTCCTGTGCAAAAGTCTCAGGCCATTATAAATAGTTCTGGGTGCCTACGACTTCTGCACACAGTACTGTAGTAATTCTATGTAATGCACTGTACTGCGGTCACAAAAAAAAAGACATTTGTGAGTGATGATAAACCTGATTCTGATACGGGTCTCTGTTCTGGACTGAGAGTGGGAAGGGGGGCAGGGAGAGGGGAATCATGGTCGGGAAAAGGGGAAGGGAGAGGGGGAATCATGGTTGGTAAAAGGGGAAGGGAGAGGGGAATCATGGTTGGGAAAAGGAGAAGGGAGAGGGGCATCATGGTTGGGAAAAGGGGAAGGGAGAGGGGAATCATGGTTGGTAAAAGGGGAAGGGAGAGGGGAATCATGGTGGGGAAAAGGGGAAGGGAGAGGGGAATCATGGTTGAGAAAAGGGGAAGGGAGAGGGGAATCATGGTTGGGAAAAGGGGAAGAGAGAGGGGGAATCATGGTTGGGAAAAGGGGAACAGCGAGAGGGGAATCATGGTTGGGAAAAGGGGAAGCGAGAGGGTGAATAATGGTTGGGAAAGGGGAAGGGAGAGGGGGAATCATGGTTAGAGAAAGGGGAAGGGAGAGGTGAATCGGTTGGGAAAAGGGGAAGGGAGAGGGGAATCATGGTTGGGAAAAGGGGAAGGGAGAGGAGGAATCATGGCTGGGAAAAGGGGAAGGGAGAGGGGAATCATGGTTGGGAAAAAGAGAAGGGAGAGGGGCATCATGGCTGGGAAAAGAGGAAGGGAGAGGGATTCATGGTTGGGAAAAGGGGAAGGAAGAGGGAAATCATGGTTGGGAAAAGGGGAAAGGGAGAGGGGGAATCATGGTTGGGAAAAGGGGAAGAGAGAGGGGAATCATGGTTGGGAAAAGGGGAAGAGAGAGGGGGAATCATGGTTGGGAAAAGGGGAAAGGAGAGGGGAATCATGGTTGGGAAAAGGGGAAGGGAGAGGGGGAATCATGGTTGGGAAAAGGGGGAAGGGAGAGGAGGAATCATGGTTGGGAAAAGGGGAAGGGAGAGGGGAATCCTGGTTGGGAAAAGGGGAAGGGAGAGGGTCATCATGGCTGGGAAAAGGGGAAGGGAGAGGGATTCATGGTTGGGAAAAGGGGAAGAGAGAGGGGAATCATGGTTGGGAAAAGGGGAAGGGAGAGGGGGAATCATGGTTGGGAAAAGGGGAAAGGAGAGGGGAATCATGGTTGGGAAAAGGAGAAGGGAGAGGGGGAATCATGGTTGGGAAAAGGGGGAAGGGAGAGGAGGAATCATGGTTGGGAAAAGGGGAAGGGAGAGGGGAATCCTGGTTGGGAAAAGGGGAAGAGAGAGGGTCATCATGGCTGGGAAAAGGGGAAGGGAGAGGGATTCATGGTTGGGAAAAGGGGAAGGGAATGGGGAATCATGGTTAGGAAAAGGGGAAGAGAGAGGGGAATCATGGTTGGGAAAAGGGGAAGGGAGAGGGGAATCATGTTTGGGAAAAGGGAAGAGAGAGGGGAATCATGGTTGGGAAAAGGGGAAGGGAGTGGGGAATCATGGTTGGGAAAAGAGGAAGGGAGAAGGGAATCATGGTTGGGAAAAGGGGAAGAGAGAGGGGGAATCATGGCTGGGAAAAGGGGAAGGGAGAGGGATTCATGGTTGGGAAAGGGGAAGGGAGAGGGGAATCATGTTTGGGAAAAGGGAAGAGAGAGGGGAATCATGGTTGGGAAAAGGGGAAGGGAGTGGGGAATCATGGTTGGGAAAAGAGGAAGGGAGAAGGGAATCATGGTTGGGAAAAGGGGAAGAGAGAGGGGGAATCGTGGTTGGGAAAAGGGGAAGGGAGAGGGGGAATCGTGGTTGGGAAAAGGGGAAGGGAGCAGCAAACACCAGAGAGACCTTCTGTAATGATCAATAAACCGATCGTTTGGAATCAAATGACCTTGCCTGGTGTCTTGGGGCTGGGTGTGTCTACACACGTGCTGACCATCCACCACCCGGGCACTGTCTCTGCCACCTGCCCCACACCCGTCCTCCGGAACTCCCACCAGGGGTACAAATTGAGTTCAGAGAGCGCAGACCTATTGAGTCCGAGCCAACAAACACACTTAACTGCTAATTTTATTTTTAATTGGAAGACGTCACTTCAGTCTGTTTTGATATTTTGTGTTTTTTTTTTTGCAATCCAGGATGTTGGCCAAAAAATAATATTGGAATCATATTTGATCACAGAGATCCTGGTGATTTAAAGTGACTTTCAAAGCATCAGAAATTCCCCCAAGCACGCCTTGTGCTGTTTCGTATCAGCTGCGGGTTTACAAATCCCTTCGAGGCATCCCCAAGAACGGCTCAGGATCTGTTCATCCGTCAGAAACCGGAACACGGACACCGGGAGTGGAAAGTCCCTGGGTTTCAGGAGCAAGGAACAAGGATTGAGCCACACACATTAAAGTTGCTGGTGAACGCAGCAGGCCAGGCAGCATCTATAGGAAGAGGCACAGTCGACATTTCGGGCCGAGACCCTTTGGAAGTCCTGATAGATGCTGCCTGGCCTGCTGTGCTCACCAGCATTTTTTGCGTGTGTTGGCTGAATTTCCAGCATCTGCAGATTTCCTTGTGTTTGCATTTTTGAACAAGGATTGACTTTGTTTGTCATGTACATTAACATAAGTCCACTAGGGTTGGTGGGGTGGAGATACATCTCCACCAAAGAGTGTTTAAGGTGGTCCTTCTCTCCGCGAGCCTGCAGGCCACCCTTGGGCGAGGTGTAGCACCTGCTCAGCCCCCCGATCTGGGTCAGGTGAAGCCGTGGGAGCAGGTGGTGGATGGTCCTACGAGCAGCCGGTGCAGATCAATATATCCTGGTGATGCGACCACTGACTCCAGTCAGACAGTCTCTGAAGGGTATTGATAATGGGCTAGGGGGGGTGGTCACCCTGTCTTGTGAAGACACACACTGCCCAGAAGGAGGCGACAGCAAACCACTTCTGTAGAGAAATTTGCCAAGAACAGTCACGGTCGTGGATATACCACGATCGCCCACGTCACACGACACGGTGCATAACGATGATGTCATGCACATAATGATGATGTCATTCAACATGGAACATAATGAATGAACGATGGCAGGTCCCAAAGCAAACCAAACCAAAAGCAAACAAACAAATGGCAGGTCGGCAGCTGATGCCCCAGTAGGGGCGATGGGCTGAAGGGAATTTGCAATGTCCCCTGGGGTTCCTCAGAGACTGGAACACCAACCTCAGCATCAGTGCTGGGAGTGAGGAGACCCTCGGTGTAAGTATCAGCTATATTTGACACAAACATTGACAAGTGCAGTCCTGTGCTTTCGCACACTGTTCTGCACTTGTCGACGTGAAGGGGAGCGCGAGTCTGTAGATCTGGCGGGAGCAAAGGATGCTGGGAATGACGAGGGTGCAGCGCCCGCGGGAGGGGTGTGAGGCGGGTGGCAGAGAGGGAGTGCCAGGGTTAGGAGGGGGTGGTGCCGGTAAGGCACACCCAGCCCTGAGACACCAGGCTGAGTCCTTGGATTCCAGACAATCGGTTTATTGATCATTACAGAATGTCTCTCTGGTGCTTCCCACTCCTTCCCCTCTCCCTTCCCTTTTTCTCCACCATGATTCCCCTCTCCCTTCCTCTTTTCCTAACCATGATTCCCCTCTCCCTTCCCCTTTTCCCAACCATGATTCCCCTCTCCCTTCCCCTTTTCCCGACCATGATTCCCCTCTCCCTTCCCCTTTTCCCAACCATGATTCCCCCTCTCCCTTCCCCTTTTCCCAACCATGATTCCCCTCCCCTTTCCCCTTTTCCCAACCATGAATCCCCTCTCCCGTTCCCATTTTCCCAACCATGATTCCCCTCCCCTTTCCCCTTTTCCCAACCATGAATCCCCTCTCCCGTTCCCATTTTCCCAACCATGATTCCCCTCTCCCTTCCCCTTTTCCCAACCATGATTCCTCTCTCCCTTCCCCTTTTCCCAACCATGATTCTCCTCTCCCTTCCCCTTTTCCCAACCATGATCCCCCTCTCCCTTCCCCTTTTCCCAATCATGATTCTCCTCCCCTTCCCCTTTTCCCCACCATGATTCCCCTTTCCGTTCCCCTTTTCCCCACCATGATTCCCCTTTCCCTTCCCCTTTTCCCAACCATGATTCCCCTCTCCCTTCCTCTTTTTCCCAACCAATATTCCCCCCTTCCCACTCTCAGTCCACAATAGAGACCCATATCAGAATTAGGTTTATTATCACTCACATCTGTCATGAAATTTGTGCATTTTTTTGCGACAGTGGTACACAGACCCCTTTGCTTAATGGCATGGGCTCATGGCATAAAACAATTGGGCACTCCCTAGCCCCAGAGGCTGCTCTGCGTGGAGGTCCCAGGAGATACTCGAGCCATCCCATCTGGCACCACCAAACATTCGCCTCGATCGCATTTCCTCCCTTGATGTCCGGTCCAGTCTGAACAGCCACCGAACCTCTTGACCCACGCCGGCGTGCTTTGAGGCACCGAGCTGCTGCCACGTGATTGGCTGATTTGTGTGAACGAGTGGGTGCGCAGGGGGTGGGCCGCCATGCGCCAGTGCGCTTTCTGTGGAGGTCCGGTGTTGTCTCATTCTCCTGGGTTCGGTGAGGCGCTTTTTCAGACCAGTCTGTAGATTCAAGTCGCACCAGATGAGTTCTGCCTTCACTTGGCGTTTTTTTTCACTAAACCTTCGGTCTGTCTCTTTCCCTTCCCTCAGCTGTGTGGATAGGGGGAAGGTGAGTCAAATCCCATGAGTAGGCCAACTCTCATCTCCCTTCTAACAATCGAACGGAGAGGATAACGTATTAAGGGGGAAAGTGGCAACACTGCGTCGCCATAGTAACCGATTAGGGCCTCGTCAGTGCGGCTGTCGGGAGGATATATTGATCTGAGATTGGATGCGACATCCTGCTGGAGAGGTCCCGCGGAGCGCACTTCAGCGTGGTTAACCCTTCGGAGGCCAGCCGTCCCTCTGGACTCAATCACATTGCTTTCCCACCTGCAGGTTACATTCATCTTCAAGGATAATGATCAGTTGCTAAAATCGATGGCCATTACATTATATATTATAAATTTATACTCCATATGTAATGCATTACATAAATATATAGTACTTTGCAAAAGTCTTGGGTATACATATAGTGTCTAATATTACTGTAGTAATTTTCTGTATTGCACTGTATTGCTGCTACAAAAACACAAATTTCATGACCTACGTGAGTTATGATAAACCTGATTCTGATACAGGTCTCTATTGTGGACTGAGAACGGGAAGGACGACAGGGAGAGGGGAATCATGGTTGGGAAAAGGGGAAGGGAGGGGGGAATCATGGTTGGGAAAAGGGGAAGGGAATGGGGAATCATGGTTGGGAAAAGGGGAAGAGAGAGGGGAATCATGGTTGGGAAAAGGGGATGGGAGAGGGGAATCATGGTTGGGGAAAGGGGAAGGAAGAGGGGGAATCATGGTTGGGGAAAGGGGAAGGGAGAGGGGGAATCATGGTGGGGAAAGGGGAAGGGAGAGGGGAATCATGATTGGGAAAAGGGGAAGAGAGAGGGGAATCATGGTTGGGAAAAGGGGAAGGGAGAGGGGAATCATGGTTGGGAAAAGGGGATGGGAGAGGGGAATCATGGTTGGGAAAAGGGGAAGGGAGAGGGGAATCATGGTTGGGAAAAGGGGAAGGGAATGGGGAATCATGGTTAGGAAAAGGGGAAGAGAGAGGGGAATCATGGTTGGGAAAAGGGGATGGGAGAGCGGAATCATGGTTGGGGAAAGGGGAAGGGAGAGGGGGAATCATGATTGGGAAAAGGGGAAGGGAGAGAGGAATCATGGTTGGGGAAAGGGGAAGGGAGAGGGGAATCATGATTGGGAAAAGGGGAAGAGAGAGGGGAATCATGGTTGGGAAAAGGGGATGGGAGAGGGGAATCATGGTGGGGAAAGGGGAAGGGAGAGGGGAATCATGATTAGGAAAAGCGGAAGAGAGAGGGGAATCATGGTTGGGAAAAGGGGATGGGAGAGGGGGAATCATGGTTGGGGAAAGGGGAAGGGAGAGGGGGAATCATGGTTGGGAAAAGGGGAAGGGAGAGGGGAATCATGGTTGGGGAAAGGGGAAGGGAGAGGGGGAATCGTGGTTGGGAAAAGGGGAAGGGAGAGGGGAATCATGGTTGGGAAAAGGGGAGGGGAGAGAGGGAATCATGGTTGGGGAAAGGGGAAGGGAGAGGGGGAATCATGGTTGGGAAAAGGGGAAGGGAGAGGGGAATCATGGTTGGGGAAAGGGGAAGGGAGAGGGGGAATCATGGTTGGGAAAAGGGGAAGAGAGAGGGGAATCATGGTTGGGAAAAGGGGATGGGAGAGGGGAATCATGGTTGGGAAAAGGGGAAGGGAGAGGGGGAATCATGGTTGGGGAAAGGGGAAGGGAGAGGGGAATCATGATTGGGAAAGGGGGAAGGGAGAGGGGAATCATGGTTGGAAAAGGGGAAGGGAGAGGGGAATCATGGTTGGGAAAAGGGGAAGGGAGAGGGGGAATCATGGTTGGGGAAAGGGGAAGGGAGAGGGGAATCATGATTGGGAAAGGGGGAAGGGAGAGGGGAATCATGGTTGGAAAAGGGGAAGGGAGAGGGGAATCATGTTTGGGAAAAGGGGAAGGGAGAGGGGAATCATGATTGGGAAAGGGGGAAGGGAGAGCGGAATCATGGTTGGGGAAAGGGGAAGGGAGAGGGGGAATCATGATTGGGAAAAGGGGAAGGGAGAGAGGAATCATGGTTGGGGAAAGGGGAAGGGAGAGGGGAATCATGATTGGGAAAAGGGGAAGAGAGAGGGGAATCATGGTTGGGAAAAGGGGATGGGAGAGGGGAATCATGGTGGGGAAAGGGGAAGGGAGAGGGGAATCATGATTAGGAAAAGCGGAAGAGAGAGGGGAATCATGGTTGGGAAAAGGGGATGGGAGAGGGGGAATCATGGTTGGGGAAAGGGGAAGGGAGAGGGGGAATCATGGTTGGGAAAAGGGGAAGGGAGAGGGGAATCATGGTTGGGGAAAGGGGAAGGGAGAGGGGGAATCGTGGTTGGGAAAAGGGGAAGGGAGAGGGGAATCATGGTTGGGAAAAGGGGAGGGGAGAGAGGGAATCATGGTTGGGGAAAGGGGAAGGGAGAGGGGGAATCATGGTTGGGAAAAGGGGAAGGGAGAGGGGAATCATGGTTGGGGAAAGGGGAAGGAAGAGGGGGAATCATGGTTGGGAAAAGGGGAAGAGAGAGGGGAATCATGGTTGGGAAAAGGGGATGGGAGAGGGGAATCATGGTTGGGAAAAGGGGAAGGGAGAGGGGGAATCATGGTTGGGGAAAGGGGAAGGGAGAGGGGAATCATGATTGGGAAAGGGGGAAGGGAGAGGGGAATCATGGTTGGAAAAGGGGAAGGGAGAGGGGAATCATGGTTGGGAAAAGGGGAAGGGAGAGGGGGAATCATGGTTGGGGAAAGGGGAAGGGAGAGGGGAATCATGATTGGGAAAGGGGGAAGGGAGAGGGGAATCATGGTTGGAAAAGGGGAAGGGAGAGGGGAATCATGTTTGGGAAAAGGGGAAGGGAGAGGGGAATCATGATTGGGAAAGGGGGAAGGGAGAGGGGAATCATGGTTGGAAAAGGGGAAGGGAGAGGGGAATCATGGTTGGGAAAAGGGGAAGGGAGAGGGGAATCATGGTTGGGAAAAGGGGAAGGGAGGGGGGAATCATGGTTGGGAAAAGGGGAAGGGAGAGGGGAATCATGGTTGGGAAAAGGGGAAGGGAGAGGGGAATCATGATTGGGAAAGGGGGAAGGGAGAGGGAAATCATGGTTGGAAAAGGGGAAAGAAGAGGGGAATCACGATTGGGAAAAGGGGAAGTGAGAGGGGAATCATGGTTGGGAAAAGGGGAAGGGAGAGGGGAATCATGGTTGGGAAAAGGGGAAGGGAGAGGGAATCATGGTCAGGAAATGGGGAAGGGAAAAGGGGAAGGGAGATGGGAATCATGGTTGGGAAAAGGGGACGGGAGAGAGGAATCATGGTTGGGAAATGGGGCAGGGAAAAGGGGAAGGGAGATGGGAATCATGGTTGGAAAAAGGGGAAGGGAGAGAGGAATCATGGTTGGGAAAAGGGGAAGGGAGAGAGGAATCATGGTTGGGAAATGGGGAAGGGAAAAGGGGAAGGGAGATGGGAATCATGGTTGGAAAAAGGGGAAGGGAGAGAGGAATCATGGTTGGGAAAAGGGGAAGGAAGAAGGAAAGAATTCTGGAATGATCAATAAACCAATTGTTTGGAATCAAATTACCTTGCCTGGTGTCTCAGGGCTGGGTGTCTCTGCACCCAACAACCCCCTCCCCACCCCCAGCCCCTGATACTCATTCTCTGCCTCCGGTCTCACACCCCCTCCCAGGGCGCTCCACCCTCGCCATTCCCAGCATCGTTTGCTCCGGCCGGATTTACAAACTCCACACTGACAAATGCAGTGCTGTGCAAAAGAATTTGGGCAGCTTAGCTATCTCTGTGCCTGCCTATGACTTTGGCACTGTAATGTATAGATATTATAACATATATTGAGAATGGTATACGTGAAAAATCATTCCCTTTAAGTGCGGCTGTGCGCAGCCCCACGTGTGGGGAATTCGTGCCTCTACTCTGAGTCCAGAATGATTGAAGATTGTCCAATGTCATTTCCAGTGCACGGGTGCAAAGGAGAATGAAATAATTGTAACTCCAGATCTGACACAGCTCAAAATAACCCCACAGTAAGACAAAAATCACAATAGTTAATCAAAAATACCATCAACTTTCAGATCTCTTACTAGCCCTTCTTTCAGTTAGTCCTGATGAAGGGTCCCGGCCCGAAACGTCGACTGTACCTCTTCCCATATATGCTGCCTGGCCTGCTGCATTCACCAGTAACTTTTATGTGTGTTGCCATAAGTATAAATCCATAAATTTGCTTATCTACATAGATTGATTATATGATTATATGATTTTATGATTATGAAGACACGTAGTCCTCTTTTATTGTCATTTAGTAATGCATGCATTAAGAAATGATACATTATTTCCTCCGGTGTGATATCACAAAACACAGGACAGACCAAGACCGAAAAAACTGACAAAACCACATAATTGTAACATATAGTTACAACAATACCATAACTTGATGAAGAAGTCCGCGAGCACAGTAAAGTTCAAAGTCTCTCAAATGTCCCACATCTCACGCAGACGGGAGAAGGAAGAAAACTCTCCCTGCCATGCCGACCACAATCCGACTCTGAGTCGTCCGAAACCTCGAGCTCTGATCAGCTCTCCGACACCGAGTACTGAGCACCATCTCTGTCTGAGCGATGTGACCTCCTTCTCGGTCGCCAAAAGCAGGCAAGACTGGGGATTTTGAAGCCTACCCTCCGAAAGATTCCCAACCGCGCAGTAATGACAGCAGCGAACGGGTGTTTCAGAAATTTCTCCAGATGTTCCTCTGTGCTTTCACGTCCATTCTCCATCAAATCAGAATTGTCCACGGCCCCTATTTAACAGATACGATATCATTTTTCACCAGACGGCTGTGTACGCGCTGCGCGCTGCTCTCTCTCCTCCCGCCATAACTTAGTGACGCTTGGCACATCAGGAGGCAAATATAGTCCGATCTCTCCTGATCAGAGCAGAGGCACAGAACACTGTATTTATTTGTATCTTCTGGAGCGCAAAAAATGCAAAGGAATACTCACAAGATGCTGGGGGAACTGAACAGCTCGGACAGCATTCATGGAAGTGAACAAGCAGTTGAAGTTTCAGGCCGAGACCCTCAATCTCACCTCATCCCCTCTTCCATTCACAGCACCTTGAGTCCCGTGTTCAATTTTGGTTTGCATTCTGTGCGAAGGATGTGAAGGAACTGGGGAGATTCCAGAGAAGGGCAGGCAGTTCTCATTCCAGGTCCGGAGGGTAGGATCTATGAAGAAAGATTGAAGGAATTGAATCTTATTAGCCTAAAGAGACGTAAAATGAGAGGAGACATGATAGAAGTGTTTCAAAATCATTATGGCTATAGGTGAGGTGGTTGCCAGCTGCTACTTCAGAAGTAATCCATCAGTGAGGACACGGGGCCGTAACTGGAGATTTTAGACTAACATCAGCACAGCGAGTTGTGGAACAAACTATTCAGCTGTGTCATTGCGGATAGAACCTGAGAGATTTTCAAATATAAACTGGATGGTTATTTCAACGTGATAGGAATTTGCCAAGCTTTCCTGGGCCAAATGGTCAGCTGTTGTCAAAAAATGAGGGTTCACCTCTCCCTTCTAAAATATCTTTCTTCCCCACGCCCAATTTCTTATTCCGATGTCTTCCCCCTCCCTCTCCAGTCCATGTGAAGGGTCTTGGCCCCAAACGTCAACTATTTACTCTTCTCCATGGATGCTGCCTGGCCTGCTGAGTTCCTCCAGCATTTTGTGTGTTTGTTTCTCTGTGTGTGTGTGTCTGTGTGTGTGTTGTGTGTGTCTGTGTGTGTGTGTGCGTGCGTGTGTCTGTGTGTGTGTGTGTGTGTGTGTATGTGTGTGTGTGAGTGTGCGTGTGTGAGTGTGAGTTTGTGTGTGTGTGTGCGCGCGTGTGTCTGTGTGTGTGCGTGCGTGTGAGTTTGTGTGTGTGTGTGTGCGCGTGTGTGTGTGTGTGTCTGTGTGTGTGTCTGTGTGTGTGTCTGTGTGTGTGCGTGCGTGTGAGTTTGTGTGTGTGTGTGTGCGCGTGTGTCTGTGTGTGTGCGTGCGTGTGAGTTTGTGTGTGTGTGTGTGCGCGTGTGTTTGTGTGTGTGTGTGTGTGTGTGTGTGTGTGTGTTTCTCATCGACATTCGAGGTTGCATGCTGTAACACATGGTCTCACTGCTGTCTGTGTAAATATTGGAAGATCAACCCTGCAACTCGGAATCAGGTTTTATTATCACTGCCATACGTCATGACCTGTGTTGTTAATAGAACAATACTTAAAAATTTCCTATGAGCTGCAATAAGAGATGTATAAAAACTAAACTTGAGAAATGGGGGATAAACTAACATGCTGGGAGGTGATGGGTGGGAAAGGTAAAGGGCTGGAGAGGAAGGAATCTGATCGGAGAGGAGAGTGGACCGTGGGAGAAAGGGAAGGAGGAGGGACACCAGGGGGAGGTGATGGATGGGAAAGGTAAAGGGCTGGAGAGGAAGGAATCTGATCGGAGAGGAAAGTGGACCGTGGGAGAAAGGGAAGGAGGAGGGACACCAGGGGGAGGTGATGGGTGGGAAGGGTAAAGGGCTGGAGAGGAATGAATCTGATCGGAGAGGAGAGTGGACCGTGGGAGAAAGGGAAGGAGGAGGGACACCAGGGGGAGGTGATGGGTAGGAAAGGTAAAGGGCTGGAGAGGAAGGAATCTGATCGGAGAGGAGAGTGGACCGAGGGAGAAAGGGAAAGAAGGGGAACTCTGGCCAGGAACTGTTTATTCCTCTGCTGACCTGCTGAGTTCCTCCAGCATTTTTGACCATGGTACGCAAAGTGCTGAGGTAGTGCCTGTGGGTTCCATGGACCCTTCGGGAACCTGACGGTGGAGGAAAGAGGCTGTCCCTAAGACATTGAGTGTGTGTCTTCCGGCTCCCGCTGTAGTCGTGAAGAGGGCATGACCTAGTAGGTGAGGGTCCTTCGTGACGGACGCCAGCTTCTTTAACGCATTGCCTGTTGAAGGTGTCCTCGATGCTGGGGTGTCCAGTGCCCATGATGGAGCTGGCTGAGTTTACACCACATGAAGATAATGCTCGAATAAAGATTTATTTTACATTTATGGAAATAATGCACTTATTAAAAACTTTATCTTCAGCTGCAAGTATTCCCTGCCACTAATTTTCAGAGCCAAATTGGTCGGCATCTGTCCATCTGGAAGGACAATGGGTGATGACCATCATCACAAGCCTGGGCGGAAGGTACAGAGATCCTGAGATGCCCCAGTCGTCAAGATCCCCCTCTCGGCCTCACCGGTGTAGCCCGAAGGAAAGCTTATGAAGCAATACGTTTGTCACCAGCTCGGCTGCAGGAGCTGCCGGGAAGATGTTCAATGACCTCAGGGGGCTCCACTCTGGATTTGCTGTCTAGGTTTAACTCCCGTAGACCTTCGTCTCTCTCCCGAGGCTGCCCGCAAGCCGGTGGGTCTATTTACCCGTAGCCCGGGGACCTGGTTCACGAGCACCGGGGCGTGTCCACACGCCGGTGGGCCTGAGTGCTACGTCGTGCAGGGGCCGGACCTCCTCCCCGTCCCCTGTAGTTCAGCCCGAGTCCGAGAGGAATTCAGTTTCTGTGTGTGTCGCCAGCGAGGAGGCGCTACGCGAGGCTTGCTGTCCGAGAGGCTGTGTACTGGCAGGGAGAGACCGACACGTTCAGCTCTCCTTTTCCCGAGATGGCGAGACAGCGGCAGAAACTGAAAGCGAGAGCGACAAGCACTAACCTCTACACCACCACACCAGACGCTTCACGGCAACCGTTTCAATGCTAAATTAGGGCAGTACTTAGGACAGAATGGCGGCGTAGCTGTCAGCACGACCCTACGACAGCGCGGGACGTCCCAGAGTTCTGATTTCAATTCTGCCGCCATTCCGTAAGACTTTCTGTACGTCCTCCCCGTGGGAGGTTT
>NC_092389.1:49201681-49229181 GCF_030028105.1 Mobula birostris | reverse complement strand
TTCCACATGCCTAGGGTGGTTGAAGACAGGAATCCTGTCAAATTTGGTCAGAATCTTATATTATGAGGGAGGGAGGAGAAGATGGCAGCGCGACGCAGCACACGTGGCCTCTCCGGTAAATGATATCGGTATTTGTAAGTAGGTACCGTGCACAACTCTGATTTGATGGAGACAGACGTGAAAGCCCAGAGGAATATCTGGAGAAATTTCTGAAATGCCCGGTTCGCTGCCGCTGCTACTGTGCGATCGAGAATCTCCAGAGGGACGGCCCCAAATCCTCGGCTTTGCCTGCTGCTGGTGACCGAGGCTAGGGTCAAAGCGTTTGACAGAGATGGTACTCGGTGCTCGGCGTCGGAGGGCTGGTCGGAGGCTTGAAGTTTTCAGACGACTCAGAGTCGGACTGTGGTCGGGCATGGCAGGGAGAGTTTTCTTCCTTCTGCCGTCCGCGTGAGATGTGGGACTTTCAAGAGACTTTGAACTTTTTTACTGTGACCATGGCCTGTTCTTCATCAAGTTATGGTATTGTTGCACTGTTGTAACTCTATGTTATAATTATGTGGTTTTTGTCAGTTTTTCAGTCTTGGTCTGTCCTGTGTTTCTGTGATATCACACCAGAGGAATATTGTATCATTTCTTAATGCATGCATTACTAAATGACAGTAAAAGAGGACTGCGTGTCCTCATAATCTAATCTAATCTATAGACACTGACTGACCTGCTGAGTTCCTCCAGTATTTTGTGCGTGTGTGTGTGTGTGTGTGTGTGTGTGTGTGTGTGTGTGTGTGTGTGTGTGTGTGTTGCTCTGGATTTCCAGCATCTACAGAACCTCAAACACGAGGAAATCTGCAGATGCTGGAATTTCAAGCAACACACATTAAAGTTGCTGGTGAACGCAGCAGGCCAGGCAGCATCTATTGGAAGAGGTACAGTCGACGTTTCGGGCCGAGACCCTTCGTCAGGACTAACTGAAAGAAGAGCTAGTAAGAGATTTGAAAGTGGGAGGGGGAGGGGGAGATCTGAAATGATAGGAGAAGACAGGAGGGGGAGGGATGGAGCCAAGAGCTGGACAGGTGATTACAGAACCTCTTGTGTTTATCATCTTATAAATCTGTTTTGAGGTACCTGACCCGCCAAACTTTCGAGAGCAAAGACCCAGAGTTCGTATCACTAGGCAAGACAATTGAGGTCTCGTCACTAGGACAGCGAGTTGCTTAATGTTCACTGACTTGTTTGAGTGATATCTTCATCTTCTCTGACTTCCAATGGCGTGGTGGCCAGGATTAGATGTGGTTACGCCTACCGTTGTACTCCCTGACCAAACATGAACCGAGGACGTTAGCACACTTGATAAACCGATGCAGTCTATCAGAAGGATGTGAGAGCCTTGTTGCTTCTGGGTGACTTACCGATCACTCTGCAGGGTGAAACCACATCCAATTTCTACTGCAACAATGGGCAACAAATATTCTTGCCCGCTGAAAACTTCTGGGTGCACCTTGTGGCTCTTGGACTGCCGATCGAGAAGGTCACCATGAACATTTCCCATCATGCACCATGTTTTGACATTGCCTACATTTGTTATTTCAATTCACAATTCAAGTCAGAATAACTGATGCCAAGTTTAAGGAAGGCATTTTTGCTGGTCCACAGATCAAACAGGTTATCAATGACGAGCCAATTTGAAGAACTTCTGGTGAGACTGGAGAAAATCACATGGAAGGCGCTCAAGGATGCTTGTCAAAATTTTCTTGACGACTGCAGAGGACAGACTACGTGCAGCTGGTTGACAACATGCTTTAAGCACTCAAGACCATGACGTGCAACATGTCACTAAAGTTTCATTTTCTGCATTCCCATTGAGACTTCTTTCCTGCGAATCTTACCGCTGGCAGTGACGAGCATGGTGAAAGGTTTCTCCCGGTTGTTGCGGTCGTGGAGAAAACATTATCAGGGCAACTGGGATCCATCAACGCTGGCTGATTATTGTTGGACCCTTAAGCGAGAAGCCGCAGACAATGAAAAACTATCAACAAGACACTCTTAGCTTAGCTGAACTATCAGAAAGCATCTGCATGCATTACATTCGATAAAAGTTCGGGCAGAGGAAAGCTCCGATCTTCTATCTCCTCTGCCTTGTGGCTACACCCACTCATGGGGAAGGCTTTGGGAGGGAAAAATCCGGAGCTGGAGTCTACTCTGACCGGCAACTCCTGCGACGCCGCTGGTGCCGAACTGCACCGGGCTCCACCGTTGAGGGAGCTTGGTGCTTTGCTCTCTATATTGTACTGCCCACGTCCAGCACCACGTATCTAGACAGCTAGGGCAATGGAGGCGCATGGTGTCAGCAGGATTATCTGCAGCTTAATGTGAAAAAGACTAAGGAGCTGGTGGTGGACCTGAGGAGAGCTAAGGTACCGGTGACCCCTGTTTCCATCCAGGGGGTCAGTGTGGGCATGGTGGAGGATTAGAAATAGCTGGGGATACATATTGACAAATAAACTGGACTGGTCAAAGAACACTGAGGCTGTCTACAAGAAGGGTCAGAGCCGTCTCTATTTCCTGAGGAGACTGAGGTCCTTTAACATCTGCCGGACGATGCTGAGGATGTTCTGCGAGTCTGTGGTGGCCAGTGCGATCATGTTTGCTGTTGTGTGCTGGGGCAGCAGGCTGAGGATAGCGGACACCAACAGAATCAACAAACTCATTCGTAAGGCCAGTGATGTTGTGGGGATGGAACTGGACTCTCTGACGGTGGCGTCTGAAAAGAGGATGCTGTCCAAGTTGCATGCCATCTTGGACAATGTCTCCCATCCACTACATAATGTACTGGGTGGGCACAGGAGTACATTCAGCCAGAGACTCATTCCACCGAGATGCAGCACTGAGCGTCATAGGAAGTCATTCCTGCCTGTGGCCATCAAACTTTACAACTCCTCCCTTGGAGGGTCAGACACCCTGAGCCAATAGGCTGGTCCTAGACTTATTTCCTGGCATAATTTACATATTACTATTTAATTATTTATGGTTTTATTACTATTTATTATTTATGGTGCAACTGTAACGAAAACCAATTTACCCCGGGATCAATAAATATGAGTGTGACTATGACTATTCAATAAAAGTTAATTTCTGGTTTCTTCAAATACCTGCATGAGACAAGAGGTCCCAAAGTTAAATTTGCGTTCAGCTTCAAGTGGCCGATCATAAACAAAAGAAATTTCTGAGGGAGAAGCACCTCTTTTCTGAAAAAAGAATTGCTGCCATTGTAATCTATGCAACTTGTCAAAGAGTGAAACAGTTACAACATTTCCATTACAGAAGACAATGAGAGTGAGTTCTAAGGTGCCGTTTCATTAAGTTTGCTTACTGACTTATGCCTGCACAGAAGAAGCAATAATGTTTTTTTTCTGACATTTTAATCAAAAATTTGAAGCTGTGTAAACACGCGGGAGTTGACTCTTTGCATCGATTTTGCTTTCAGCTCTATTTGTAGGCACCTATTATGCTTGACTTAGTTTAATGAGAAACCCAGCGACGCAGTGGTGAGCGCGATGCTGCTACTGCGGGGGGTGGGGGGGAGTTCCGGCCAGAGATCAGAGTTCGATTCCGCCCCTGTCCCCCCCACCCCCCCCGCGGGTCCGGAAGTCCATCTTCCCTGTGGAATTCCTGAGTTTTCCCACCGTGCTCCAGTTTCCATTTGTTTTCACACAAAACATCAGGTTTTCACGAGCACAAAATACTCCGCAGACGCTGGGGTCGAGGCAACACGCTGGAGGAACTCAGCAGGTCGGGCAGCATCCGTGTAAACGATCAGTCGACGTTTCGGGCCGGAACCCTTCGTCAGGACTGTAGAGGGAAGGGGCAGAGGCCCTATAAAGAAGGTGGTGGGAGGGTGGGAAGGAGAAGGCTGGTAGGTTCCAGGTGAAAAACCAGTAAGGGGAAAGATTAAGGGGTGGGGGAGGGGAGGCAGGGAGGGGATAGGCAGGAAAGGTGAAGAAGGAATAGGGGAAAACACAATGGGTAGTAGAAGGAGGCAGAACCATGAGGGAGGTGACAGGCAGCTGGGGGAGGGGGCAGAGTGAAACTGGGATGGGGGAAGTTGGAGAATTCGATGTTCATACCAAGGGGTTGGAGACTACCCAGACGGTATATAAGGTGCTGCCCCCGGGTATGAAAAATTGAATTCTCCAACTTTGGGTAATTCCCTACCCCTCCCTCCCTTATCCCTATGTTATTCCTAAATGGACGTTGAACTCATGGACACAACCTCTCTATTTCTTTTATTTCTGTTTGATTTTTACACTGCTTATTTTAACTTAGCTATTTAATAGACGTATATATATATATATATATATATACGATTATAACGATAATAACGACATGCATAATTTTTTACAATGCTGTCAAAACCATCTACGGCCCAATGAATTGATGCGTTACTCCCCTAAGACAGCAGGTGGTCTAACACTTCTGAAGAATCAGAATACCATTCTGCTGAGGTTGGCTGAGCATTTTAACACCCTGCTTAATCAGGACTCTGACGCAGACCCCACCATCCTGGACAAGCTGCCTGAACTTCCTCCTATCCACGAGCTCAGTCTACCACCAACCTTCCAGGAGGTTCTATCAGCTGTCTATTCCCTTAAGAACAACACGTCCCCTGGCACTGACAATGTCCCTGCTGAGTTACTGAAGAACGGAAGTTACATATGTATGCGCACCCTCTACCAGTACATCACCAAGGCCTGGACTGATGAGAACATCCCACAGCAATGGAGAAATGCAAACATCGTTGTCATTTATAGGAACAAGGGTGTCAAGGCCATCTGCGGCAATAGTAGGGGCATATCACTCCTTTCTGTTGCTGGAAAGATCCTGGCTGAGATGCTTCAGAGACTCATCAGCAACATCACCGAGTCAGTGCTGCCTGAATCGCAGTGTGGAGCTTGGAACAACAGGAGCTCGATCAACATGATCTTCACAGCCCGGCAGCTTCAGGAAAAGTGATTATGATTATGAATATGACGACACGCAGTCCTCTTTTATTGTCATTTAGTAATGCATGCATTAAGAAATGATACAATATTTCCTCCGGTGTGATATCACGAAACACAGGACAGACCAAGACTGAAAAACTGACAAAACCACATAATTATAACATATAGTTACAATAATACCATAACTTGATGAAGAAGTCCGTGAGCACAGTAAAGTTCAAAGTCTCTCGCAAGTCCCACATCTCACGCAGACGGGAGAAGGAAGAAAAACTCTCCCTGCCATGCCCGACCACAGTCCGACTCTGAGTCATCCGAAAACTTCGAGCTCTGATCAGCTCTCCGACACCAAGTACTGAGCGCCATCTCTGTCCGAACGATTCGACCTCCTTCTCGGTCGCCAAAAGCAGGCAAGGCCGGGGATTTTGAGGCCTACCCTCCAAAAGATTCCCGACCACACAGTAACGACAGCAGCGAACGGGCGTTTCAGAAATTTTTCCAGATGTTCCTCTGTGCTTTCACGTCCATTCTCCATCAAATCAGAATTGTCCACGGCCCCTACTTAACAGATACGATATCATTTTTCACCAGAGGGCTGCGCACACGCAGGCGCGCCACCATCTTCTCCTCCCGCCTCCTATATACTTAATATAACTGAGTTTTTCTCTATATTTATTTATCACGTATTGCATTGTACCACTGCCATAAAGTTAACAAATCTCACGAGATACGCCGGTGATATTAAACCCGATTCTGATTCCGATCTGGCTGAATCTCGCTGAAAGGACCTGAGGGACAAGATGGCCTGTTCCTCTTCTGATTTTACAGCAGGGACCATTGCACATAAGATTCTTCATCGTCTGAAGCTGTGAGGAGGGCGAAGCCATAGTGAATGAAAATCTTCTGGAGGGCTTCATCCTTGTGGTGGCTGGGGGCGGGACAGAGAAGCAAAAAACGGGCCAGTCCAGTGTCACTTTGCCAGGCGGTAAACTGCCCAGAATTGTTTATTTTTGAAAATGTGGTTTTATTGTTCAAAGGTTCAAAGGTACATCTATTGTCAAAGTATGCATGCAGTATACAACTCTGAGATCTGCCTTTTCCAGACAGCCATGAAACAAAAAAACACCATGGAAACCATTCAAAGAAAAGCATCAACTCCCCTCCCACCTCCCCACCGCCCTTCGGGCGCAGTAAACAAACCAATCACGCATACAGCAACAGGAATGCAAGACCCTGGCCTGGAGTGACATGCAGAGTTCGTTTCTTTGCGGGAATGGGACCCGCTCTCGGGGTTTCAGGACTGGCCGTTGTTCGGCACGCCGAGGGTCCGGCTAGGATTCGCAAAGCTACGATCTCGGGGCTCTGGAGAGGGGCGGATCGAGGGTTGGTGTCACAGCGGGAGACCCGTGTGTTGTCCAGGAGGAGTTAGAAAATCTGCTGCTCTGGGTCCGAAGACCTGGGGTCTTTGCGATCTTCGGGAACAGAGCTTGGATGAAGCGACGTAATGGACTTTTAAAGTCGTAAGCCAGCAAGGTGTTTGTTATGTCTCCCCGCTCGCTGGGAAAGTAGAGATACCTCCTTCTTCCTTATTAGGGAGAGAGAGGGAGCCTATGGTATGTCAAATACCGGGTGAAGCGCCAAGTCTTTGGGGTAACTGCAAGTCTGTGTCTTTGCTGTTGCTTTGCTCACGCTTGAGTATTCGATAGTGGGTGCTGGTGTTTTTTTTGCCGGTGGGGATGGGGGGATCGTTGCTCACTGCTGCTTATGCGTGGGAGAGAGGGGACCTGGGGGGGGGTAACTTGGGGTTCTTAAGTTTAACTGTCGTTCATTCTTTGGGGCTCTCCTCTGTTTTCGTGGATGTTTGTGAAGAAAAAGCATTTCAGGATGTGTATTGTGCACATTTCTCTGACATTAAATTGAACCTTTGAAAGCACAGAATGTGAAAACACAAAATCGAAAATTCTGTGCTATCCTTCTATGGCGTCGAGGGAGGTGGTGGGGGGGGGAGAGCGGGGAAGAGAGAGAGAGATCGTTTGAACACAGGGACTGTCCCTTGGTAGCAGTGAGTGTGTGGGGGAGACCGAGACAGAGACACACGCAGACGCCTTCTCCAGTAGCAGCGAGTGACAGGCTGGCGGATGCCACCGAATACTCGCCTGCCTTCCGCACTCGCCTCGATCTCCCAAACTTCCCCGACACTTTGATCCGTAAGCTCAGCGACAAATGGAGTCGATCGTGGGCTGTAAGCTTCAGCGTGACAGAATTCGTTTCAGTATTTCTTCCTCCTTCCTTCAAGCCAGCTGTATTTATTTTGAATATTTATGCCGACGGGCGCAGGGCGGCACGGCCTCTTCAGTCCAACGAGCGGCTCCACCCAGAAACCCACCGATTTAACCCCAAATTAATCAAAGGAAAACTCATAATGGCCAGTTAACCTACTAAGCGGTGCCTCTGAGGAGTGCGGGAGGAAACCTACGCATTCCATGAGAAGAACGTGCAAGATTTCTTACAGATGGCTTCAGAGTTGAACTCCCTGCCATTTCTGAAGAGACATAAGAACATGAGGAAATAAGAGACAGGAGCAGGAATCGGCCATCCGGCCCGTCGAGCCTGCTCCGCCATTTAATAAGATCATGGCTGACCTGGCCACGGACTCATCTCCACCTGCCTGCCTTTTCCCCATAACCCTTAATTCCCCTACTCTGCAAAAATCTATCCAACCTTGTCTTAAATATATTTACTGAGGTAGCCTCCACTGTTTCATTGGGCAGAGAATTCCACAGATTCACCATCCTCTGGGAAAAGCAGTTCCTCCTCATCTCCACCTAAATCTACTCCCCCGAATCTTGAGGCTATGCCCCCTAGTTCTAGTCTCACCTACCAGTGCAACAAATTTTCTGCCTCTATCTTATCTATCCTTTTCATAATTTTATACGTTTCCATTTAGAACGGAGTTGAGGAAAAACTCCTTCACCCAGAGAGTTAGTGGATCTGTGGAACGCTCTGCCTCAGAAGGCAGTGGAGGCCAATTCTCTGGATTCTTTCAAGAAAGAGTTAGATAGAGCTCTTAAAGATAGCGGAGTGAAGGGATATGGGGAGAAGGCAGGAACAGGGTACTGATTGTGGATGATCAGCCATGATCACAGTGAATGGTGGTGCTGGCTCGAAGGGCCAAATGGCCTACTCCTGCACCTATTGTCTATTGTTATCGAATAAGATCTCCTCTCATCATCCTGAATTCCAGTGAGTACAGTCCCAGGCGACTCAATCTCTCCTCATAGTCTGACCCCTCCTCATCTCTGGAATCAGCCTGATGAACCTCCTCTGCACCGCCTCCAAAGCCAGTCTATCCTTCCTCAAGTCTGGAGACCAGAACTGCACGCAGTACTCCAGGTGCGGCCTCACCAGTACCCTGTACAGTTGCAGCATAACCTCCCTGCTCTTCAATTCAATCCCTCCAGCAATGAAGGCCAACATCCCATTTGCTTTCTTGAGAGCCTGCTGCACCTGCAAACCAACCTTTGTGATTCATGCACAAACACTCCCAACTCCCTCTGCACAGCAGCATGCTGTAATCTTTTACCATTTAAATAACAATCTGCTCTTCCATTTTTCCTTCCAAAGTGGATGACCTTGCGTTTACCAGCATTGTACTCCATCTGTCAGACCCTTGTCTGCTCACTTAACCTATTCATATCTCTCAGTACACTCTCCGTATCTTCTGCACAATTTGCTCCTCCGCTCAGTTTAGTGTCACCTGCAAACTTCAATACGCTACACTCGGTCCCCTCTTCCAGATCGTTAATGTATATTGTGTATAGTTGCGGGCCCAGCACTGTGGCACACCGCTGTCACAGCCGATTGCCAACCAGAGAAACGCTCTCTGCAACTCACTTCTAGTTCCAACACTGGGTGATTTTCGGATTAGACAGCGACAGTGTTTCAGTGTTGTTATTATGGTCCTGGTTATGAATGAGCCGCAATTCCCCTGGTCGTCCTCACAGAGAAGCACAGAAATGAGTCTTGTCAAATTGCCTGGGTCTTTCAATTGAGACGCAGAACCATTTGAAACCTTGAATAGCTCTCCAGCATTAATGCGATCGGCGGCATTTTGCAAACTGGAAGGAAATATCCCCAGCCTTAGCCGGGGAATCGGAAGCAGGTTTAATATCACCGGGGTACGTGGTGAAATTGGTTGTTTTGTATGTCAGCAGTACCCAGCAAAACATAATAACAAAAACTACCAATAACAGTCGGAAATATATATTTTTAAATCAAATAAGTACTGCAAAAATGAGAGCAAAAGGAAATTGGGGTAGGGTTAAACATAGAACATAGAAATCTACAGCTCATTACAGGCCCTTCGGCCCACAATGTTGTGCTGACTACGTAACCGACTCTAGAAACTGCCTGGAATTTCTCTACCCAATAGCCCTCTATTTTTCTAAGCTCCATGTACCTGTCTAAGAGGCTCTTAAGGGACCCTATCGTATCCACCTCCACCACCGTCACTGGCAGTGCATTCCACACACCCACCACTCTCTGTGTGAAAAACTTACCCCTGACATCTCCTGGGTACCTATTTCCAAGCACCTTAAAACTGTGCCCCTCTCCCCCATGTTAGCCATTTCAGCCCTGGGGGAAAAAGCCTCTGACTGTCCACATGATCAATAGCCCTCATCATCTTTCTTTCTTTCTTTTTAAATCTTTTTATCAGTTTTTCAAAATTATAAACTCAATAACAAAGTTGGTACAAAGAGATTGGAAAAATGTTCATCAGTATATATAAAATGAATTTTAAGTAACATGGAAATAAAAGACTTCCAAACTCATAATGAGATTAAACATTAACAAAGAAATAAAAAGAAAAAAAAATAAACAAAAAAAAACAAAAGAAAAAGAGAAAAAAAAACCCAAAAAAAGGCAAAACAGGGCTAGACCAACAGCTTGTATCAGACACGATCAATAATATCGTTAACTCCGCTCCTCTCATCATATAATTTTAGGAAAAAGATTCGGAAAGGTCAGATTACATCATATGAAAATGTTGCATAAAAGGTTTCCAAGTATCTTCAAATTTAACCGAAGGGTCAAAAATATCACTTCTAATTTTTTCTAAATTTAAACTTAATATGGTTTGAGAAAACCATTGGAATGTAGGAGGATTAGTTTCCTTCCAGTTCAACAAAATGGATCTTCTCACCATTAAAGTAACACAAGCTATCATCTGAGAAGCTGAAGAAGACACTCTTCACCTTATACACCTCTATCAGGTCACCTCTCATCCTCCGTCGCTCCAAGGAGAAAAGGCCGCGTTCACTCAACCCATTCTCATAAGGCACGCCCTCCAATCCAGGTAACATCCTTGTAAATCTCCTTGTGTTAGTGGCTTTAATGTCCATTCAGAAATCCGATGGCAGAGGGGAAGAAGCTGTTCCTGAATCACTGAATGTGTGTCTTCAGGCTCCTGTACCTCCTACCTGATGGTAGTAATGAGATGGGGGCACATTCCTGAGTGATGGTGAGATTGTGAGACAGTGAGGATGTGTTCATGGTTTCGATGTCCATTCAGAAATCGGATGGCGGAGGGGAAGAAGCTGTTCCTGAATCATTGAGTGTGTGTCTTCAGGCTCCTGTACCTCCTCCCTGATGGTCACAATGAGAAGAGGACATGTCCTGGGTAGTGGGGGTCAGTAATGATGGATGTATCTCCTGTACCTCCTCCCTGATGGTCACAATGAGAAGAAAGCATGTCCTGGGTGATGGGGGTCAGTAATGATGGATGTATCTCCTGTACCTCCTCCCTGATGGTCACAATGAGAAGAGGGCCTGTCCTGGGTGATGGGGGTCAGTAATGAGGGATGTATCTCCTGTACCTCCTCCCTGATGGTCACAATGAGAAGAGGGCATGTCCTGGGTGATGGGGGTCAGTAATGATGGATGTATCTCCTGTACCTCCTCCCTGATGGTCACAATGAGAAGAGGGCATATCCTGGATGATGGGGGTCAGTAATGATGGATGTATCTCCTGTACCTCCTCCCTGATGGTCACAATGAGAAGAGGGAATGTCCTGGGTGATGGTGAGACAGTGAGGTAGTGTTCATGGGTTCAATGTCCATTCAGAAATCTGATGGCAGAGGGGAAGAACCTGTTCCTGAATCACTGAGTGTGTGTCTTCAGTCTGCTGTACCTCCTCCCTGAAGGTAGCAATGAGAAGAGGGCACGTTCTGGGTGGTGGGGGGTCCTTAATGACGGACGCCCCCTTTCTGAGGCGTCACCCTTTGAAGATGTCCTCAATGCTGGGGAGGCGATATACTATAAGATCGGCCCGTCCACGCCGATCGAGTGAACAGCTGCCATCGTGCTTTCTAATCGGCGAAATTCACACCGTCCGATCCAAAACCTGACTACCCCCGCCCCCCCCCGGCTGAATAGAAAAATGAGGTGTCTGAGGTTTAGCTGTGAGGTGCTGAACTCAAAACGTTTGCAGTGTGTCCTTACCTTGGAACTTGCCTTAACTTGGGAAGCAACACTGAAGCAGGCCAGGCAGCATCTATGGTGAGGAGTAAACAGTCAGCGTTTCCGGCCGAGACCCTTCGTCAAGTCTGGAAAAAAATGAAGATGAAGAGTCAGAGTAAGAAGGTAGGGGGAAGGGAGAAGGACGCTCAAGCTGATAGGTGGAACTTGGGGGGGACGGAGAGGTGAAGTAAAGAGCTGGGGGGGTCGATTGGTGAAAGGGATACAGGGCTGGGGAACAGGGGAATCTGATAGGAGAGGACAGAAGGCCGTGGGAGAAAGGGAAGGGGGAGGAGCACCAGAGGGAGGTGATGGGCAGGTAAGGAGATAAGATGAGAGAGGGAAACGGGGAATGGGAATGGGGAATGGTGAAGGGGGAGGGGGCAATTACTAGAAGTTCAAGAAATCGATGTTCATGCCATCAGGTTGGAGGCTACCCAGATGGAATATAAGGTGTTACTCCCTCAACCTGAGTGTGGCCTCGTCGCGACAGTAGAGGAGGTCGTGGACTGGTATTTTGGAATGGGAAGCGGAATTAAAATGGGTGCCCTCTTTTTCTGGCGGATGACGCGGCCTCCCTATCTGTGTCCGGTCTCGCTGATATACAGGAGGCCACACCCGGAGCACCAAACACTGTAGGTGACCCCCAACAGCCTCACCAGTGAAGTGTCGCCTCACCTGGAAGGACTGGTTGGGGCCCTCAATGGTGGTGAGGGAGGAGGCGTAGGAGCAGGTGTAGTATTTGTTCTACTTGCAGAGGTAAGTGCCAGGAGGGAGATCAGTGGGGAGGGATGAATGGACAAGGGAGTCACGTAGGGAGCGATCCCTGTGGAAAGCAGAAAGTTTGGGGGGGAGGGAAAGATGCGCTTGGTGTTGGGATCCCTTTGGAGGTGGGGGAAGTCAAGGACATGACCCAAACCGACCTTCCATCCTTGGGCTCACTTTACACCGCACGCTGTCGGAGCAGTGCTGCCAGGATAATCAAGGACACGACCCACCCAGCCAACACAATTTTCGTCCCTCTTCCCTCCGGGAGAAGGCTCAGGAGCTTGAAGACTCGTAAAGCCAGATTAGGGAACAGCTTCTTTCCAACTGTGATAAGACTGCTGAACGGATCCTGACCTGGATCTGGGCCGTACCCTCCAAATATCCGGACCTGCATCTCGGTTTTTTTTTGCACTACCTTACTTTCCCTTTTCTACTTAAGATTTATAATTTAAATTTTTACTATTTACTATCACTTTGTACTCTAGGGAGCACGAAGCGCAGAATCAAATATCGCTGTGATGATTGTTTGGCGACAATAAAGTTATGGAGAATTATGTACTGGATGCGGAGAGTAGTTGGGTGGTAGATTAAGGCAAGAGGAACTCAATCCCTGCTATCTCCAACAACTCCCTCCCCTGTCTCGATCTTTCTGATTGTGGAAATAGTTTATCTACTGATGTTGATCATAAACCCACTGACTCTCACAGCTACCTCTTCCTATCCTGTTACTGGTAAAAACGCCACCCCCTTCTCTCAAGTCCTCCGTCTCCACCGCATCTGCTCTCAGGATGAAGCCTTTCATTCCAGAACAAAGGAGATGTCTTCCCTTCCTCCACCATCAACGCTGCCCTCAAACGCATCTCTTCCGTTTCACGCAAGCCTACTCTCACCTCATCCTCCCGCCACCCCACCAGGGATAGGGTTCCTCTTGTCCTCACCCCCCGCCCCACCAGCTTCTGCGTCCAGCATGGAATTGGCCTCCACAGCCGTCTTTGGTCATGAATTCCACAGATTCACTACCCTCTGGCTAAAGAAATTTCTCCTTCTTATAAAGATCCACAGAACATTTATTATTGAAGTACATATGTAGTATAAAAAAAAAAGCATCTGTTCATCTTGCGAGACCATGGATCAGCGCCTGGAAAGTCTTCACTCTCCAGGACGCAGGCCTGGGCAAGGTTGTGTGGAAGACCGGCAGTTGTCCATGCTGCAAGTCTCCCCTCTCCACGCCACTGATGTTGTCCAAGGGAAGGGCATTAGGACCCGTACAGCTTGGCACCGGTGTCGTCGCAGAGCAATGTGTGGTTAAGTGCCTTGCTCAAGGACACAACACGTTGTCTCGGCTGGGGCTCGAACTCACGACCTTCAGGTAGCTAGTCCAATGCCTTAACCACTTGGCCACCTGGTTAGTATGCAACCGTGATATTCGACTTCCTCACAGACGGTCACGAAACAAAGACACACCACGGAACCCGTTCTGAGAGAAAGATCAAACCCTCAACAGAGAGAAAAAATGAGGGAAAGCACAGGGAGGAAACACAAAATCGAAACAGTCTGGGCTTGTCCAGTCCAGCGCAGTTCCAGTCCCGTCCGGTTCTGTGTCGATCGGTATCTGCAGGCCGTCCGATCAAAGTCGCCCAAAACAGCAGCCCAAGAAAACAAAGGGACACCTCATAACATGAGCTGCAGAGTCCAATTCACAAACCGTGTCAACTGAACTTTGTCCACGACCCCGGACTCCAGCACTTGCTCCCAGACTGACGGGGTCAGGGAGACAGAGAGAGGTGGGGGGAGTGAGAGAAAGGGAGAGAGACAGAGAGAGAGAGAGAGAGAGAGGGAGGGAGAGAGAGAGAGAGACCATTTGTAAAGAAGGATCTTTCTCCAGGAGCAGCAAGCGAGAGACCAAGGAACACAGACACCGTCCTCCGACTGCAACGAGAGGCTGGCAGATGGCGCTGAAAACTCCTTCACTTTCCATACTCGCCTCGATGATTTCAATCTTCCCTGATGCTTTAATCAGTGAGGGATGGAGCCGATCATGGGTTCTGTTCTAAACAGACACCCCTCTGTTCTGAGGCTATGCCCTCTGGTCCTAGACTCCCCCACTATAGGAAACATCCTCTCCACACCTACTCTATCTGTGCCCTCTGGTCCTAGACTCCCCCACTATAGGAAACATCCTCTCCACATCCACTCTATCCATGCCCTCTGGTCCTAGACTCCCCCACTATAGGAAACATCCTCTCCACACTCACTCTATCTGTGCCCTCTGGTCCTAGACTCCCCCAATATAGGAAACATCCTCTCCACACCCACTCTATCTGTGTTCTCTGGTCCTAGACTCCCCACTACAGGAAACATCCTCTCCACACCCACTCTATCTGTGCCCTCTAGTCCTAGACTCTCCCACTATAGGAAACATCCTCTCCACATCCACTCTATCTGTGCCCTCTGGTCCTAGACTCCCCCACTATAGGAAACATCCTCTCCACACCCACTCCATCTGTGCCCTCTGGTCCTAGACTCCCCCACTATAGGAAACATCCTCTCCACATCCACTCTATCCATGCCTTCTGGTCCTAGACTCCCCCACTATAGGAAACATCCTCTCCACACCCACTCTATCTGTGTCCTCTGATCCTAGACTCCCCCACTATAGGAAACATCCTCTCCACACCCACTCTATCTGCGCCCTCTGGTCCTCGACTCCCCCACTATAGGAAACATCCTCTCCACACCCACTCTATCTGTGCCCTCTGGTCCTAGACCCCCCCACTATAGGAAACATCCTCTCCACGTCCACTCTATCTGTGCCCTCTGGTCCTAGACTCCCCCACTATGGGGAACATCCTCTCCACACCCACTCTATCTGTGTCCTCTGATCCTAGACTCCCCCACTATAGGAAACATCCTCTCCACACCCACTCTATCTGTGCCCTCTGGTCCTAGACTCCCCCCTCTATAGAAAAGATCCTCTCCACATCCACCCTATTAAGGCCTTTCAATATTCAAGTATTGAAGTTTTCCTTGAAGGATTCAGATTCAGAGTAACTTAACTGTCACATCTGCATTGAATCACACACTGGGTGCCCACTTTAACAGGAACCTCCTGTATCTAGTAAAGTACGTTCATGGTCTTCTGCTGCTGCAGCCCGTCCAGTTCAAGGTCCAATGTGTTGTGCTTTCAGAGATGCTCTTCTGCACACCGCTGTTGGAACGTGAGGTTATTTGAGTTACTGTCGCCTTCCTGTCAGCTTGAACCAGCCTGGACATTCCCCTCTGACCTCTCTCGTTAACCAGGTGTGCGGTAATGACGCACAGAATTCCTGAATGCTCGGAGAAGATCCACACACACACACAAGAGTAGCTGTCGCCCCGGGAGATGATGTTCTTGAGAAATTGGCAGCTGACCCACCTGAACCCTCCTGGTCCTCTGGAGAGATTCATCCTGAATCCTATCACTCCTCGCTGATGGGCTGGAGCCCAAGTTCTGTCCCCGTTGAGTCAGGAACATTGTGTATAATATCTGCAGGCATGGCAGTCGATTTAAGCCTGATACCTCAGGAGATGCTTTGCCTCTGCCTGGTCCACAAGAATCCGCTCGGTATCTCGTCGTAGCCTAACTGCAGGAATCTGCCAGGATAGAAGCTAATCAGGAGCAAGGGCTGCTGCAATTTCTTCCCCTCAGGAAAATCGTCCATGAAAGCTTTGAAAAATCTATACATTACTAAAATTCTCATTCTGTTTTACTGTTTGTCTGTTTGTGCCCTCAAATTAGCCCAAACGGTGCATTAAAGCGGCACTTTTTCTGACTAAATGGACTTAAAATGCACTAACTTACAGAATGCATGCTAAGGTCAGGGTTATATTTGTATAAAATTGCTCACTCGTCAACAGACCCCGCTTTCCACACCAGATTGCAGCTTTCATGGAAACCGTGACGTGATACCACGACGCATGAGCACGGCCAGCCTCAGCAGCGACACCAACCGCAGCAAAGGGGCAGGGCAGCTCTATTTCGAATGATAACGTTCTGCTGATCACCGTCAGCATGTGCAGAATAGAGACAGATCAAACTGCGACCCATCAATAAGAGATAATTAAATCTTATTGTAGTGACGTACTTCGAGACACCCATGATACCCTTTGCTGTAGTCAAAGGACAGCGGTGCCTATATCACATTCATTTAGGAGAGTGCCAACCACATCATCAAGAGAAATTAGCATCCTGGAGGCTTTGGTGCTGCTGCTTCGTATCTTCTATCCAGCATTAAGGTGAAAACAAGGACAGCCTAATTATGCCATGTGGAAAGAGAAGGGGGGAATTATGGTCAAGAGATGATGCCAAACGTCGTCCGGAAGCGGCAAGGAGAGGGAGAGAACAAGAATCGGATGAGGCCAGGGCCGCATGACTCCAGGATCAAAGAATCAGGACAAAAAAGGATGAGAGAAGAAGAGACAGAGGAGGAGAGGCATGCTCACCTCCAAAATGACAACTATAGGCACAGAAGAAGGCGAGAACAAGAATCAGATCAGGCCAGGGCCGCACAACTCCAGGATCAGAGAGAAAGAACAAATGGTAGGAGAGATGAAGAGATGAAGGATGAAAGGGCTGCGCGTCTCCAGAATAACAAAAACAGGCAGAGAAGGAGGAGAGAAGAAGAGACAAAGGAGCTGAGAAATGCACGTCTCCAGGATCAGAGACAAAGAACAAATGGCAGAACTGTTCTCGAGGAATCCTATCTTGGTTCCTCTCAATGAAATCATGTGAAAAATAAACTTCACATGCATTAGGCGTTTCCCTGGAATCATGAAAGAATACTGTTCCTTCAATGCAGTAAGTGAAGGAGCTAACGCCACTCATTATATAACAGAATTCCTTGATTTGGTCGAACCCTCTGGATTGCCACCACGTAAACTGGAATTGAAGAGGGGATCTCCCATCATTTCAACGAGGAACTTGGATCCACCAAGGCTTTGCAATGGGACCCGAATGATGGTGAAAGAACTGCGCGTCAATCTCATCGTAGCAAAGATAAACATTGGTGCGTTCAAAAATGACATTGTCATGATCCCGAGAATTACTCTCAGTTTATCAGAAGGGGAAGATGTCCCTCTTCAGCAGGACCAGTTCCCGATACCGTCATACTTTGCTATGACTGTGCATGAGGCGTAGGTTCCTGATGCATACAAGAGTGCTGGGATTACCACTGCTTTGCACACTAACATTTTGGTGTCTGTTCGGATGTCACAGTCATGAAAGACTCTTGTTTGGAGAAGTCCAAAAGCTGTTCCAGCGCACTTAAGACGACATTGGATCTCGTCATTAAGGTCGACACTGGAGGAGACATGACTTCCAAGGTAGGACATCTGAAGGCACTTGAAAAGTGCCATCAACGCTGTCTTCAAAACATCTTAAATATCAACTGGGAAGATGGAAGAACCAACGTCAGTGTGCTAAATGAAGCAAAAACAACAAGCATTGAAGCCACGTCATCAAGAACCAACTCAGATGGAGCAGTCATGTTGTTCAGATGAAAGGCGAACGTCTGTCGAAACAAATCTTCTACTCCCAGTTTAAAGCAGGCAAACGTAAAAGAGGCAGACAACAGAAGAGATCCAAAGACGTCTTAAAAGCCAACATGAAGAAATGTAACATCGACATCAACAATTGGGAAACCAATGCCAAGGGCAGGAAACTCTGGCAAGCCATCATCCGAGAAGGAACAACAACTTTCGAAGCCAACAGATGTGCAGAATTAGAAGAAAAGAGAAGAAAATGGAAAGAGAGGCAGCAACAACCAAAGCCCGATCTGCCATCTGGAACTACCTGTCCTGAATACGGAAGAATTTTCAAAGCCAAGATTGGACTCATAAGCCACTTGAGAGCCCATAAGTAGATCAACAGAACGAAGACCATCGTCCTCGACCTCGAGGGATAGCCACGATGACGACGACATAAGGCGTAAGACCAAACCATGGAGAATGTGTTGATTTATCTGGAGAAACCGGTATTCCAGCATGGTCAGCTGTATGTGGCTTTAAGCCGGGGAATAAGAAATGAAAACGTTAGAGTATTCTTGAAGGATGGCAGATCAATCAGAAATGTTGTCATCAAAAGTGTCCTTCGTTAAACAAGGAGGAGCTATATTTGTCTTGCTACGTGTCTTTCTTCTTTAATAAACTGAGTTTTTCTTCTTTACTTTCCAAAGCAAAGCAATAGCAATAGCTTTCAGGGAAATTTAAATGTTCATTCTGGTCACATCAGATGGCACTACCTTTCTCTCAAAGGGTGCCCCAACGGGTCACCCGGTTGTCGAGTGATTCCTAAATCTGCGTGGGATCGCGTACTCGGTGGCCACTTTACGAGGTGCCTGTCGCGTCTGTCTGTGGTCTTCAGCTGCTGTAGTCCATCCACTTCAAGGCTCGACATCTGGTGCATTCAGAGATGCTGCTCTGCACACCACTGTTGTAACACGTGGTTATTTGAGTTAATCACCTTCCTGTCAGCTTGAACCAGTCTGGCCATTCTCCTCTGCCCTCATCATTAACAAGGTGTTTTCACCCACAGAACTGCCGCTCACTGGATATTTTCTGTTCTTTTTTCACTCCGTTCTCTGTAAACTCTAGAGACTGTTGTGCGTGAAAATCCCAGGAGACCAGCAGGTTCTGAGATACTCAAACCACCCCGTCTGGCACCAGCAATCGTCCCACGGTCTCGTTTCTTCCCCTATTCTGATGTTCGGTCTGAACAACAACCGGACCTCTTGACCATGCTTGCGTGCTTTGAACGCGTTGAGTTACCACCGCCTGATTGGCTGATCAGATGCTTGCATTAACGAGCCTGTGGGCATAGGTGTACCTCATCAAGTGGCCACTGAGCGTTTATCAAAGCCTACAGTGAGAAGTGTCCTTCGTGTTTACAGCTGCCGGATTCTGATGATTTGTGATCCAAAGATTCTCCGGGAGTCAAGAATGAGGCACAAAACCCCTGTGCTTGCGATTGCAGAGAGCAAAGGTTCTACACCATGGACAGACCCAATCTGGGTGGTGAAAGGAGGGTTGGGCACGGGGGGCAAGCAACCTCATCCCATGAAACCCCAGAACGACAGAAAGGCCAACAGAAGCTACAAAGACCCCATCCCTGGGAGAGGAGGGAACTTTGAAGAATGATCAGTTCCACAGGGATCTGTTCTGGGACGCCTCCATTTTGTGATTTTTTTTAAATCACCTGGATGAAGAGGTAGAAGGGTGGGTTAGTAAGCTTGTTGATGACACCGAGGTTGGGAGGTGTTGTGGCTAGGCTGGAAGGCTGTCAGAGGTTACAGCGGGACATCGATAGGGTGTAGAACTGGGCTGAGAAGTGGCAGATGGAGTTCAACCTGGATAAGTGTGAGGTGGTTCATTTCGGTAGGTCAGATTTGAAGACAGAATATAGTATTAATGGTAAGACTCTTGGCAGTGTGGAGGATCTGAGAGACCTTGAGGTCCGTGTCCATAGGACACTCAAAGCTGCTGAGCAGGTTGACAGTGTTATTATAACGATTATGATTATGATTATGAGGACACACAGTCCCCTTTTATTGTCATTTAGTAATGCATGCATTAAGAAATGATAATTTTTTTTTCCAGAATGTTATCACGAAAACACATGACAAACCGACTTAAAAAATAACAAAAAACACATAATTATAACATATAGTTACAACAGTGCAAAGCAATACCGTAATTTGATAAGAACAGAACATGGCACAGTAAAAGTCTCAGAGTCTCTCGAAAGTCCCATTATCTCGCGCAGACGGTGAACCTCCAGCGCCACCAACTTGCCGATGCAGCATCCTGGAAGCATCCGACCACAGTCCGACTCCGAGTCCATCTGAAAAACTTCGAGCCTCTGACACCGAGCGCCAAGCACCGAGCACCGAGCACCATCTCCGCCGAACGCTTTGACCCCAGCCTCGGCAACAGGCAATAGGCAAGGCCGAGGATTTGGGCAGCGGCAGTGAAGCGGGCATTTCAGAAGTTACTCCAGATGGTCCTCTGCGCTTCTCACAGCTGTCTCCATCAAATCCGGATTGTGCACGGCCCCTAGTTACACATATCAATATTCATTCCGAAAAGCCACGTGTGGTGTGTTGGCGTTCATCAGCTGTGGGATTGAGTTCAAGACCCGTGAGGTAATGTTACAGCTATGTGAGACCACTTGGTCAGACCCCACTTGGAGTACTGTGTTCAGTTCTGGTCACCTCACTACAGGAACATGTGGAAACTATAGAAAGGACCACTTAGCCATTTAGCCATCATGCTAGCCAGTTCAGCCCTGGGAAAAAGCCTCTGACTAGCCACACGATCAATGCCTCTCATCATCTTATACACCTCTATCAGGTCACCTCTCATCCTCCGTCGCTCCAAGGAGAGAAGGCCAAGTTTACTCAACCTATTCTCATAAGACACGCCCTCCAATCCAGGCAGGGGAAGGGAGGGAACGTCAACTCAGACCGTGAGGGGCCTGCGTCAGGCATTTTCATGCCTCACAGATTGGAAGTCTGTGTGGGGCTCCACTCTTCGCACAGACTAGAGCAATGTGTGGTTAAGTGCCTTGCTCAAGGGCACAAACACGCTGCCACAGCTGAGGCTCGAACTAGTGACCCTGAGGTCACTAGACAAACGTCTTAACCACTTGGCCACGTGCCCAACGCACATTTTATACAGTTGTATGGCTGCAGGGAAACAAATAATAGCTTGCTAGCAGCCAAATATGGCGAGACCAGCTTCCAAGGGGAAGGATCTTTTATAGGACTTGAGTACCAGTCGAATATTTTGGACCAAAATCCAGTCAGTGATGGGCAAAACCAAAAGGTGTGTGACAACGTGGCCTCCGTCAACCTACACGGCAGCTTTGAGTGTCCTAAGGACTCAGACCCCAAGGTCCTTCTGATCCTCCACATTGCCATTAATGCCATATATTCTGCCATTATATCTGACCTACCTTTGTGAATCCATTTTCTTTTCTCTCTCACTAATGGGAAAGCAGCACCAGAGGATTGCAGCAGCTAAAAACAAAATTATCCAGAGAATGTTAACTGTTGTTGAAGAACTTTCTGTTCAATATCTGATCATTACCACTAAATGCTCCAGTCCCTTCTACCAAAGCTCCCTCTGAAAAAAAAAGATCAATATTAAACACTTTGAAAATGCACTGCTGTTTGCAGGTTGGCCGCGTGTTCTCTCTGAGACACCAGTTCAGATAAAACCCTACTTTTCTCTAATGCCAGTTGTTACACGTTAGAATGAGATGGTTTCGAGGAACTGCAGTTAATTTCTTCAGTGGGAGAACTTTATGAATCAAAGGACAATTAGGTGCCTTGTTAGGTGATTTATTTGTGTTAAGATGTAACTACAGTTCTCCGAAGGGGCAAGACTTTTCAAGTCCTTAAGCTGCAGGAATCAATAGGCATGGTCGTCAGCCAGCACAGATCATCATTAGAGTCAAATGGATGAACAGACAGAGGCTCAGGGCAGAGTGACACTTGTGGGTTTTATTTCACGCTCTCTCCTCTCCATCTGAGGGCATTAACTCTCTCTTTCCGCTTTAATCTGCTGTCTGAGCTGCCAATCAAAAAGAGCCAGGCCGTGCTTCGAATTGCTGCGCGCCTGACCCGTCAGGCGTAGCTGCTCTGCTCATTATTTTCAGCGGCACGAGCCCGGAATTTACATGAAAATGCGCTCCTTGTTCCCAGGGTCAACTCTCTCCTCGCTGCCTGATGCGGGAAAAAAGCACCTCGGGGAAAGGGAAGAAATAAAAATCGCGTGTTTCTTGACACTTCACTCTCCCCTCAGTGGAGCAAGTCGAGTTTATTGCCGTTTAACCCTGTAAATGTGTACCATCAAACAAGGCAACGCTTCTCCGGGCCGGGGTGTAAAACACAGGAGTACACGCAACACACAAGCGTAACCCACAGGTTGGGCTAGCGGCTTAATCGAGCGGAAGACAGCCCCTGGCCCAGCCAAACTTGAGAAATTTCGTTTGGGTGGATGCTGCGTAATGAGATACAAATCAGAACCACAAAATAACAAACAGCACACAATATGCAAGTAAACAACTGAGCTTTATAATTCTTAATTTGACTATGGGGTTAGTAAAGAAAACAAAAAAAAAATGTAAAAAGGCCCATTTTCGGAAACAGTCTAATAATATCGTATTTGTAAGTAGGGGCCGTGCACAGTTCTGATTTGATGGAGACAGACGTGAGAAGAACAGAGGAACCTTTGGAGAAATTTCTAAAATGCCCAGTTCGCTGCCGCTGCTACTGGGCGATCGAGAATCTCCGGAGGGAAGGCCCCAAGATCCCCGGCTTTGCCTTCTGCTGGCGACCGAGGCTGGGGTCAAAGCGCTCAGCAGAGATGGTCCTCGGTACTTGGTGTTGGAGGGCTGGTCGGAGGCTCGAAGTTTTCGGGTGACTCAGAGTCGGACTGTGGTCAGGCATGGCAGGGAGAGTTTTCTTCCTTCTCCCGTCCGCGTGAGATGTGGGCCTTTCGAGAGACTTTGAACTTTTTTACTGTGACCATGGACTGTTCTTCATCGAGTTATGGCATTGCTCGCACTGTTGTAACTATATGTTATAATTATGTGGTTTTTGTCAGTTTTTCAGTCTTGGTCTGTCCTGTGTTTCAGTGATATCATACCGGAGGAATATTGTATCATTTCTTAATGCATGCATTACTAAATGACAATAAAAGAGGACTGCGTGTCCTCATAATCTAATCAAATGCACAAACGTTGGAGCTCACGGTTTTCCCGTCTCTTCGTTCTCCGTCGATTTTCTCCCCCGGGCGTCGTCTCCCGACCCCATTCCAAGTCCACTCCTTCCTGCAGTCTACAACTTCCCCGTTCCGCTATCCTCTGCAGAACGAAAGACCGCGAAAGCTTCTCTCGGTCGCGCAAGAAAGAGAAGCGCCTCCCCTCGCTGGCCAGCGCACATTCCAAAGCCCCCCCCGCCCCGCCACTATCTCTCGTCGCAACTCAAACACTGCCACTACAAAGAAACTACGACACTAGCAGTGAAACCTTTCCCAGGTCGTTACACACACAACACACAAATAACTTAAGAAAGTAAGAATTAAATCTACAAATGAATTAGGCAAAGTAGAGTGGGTAAATTAACACACACAAAACGCTGGAGGAACTCAGCAGGCCAGGCGGTATCTGTGGAGAAGAGCATACAGTTGACGTTTCGTGCCGAGACCCTTCGTTCAATATTGTAAGGATCAGTAGAAATTATTGGGGAAAAATTTCAAATCCTGGACATTCTCTCCGTTCCACATTCATTGGCAGAGGGTACAAACCACTGGAAAAGGCGGACCACCAGGGTCAACGACAGCTTCTGCTTCAATCACACGACCCCCACCTCCCCGTGGAGTCGTAGAACACTACAACACAGAAACAGGCCCTTCGGCCTATCTAGTCCATGCTGCACTGCTAATTTGCCTGGTCCCATGGACCGTAACCCTCCATTGCCCTCGCATCCCTGTAACTATCCAAATATCCTTCTTCAATGTTCAAACCAGTCTTGCATCCACCATTTCCGCTGGGAGCTCGCCCCGCGGTCTCGTCTCCCTCTGAGCAACAAAGTGACCTTTAAACATTTCACCTTTCACCCTTAGCCCATGACCTCTGGTTCTAGTCTCACCCACCCTCAGTGGAAAAAAGCCTGCTTGCATTTATCCTGCCAATACCCCTCATAAGTTTGTACGCCTCTATTAAATCTCCCCTCCTCGTTCTCCTATGCTTCAGGGAATGAAGTCCCAACCTATTTCACCTTTCCTTTGATCACAGATCGTCAAGTCCTGGCAACATCCTTGTAAGTTTTCTCTGCACTCTTTCAAACTTATTGACGTCTTTCCTGCAGGCAGGTGACCAAATCTACCCTAGATTAGGCCTCGCCAATATCTTATACAACTTCAACATGACATCCCATCTCCTCTACTCAATACATTGAGTTTTGTAGGCCAATGTGCCAAAAGAGTACACAGGCTTTCTCTTTCTCGCTCTCACTTTCCCCCTCCCCTCTCCCCCCACTCTCTCTCCCTCTCTCTCTTTTCCCCTCTCTCAATGGTGAGTGAGGGGCTGGGGGGGATGGGGCTGTGGTGGGAAATTCAAAATCAAAGCAGTGCGACAGATCGTAACATCAGAACGGCGAGTGTTCGTCTCCGCCCTCGCTGTGGAAGGAGTGATATGTCTCTTTCTCTCCCTTGTTTATGTGAGGGAGAGAGAGAAGTAGGGAGAGAGAGAAAGAGAGGGAGGTAGAGAGACGGAGGGAGAGAGAGCGAGAGAGAGCGAGAGAGACAGAGAGAGAGAAGGGAGAGAGAGAGAGGGAGAGAGAGAGAGAGGGAGAGAGAGAGAGAGGAGAGAGAGAGGAGAGAGAGCGAGAGAGACAGAGAGAGAGAAGGGAGAGAGAGAGAAGGAGAGAGAGAGAGAAGGAGAGAGAGAGGAGAGAGAGAGAGGGGGGAGAGAGAAGGAGAGAGAGAGGGAGAAAGAGAGAGAGAAGGGGAGAGAGAGGGAGAGAGGGAGAGAGAGAAGGAGAGAGGGAGGGAGAGAGAGAGGGATGGGGAGAGAGGGAGCGAGAGAGAGAGGGAGAGGGAGAGAGAGGGGGAGAGAGAAGGAGAGAGAGAGGGAGAAAGAGAGAGAGAAGGGGAGAGAGAGGGAGAGAGGGAGAGAGAGAAGGAGAGAGGGAGGGAGAGAGAGAGGGATGGGGAGAGAGGGAGAGAGAGGGAGAGAGAGGGAGAGAGAGAGAGAGAGAAAAGGAGAGAGAGAAGGAGAGAGAGGGAGAGAGAGAGGGGAGAGAGACATGTTGAGGTGTTGGGATGAACTGTGCTCTCTGATGGACTGTGGAGCCCGGAATCTCTGGGGGACTTTGCTGTTTTTTGCATGCCGGGTGCTGGAAACGCTGGTACTTTGTGCTAGAATCAGTAGGAGGAGTAGGAGGGGAAGGGGGAGAGGGAAGGAGAGGGTGGGGGGAGGTGTGATGTTGCGGCTTGTGCACGGGAGGGAGGGCAGAGGGGCTTAGGGGTTCTAAAGTGTTTCCTGTCATTCAGTCCTTAGGGGTTTTTCTTCTGCTTCGAGGCTGCTTGTGGAGAGTGAGAATTTCAGGTGGTACACCGAGTACATTCTCTGACTTTGAACCAGTGAGTCACTGAAAGATACACTTCTGTTCCAAGGGACTGAAGGAGGAGACAACCCCAGCAATTGTTCGAAAATTCCAGGCAGCTAGCGTGACACTTTAACACACCAGCAACGGGGGTTCAATCCCTGCCTCTGTCTGTAAGGGGTTTGAATGTCTCCTCTGTGATTATCTGGGGAGGGGAGGAGATGATGGCGGCGCGACACAGCGTACGCGCGGCCGCTCCCAGTTGATATCGTATGTGTTAACTAGGGGCCATGCACAATCCTGATTTGATGGAGACTGACGTGAGAAGCACAGAGGAACACCTGCAGAAACTTCTGAAATGCCTGCTTCGCTGCCGCTGCTACTGTGCGATCGAGAATCTCCGGAGGGGAAGGCCCCAAATCCTCGGCTTTGCCTATTGCCTGTTGCCAGGGTTGTGGTCGAAGTGCTCGGCAGAGATGGTGCTCGGTGCTCGGTGTCGGAGAGCTGGTCAGAGTCTCGAAGTTTTCGGACGGACTCAACAGTCGGGCTGTGGTTGGGTGCTTCCAGGATGCTGCATCGGCAAGTTTGCAGCACTGGAGGTCCATGGCAGGAAGAGTTTCTCTCCCTTCTACCATCTGTGTGAGATGATGGGACTTTTGAGAGACTTTGAGACTTTTTACCGTGCCCATGGTCTGTTCCTTATCAAATTACGGTATTGCTTTGCACTGTTGTAACTATATGCTATAATTATGTGGTTTTTGTCAGTTTTTCAGACTTGGTCTCTCTTGTGTTTCTGTGATATCATTCTGGAGGAACAAATTGTATCATTTCTTAATGCATGCATTACTAAATGACAATAAAAGAGGACTGCGTGTCCTCATAATCTAATCTAATCTAATCCTGTGTCAGCTTCGGTTGTCTTCAGATTCCAAGATGAACAGCCGTGTGCAAACGTCTCTGTATACGCTTTCTGGGCAGCCTCGGGGGAGAGACGAAGGTCTACGGGAGTTAAACCCAGACAGCAAATCCGGAGTGGAGCCCCCTGAGGTCATTGAACATCTTCCCGGCAGCTCCTGCAGCCGAGCTGGTGACAAACGTATTGCTTCATAAGCTTTCCTTTGGGCCACACCAGTGAGGCCGAGAGGGGGATCTTGACGACTGGGGCATCTCAGGATCTCCGTACCTTCCGCCCAGGCTTGTGGTGATGGCGATCGTCACCCATTGTCCTTCCAGACAGACGGGCGCCAACTAACATACATAACCGGGGTATCTCAGACTTTTTGCACAGTGCTGTATTTGTCGACGTGGAGCGGAAAGCAAGTTTGTAAATCGGGCAGGCGCAAAGGATGTCAAGAATGCCGAGGGTGGGACATCGCGGGAGGGTTGTGGGACAGGTGGCAGGGAAGGAATCCCAGTGGTGGAGGGCGGTGTTGGCACGGGTGCTGACACACCCAGCCCTGAGACACCAGGCAAGGTGATTTGATTCCAAACAATTGGTTCATTGATCTCTGAAGCTTCCTGCTCCCTCCCCTCTCCCGTCCTTTTTCCCCAACCATGATTCCCCTCTCCCTTCCCCTTTTCCCAACCATGATTCCCCTCTCCCTTCCTCTTTTCCCAACCATGATTCACCTTTCCCTTCCCCTTTTCCCAACCATCATTCCCCTCTTCCTTCCCCTTTTCCCAACCATGATTCCCCCTCTCCCTTCCCCTTTTCCCAACCATGAATCCCCCTCTCCCTTCTCCTTTTCCCAACCATGAATCCCCTCTTCCTTCCTCTTTTCCCAACCATGATTCCCCTCTCCCTTCCCCTTTTCCCAATCACGATTCTCCTCTCCTTTCCCCTTTTCCTCAACCATGATTCTCCTCTCCCTTCCACTTTTCCCAACCATGATTCATCTCTCCCGTCCCCTTTTCCCAAACATGATTGCCTTCTCCCTTCCCATTTTCCCAACCATGATCGCCCTTTCCCTTCCCCTTTTACCAACCACGATCCCCTCTCCATTCCTCTTTTCCCAAGCATGATTCCCCTCGCCTTTCCCCCTTTCCCAACCATGATTCTCCTCTCCCGTCCCC
>NC_092389.1:49181681-49196681 GCF_030028105.1 Mobula birostris | reverse complement strand
ACTCTTTCTTTCTTTTTAAATCTTTTTATTAATTCTCCAAAATTATAAACAGAATAACAATATTGATACAGAGAGATTGGGATAATCTTATTGTTGATAAACATGCACAAAAAAGACTTCAAATAATACAGGTGTAATAGACTTTCAAACTCTTACTGTAGTTAATCATAAAGAAAAAAGAAATAAAGGAGGAAAAAATGCGAAGAAAAACCCCCCAAAAAAACAAAAAAAAACTAAATACGAAACCCAAAAAGAAAGCAAATGGAACAAAACAAGGCTAGACCAATATCTTAAATCGAATACATTCAATAATGTTGTCTACTCTGCTCCTCTATTCATATATTTTAAATTAATAAAAAGGATTTGGAAAAGGTCAAATTACATCATGTGAAAATGTTGTATGACTCTTAAACAGTTAAAAGTGCACTTAAGCGGGAGCTCATCTTGAACTTGTTTTTAACTCACGCTCTGGACCCTCGGTCTGCGTGAAAGCACGCATCACCTTCCGAACGTCGCTCGAAATCAATCTCGGACAAACAGGCTCCCCCACAGGAGTATCGGTCCTTCCTCCTTGAAGCCAGTCATCTCCACATAGCATCTTGTGCAACAGGGACCTTCCCTCCTGACCTCCTCCCAGCTCCCGCCAACAAAGACCTTCAGCCCAGCATTCTCCCAGTTCCACCATCCTGACTGGCTGACACCACATTCCTAAGTTGAACAACAAAGGCCCTTATCTCAGCTCAAACCCAGACAGGCTGAAAGCAGAACAGACCGCTCTTGCAGAACTGCTGAAATGAAATACCTACAGCATAGCAGTAAAAATCTGAACCAGGGCGTTACACGTTGAAGGGTGCAACCCGTGGGTGTAATTCATCAGACGTCCGAGGAGATGTGTCTGTCGCCAAAGACTCTAGCTGGTTTCTACAATGTAGAGCTTTCTGGCGGGTCGCATCGATGCACAGGACTGGGGAAAGCTGCCAGAAAGCTTTTCCCTTAGCCAGGTCTATCAAGGGCACCTTCAAAAGATGTTCCATCATGAAGGACCTTCCTGCTACCATCGGGGAAGAGGCACAGGAGACACACACTCAACGAACAGCTTCCTCTCCTCCGCCATCAGATTTCTGAGCGGTCCATGGACGCATGATCACCAGCTCACAGGCTTTGCCCTCTCTGTTTGCAATTTATTTATTGATTTAATACTCGCTCGTTCTGTGCTGTGCCGCGCGATGTCATCATTGCGCGCCGTGTCTGTGAGATCATCATTGTGTCGTCTGACATGGTCTTTCCGTGACCACGATCATTCTTGGCAAACCTTTCTGCAGGAGCGGCTGGCCGTCGCCTTCTTCTGGGGCGGTGTGTGTCTTTACAAGGCAGGGTGATCTCCCCCACCCCAGCCCATTAGAAACCACCCTTCAGAGATCGTCTGCCTGGCGCCAGTGGTCGCATGACCAGGACTTGTGATCTGCCCCGGCTGCTCAGACGGCCGTCCACCACCTGCTCCCGTGACTCCACGTGTCACCACTCGGGTGCTGCACCCCGCCCGGGGTTGACCTGCAGGCTAGGGAGGGAAGGAGCGCATTAACCCCTCCAGTAGAGAAGAGTATCTCCAGCCCGCCACCCAGATCCACAAGGAGAAGACACGCAAAATGCTGCAGGAACTCAGCAGGTCAGGCAGCATCTATGGAAATGAATAAACACTCAATGTTTTGGGCTGGGACCCAATCAGCATGTGTGAAAATATCCTTTCTCACCAGAGATTAGATTAGATTCAACTTTATTGCCATTGTGCCAAGTACAGATACAAAGCCAATGAAATGCACTTTGCATCTGACCAGAAATGCAAAGAACAGTGTTATTTACAAAATAACTGCGAATAAGAAGTAAGTGCTACAGCACACAAATATAAGAGTACTGAGACAGTACAATATGGATACAATACTGCTCAGCACTGTGATGTGAGGTTCAGCAGGGTCACAGCCTCAGGGAAGAAGCTCTTCCCGTGCCTGTTGGTGCGGGAGCGGAGGCTCCTGTAGCACCTACTAGATGGGAGGAGAGTAAAAAGTCCATGGTTAGGGTGAGATGCATCCTTGATAATGCTTTTCACCCTGCCCAGGCAGCGTTTATAGTAGATGTTCTCAATGGTGGGCAATTGGGTGCCGATAATCCGCTGGGCAGTTTTCACCACACGCTGGAGTGCTTTGCGGTCCGATACGGGACAATTGCCACACCGCACTGAGATGCAGTTGGTGAGTATGCGCTCAACGGTACAGCGGTAAAAGTCCGCTATAGATGAACTATGGATTTAGTATCCCTACTTTATTCTCTGTGTCATTGGACATGGACTGTTGGTTGAGTATTCTGGCATAGCAATATTTTCTACCAGCTGTTTAGCTGGGATAATGCAGCTTACATTCTCAATGGGGAATTCTGACAACACAAAGTTCCTTCAAATAAACTACACTCACGGTGGAATAATATGGACGGGGCATCCTTGGTGTAAAAACAAGGACTGACCCTTCAAAGAATTTTCAGGTCCCAGGTCCAGATCATCTCATCTTCATCACGGACATCCAGTCCCGTCCCAATACACTTCCAACCACACCCCGCCCCCCACCAAGAAGGCCTGAAGGCTTTGCGTATCCCTCTCAACGACACACCCAGTGCATTTCAGCTCCACCCCCAACCTTCCTCCACATGGCAGAGCTGGTCCCCACCCTCAGCAATCTCCCCGTCGGCTTCCCCAGCTTCCTCCAAGCCCACATGACCCTCCGGTCCAGCCGGCTGTGTAAGTCCAGGGAAGACGGTCTCTGGCCCCGACAAACGCGTGAGATCGAGGCGCAAACCCAGGTTTGTGTGGATGCCGCGTGACTTACTATCCTGTTACAAATCAGTGCCACAAAATAACAGGCAGCACACCACATACGATTAAATGATAATAATTCTTAATTTGACTAAAGGGTTTAGTATAGAAAAAACAAAAAGACATGAAACAGTCCAACGTGCACAATTTGGAGCTCACGTTTTCCCTTCCGCTGGTCCTCCATCGATTTCCCCTGGGGCTTTGTCGACTCCTGGCTCTGCTCCAAGTCCACTCCGTCCTGCTGGCTACGACTTCTCCGTACTGACACCTCCTCTCCTCGTCTCCCGCCGTACAAAAGACCCAGATCACCTCAGGCACACAAGAAGGAAAACGACGCTCCCTTCATTGGACGTCGCACATTCCAAAGCCCCCCGTTACCTCCGGCCATAACACAAACACAGCCACTAGAGAAGAACCATTAGATTAGCAGTGCTTCTACAGAAAGACCATTACATTAGCGGTGAAACCTCTCCCAGGGTGTTACACCCAAGATGGACACTCGTATGGACCCCAGCAACGCCCCCTTTTTCATTTGCCACCCGACCATATTCACAAGGATCTCACCAGAAGTGAAGGTGGGGGGGGGGGGGGGGTCCATTCTTCAGGAAGTAGTCCAGATCTATTTCTGTGTGAAAGACTGAACTGGGGGGGTTTCTAATTGACAATGGACTCTAACCAGAGCGAGAAGGGGAAATAGCCATTCAGGTGCAGTAAAAACAAGAGCTGGTCTCCGGGTGTACAGTACAGTGCAAATTCCTTAGCCAGATATATATCCAGCTGGGGAGAATAAGACTTTTCTACAGCACTATATTTGTCAACGTGCAGTGGAGAGCGAGTTTGTAAGTCTGGCAGGAGCAAAGGATGTTGGGAATGGAGAGGGTGGGGGGATGGGTGACAAAGAAGGGGTGACAAGGAGCTGGGGAGTATTGGGGGTACGGACACACCTAGCCCCGAGACACCAGGCAATCGGTTTATTGATCATTACAGAATATCTCTCTGATGCTTTCCCTTTTCCCAACCATGATTCCCCTCCCACTTCCCCTTTTCCCAACCATGATTCCCCTCTCCCTTCCCCTTTTCCCAACCATGATTCCCCTCTCCCTTCCCCCTTTCCCAACCATGATTCCCCTCTCCCTTCCCCTTTTCCCAACCATGATTCCCCTCTCCCTTCCCCTTTTCCCAACCATGATTCCCCTCTCCCTTCCCCTTTTCCCAACCATGATTCCCTTCTCCCTTCCCCTTTTCCCCACCATGATTCCCCTCTCCCTTCCCCTTTTCCCAACCATGATTCCCCCTCTCCCTTCCCCTTTTCCCAACCATGATTCCCCTCTCCCTTCCCCTTTTCCCAACCATGATTCCCCCTCTCCCTGCTTCCCCTTCCCATTCCCAGTCCACAACAGAGACCCACATCAGAATCAGGTTTATCATCACTCACAAATGTCATGAAATTTGTTTTGTTTTTGTGGCAACAGTACCATGCAATACAGTACTGGGCAAATGTCTCAGGCACCTTAGCTATAGATACGGGACTAAGACTTCTGCAGAGTATTGTAACTGAAGAACCATGTTCTTGTTGTGAGTCAAGTGTGAGTCAACACACACACACACACAGACACACACACACAGACACAAACACAAACACACAGACACAGACACACACACACAGACACAGACACACACACACACACACACAAACACAAACACACAGACACAGACACACACACACAGACACACACACACAGACACACACACACATACACACACACACACACAGACACAAACACAGACACAAACACAGACACACACAGACACACACACACAGACACAAACACAGACACACAGACACAGACACACACACACAGACACACACACACACACACAGACACACACACACAGACACAAACACAGACACACAGACACAGACACACACACACAGACACACACACACAGACACAGACACACACAGACACACACACACACACACACACACACTCACACACACACACACACACACACAAAATGCTGGAGGAACTCAGCAGGTCAGGCAGCATCTATGGAGAGGAATAAACAGTCGATGTTTCAGGCTGTGGTCCCTTTTTCTGGACTGGAAAGAAAGGGGGAAGACGCCACAATACAAAGGTGGCTGAGGGGAGGGGAAGGAGGATTAGCTTGGAGGTGAAGCCAGGTTGGTGTGAGAGGGAGGATAAAATGAGAAGCTGGGAGATAATGGGTGGTTAAGGTAATGGGTGAGAAAGGTAAAGGGCTGGAGAGGAAGGAATCTGATCGGAGAGGAGAGTGGACTGTGGGAGAAAGGGAAGGAGGACGGACACCAGGGGGAGGTGATGGGTGGGAAAGGTAAAGGGCTGGAGAGGAAGGAATCTGATCAGAGAGGAGAGTGGACCGTGGGAGAAAGGGAAGGAGGAGGGACACCAGGGGGAGGTGATGGGTGGGAGAGGTAAACGGCTGGAGAGGAAGGAATCTGATCGGAGAGGAGAGTGGACTGTGGGAGAGAGGGAAGGAGGAGGGACACTGGGGAGCAGTGACTGGCAGGTGAGGAGAAAAGATTAGAGTAATGAAGAGGAGAAGAGGGGGTGTGAAGGGAATGTTTTTTTACTGAAAGGAAAATTCAATATTAATGCCGTCAGTTTGGATGGAATGTAAGTAATTGCTCCTCCACCGTGAGGGTGGCTTCATCGTAACCCTAATTGATGAATTCCTTCACCAGTTTCTTTTGTCTTGTCCCGTGTGTTTGTGGGTCAACAATTCCAGTCCCATTTGCAGCTTTCTCTGAGAACCATGGGAATGGAGAAAAGCATTCGTTGGAATGGTTAAGATGCTCAGGCAATTTCGCTTCGAGTTCAAGTTCAAACAGCTGCAGGTTTTCTCTCCTGTTTTTTTCTTCAACTCCAAGTTTAATTGTTCGTCAACCGCACATGAATACCCATGAATACAGCCGAATGACATAGCATTCCTCCAAGGTCAAGGTACAAAACACAGTACCGACAGTCATACACAGCACAATGCACACATTTAGAATCTATAGATGATAGCAGTAGACATATAGTCACCAAACAAAAAACACCCCAGGTTCCCGAGTCTACGGATGTTGTCGGCAAGAGCAAGGCCATGGCAGTCTGCAGACAAACGCATCCAGCTTGTCTCCGACTGGGTGAGTACTCCAAGCACTGAGCAAATTGTTCAAACAGAAGTGGGAGCGCGGAGATTCTGGGTTTCAGTCCAACCAAGGCAGATGGTGTGAAATTCTTTGATGGGTAAATTGAAGGCAGTAATGAGATCATTTTGGGCAGTAACCTGGCTGGCTCCCAGCTCAACACTGATGCCAGCCTCGAAACCTGGCACCAATCTGTGAAGCTGACCGAGTGACCGCTGGGAACAGCAAGTGAAAAGTTTTTCAGTGACGGTAACAAGGGGATGTTATAAAGACTGGAACCGAGACACACAATCAGTGGCCACTTTATCGGGTATGCCTGTAGACCTGGTCACCTGTACACCTGCACATCGGTACACATGTACACCTGCACACCTGTGCACCTGCACACCTGTGCACCTGTACATCTTCACACCTGTACACATGTACACCTGTACACCTGTTCACCTGTACACCTGCACACCTGTACACCTGCTCATTAACGCAGATATCAAATCAGACTCAGTGGACACTTTATTAGGTACCCCTGCTCGTTGATACAGATATCTCATCAGCCAATCATGCGTCAGCATCCCGACGCATAAAAGCATGTGGGCCACGGTCAAGAGGCTCGGTTGTTGTTCAGACCCAACGTCAGAACGGAGGGGGGCTGGGGAAGGAAACGTAATCGAAGTGACTTTGACCGTGGGAATGATTGCTGGTGCCAGATGGGGTGGTTTGAGTATGTCAGAACCTGCTGATCTCCTGGGATCTTTGCACACGACAGTCTCTGGAGTTTACAGAGAATGGTGTGAAAAGCAAAGAAAAGAGTATCCGTAGAGAGGTGGTCCTGTGGGTGAAAATGCTCCGTTAATGAGAGAGGTCACAGGAGAACGGCCAGACTGGTTCAAGCCGACAGGGTGGCGGAAGTAACTAAAACATCCAACAGCGGTGTGCAGAACAGCAGCTCTGAACGCACAACACGTTGAACCTTGACGTCGTTGGACTACAGCAGCAGAAGACCATGAACATACACCCAGTGGCCACTTGATTACATACAGGAGGAGCCGAATAAAGTAGCGACTGAGTGTAGATTCAGGAAACTATCGGAGGAACATTACAATTTAATCCATTTCAACAAGAATCATTCCTGTTTATACAACACCTTTCCCAATGTCCTGTGGCTATTGATCAGAGTGCCTTTACTGGCAAGTGTCCGCATCTAATATTTCGAACTATAAGACCATAAGACATAGATGAGTTAGAATTAGGCCATTCAGCCCATCAAGTCTGCTCCACCGTTCCACTGTGGCTGACTTATTATCCCTCTCGACCCCCTCCTCCTGCCTTCTCCCCACAGCCTTTGATACCCTGATTAATCAAGCCTCAGTTTAGGAGCCGAGAGGTAATGTTACAGCTATAAAGGACCCTGGTCAGACCCCACTTGCAGTACTGTGCTCAATTCTGGTCACCTCACTACAGGAAGGATGTGGAAACCATAGAAAAGGTGCAGAGGGGATTTACAAGGATGTTGCCTGGATTGGGGAGCATGGCCTTAGGAGAACAGGTTGAGTGAACTCGGCCTTTTCTCCTTGGAGTGACGGAGGATGAGAGGTGACCTGATAGAGGTGTACAAGATGATGAGAGGCATTGATCGTGTGGATAGTCAGAGGCTTTTTTTCCCAGGACTGAAATGACTAGCACGAGATGCTTGGAAGTGGGTACAGAGGAGATGTCAGGGGTACGTTTTTTACGCAGAGAGTGGTGAGCGCGTGGAATGCGCTGCCGGCGACAGTGGTGGAGGCGGACACAATAGGGTCTTTTAAGAGACTCCTGGACAGGTACATGGAGCTTAGAAAAATAGAGGGCCATGGGTAACCCTAGTAATTTCTAAGGTAAGGACATGTTCGGCACAGCTTTGTGGGCCGAAGGGCCTGTATTGTGCTGTAGGTTTTCTATGTTCCTATGTTTCTATGGGTCTGCTCCGCCATTCAATCATGGCTGATCCTTTTCTTCCCTCTTCTGCTCCACTCCCTGGCCTTCTCCCCGTAACCTTTGATACCATATGCGAACAAGAGCTTGTCAGGTTCTGCCTTAAATGCACCCAACGACTTGGCCTCCACAGCTGCCTGTGGTAACAAATTCCACAAATTCTCCACCCTCTGGCAAAAAAAAAATTCTCCGCATCTCTGTTTTGAATGGACGCCCCTCTATCCTGAGGCTGTGCCCTCGTGTCCTACACTCCCCCACCACGGGAAACGTCCTTTCCACATCTACTCTGTCCAGGCCTTTCAACATTCGAAAGGTTTCAATGAGATTCCCCCGCATCCCTCTAAATTCCAGCAAGTACAGACCCAGAGCTATCAAATGTTCCTCCTACGATAACCCTCTCATTCCCAGAAGTTCCTCGGAATTCAGATAATCAGAACCTTAACTGATGACGTAATGTTGTTATAGAATTATTAAACCACTGTTAAGTGGTTCCCTCGACTCTTTACAATCTATCTTATTATCGACTTGCACCTTATTGCTGACCTGCACTGCACTTTCTCCTGTAGCTGTCACACTCGCAGGTGCTGACAGATTTGCCAATGACCGCAAGGTTTGCAAAATTATGAAGGGTATAGATAGGGTGGAGACACGTCTCTACCAAAAGGGGTGTAAGGCACTCCTTCCCTCCGCCGGCCTGCAGGCCACCCTTGGGCAAGGTGTAGCCCCTGCTTAGCCCTCCCCCCTCGATCAGGGTCACGTGAAGCTATGAGAGCAGATGGTGGATGGTTGTACGAGCAGCCGGTACAGATCACAAGGCCTGCTTACGTGACCACTGACACGAGGCAGACAGTCTCTGAAGGGTATTGATAATGGGCTTGGGGCACCCTACCAACTGCCTAGAAAAGGCAATGGTGAATCATTTCTGTAGGAAAAATTTGCCAAGGGCAATGATGGTCCTGGGAAGACCCTGATCGCCCACGTCAAACATCACGTCACATAATGATGATCTCATACAACACGGTACATCATGATGACATCATACGACACGATACATCATGATGATGTTACATAGAAACATAGAAACATAGAAAATAGGTGCAGGAGTAGGCCATTCAGCCCTTCGAGCCTGCACCGCCATTTATTATGATCATGGCTGATCATCCAACTCAGAACCCCGCCCCAGCCTTCCCTCCATACCCCCTGACCCCCCGTAGCCACAAGGGCCATATCTAACTCCCTCTTAAATATAGCCAATGAACTGGCCTCAACTGCTTCCTATGGCAGAGAATTCCACAGATTCACCGCTCTCCGTATGACACAGTATAGTATAGGCATCTGTTAGTCTTGCCAGACCATGGATCTGCGCCTGGAAAGACTTCACTCTCCAGGGCACAGGCCTGGGCAAGGTTGTATGGTGCAAGTCTCCCCTCTCCACGACACCGATGTTGTCCAAGGGAAGGGCATTAGGACCCATACAGCTTGGCACCGGTGTCGTCGCAGAGCAATGTGTGGTTAAGTGCCTTGCTCAAGGACACAACACGTTCCCTCAGCCGAGGCTCGAACTAGTGACCTTCAGCTCACTAGACAAACGACACTGTACATCATGATGATGTCATAGAACATAGTACATCATGATGATGTCATATGACACAGTACATCATGATGATGTCATAGAACATAGTACATTCTGATGATGTCATATGACAGGGTACATAACGAATGAACAATTGCTAAAATACTTTGTGTTTTAGTATCTTTCGATTTCGCTCTCCAAGGTTCAGGAACGTTGTTGATCATTTCCATTAAAAATTCGGTCATTTTGTTAAATAAGAGATGAAAGATAAGCTCACATAGAGCGAACGAATTGTGCTTTCTTCTGATGGATGTGGGTCGATGGTAGTGTGGTGCTCAGCGTGACGCTCGGGCCGCCCGAGTTCCGAATGCCAGCTCGCACCACCATTTGTGAGAAACTTCGTATATTCTTCCTGTGAAAACGTAGGTTTTCCCCCGGGCGCTCCGGGTTCCTCCCACAGCCCAAAGGTGTACGGGTTCGTAGGTTAATTGGTCACATGGGGTGCAAATGGGCGGCGAGGGCTCGTGGGGACGGAAGGGCCTGTTACGGTGGAGTATCTCTGAAATTTAAAAAAAAATAACAACCCACCCCACCAAGGTTGAGTTTGGAAGATTGACGGAAGACTAGCATCTCTGAGGCCTCACCCCACTCCACCAAGAGCGACGTTTGATCGATCAAAACGCCAGGCGGATTTGAAAATGTCTGGTACGGGCCGAAGCTTGGTGGCGGTGGCCAGGCCTAGAGCTTATCAATGCAACGGGATCTTAAGAATGAGGACTGACCCGACGTTTGGACGATTTAGATGCCTGCCCAGGTGGATTGAAGAGAAGAGGGCCGGGCTGGTTCTGCTCACTGCTCCACAACGTTTACTCCGCTCTTCTCAGGCTGCGGACCTGCTCTGGGCTGCATTGGGCTTTGTGGTGTTTATGCCAGTATACATGGAACTGTGCCTGAGGCTGTGGCCTGCTGCGGGCCTAGTGTCTGTGGGCTCTGCCATGTTTATGTTACAATACGTGGAACTGTGCCTGAGGCTGTAGGCCTGCTCCGGGCCTAGTGTCTGTGGGCTCTGCCATGTTTATGTTACAATACGTGGAACTGTGCCTGAGGCTGTGGCCTGCTCCGGGCCTAGTGTCTGTGGGCTCCGTGATGTTTATGCCACCACACGCTGAACGGCGGCTGCGGCTGTGGCCTGCTCCAGCCGCTCTGTGTTTCGTGCTGTTCTAAATGCTCTCTGCTGGCTTCCGTTGTGTGAAGAGTTTGTTTTGCATTTCTCTCTGCACTTAGGGTGTTTGTCAGTCTTTCCTTATGGGCTTTTTTGTTTTGTGGCTGCCTGTACGGGGACGAATTTCAAGTTGTCTATCGTATCTCTACTTTGATAATGAATCTGAACTTTGAACCTTGTACAGCTATCTCTGAGGTCTCACCCCACTCCGCCAGAGATGAGCTTGGTAGGCTGACTGAAGCCAAACGCCGCTGAGAATTGGAATTCGATTCTCGGTGTCAATTCTAACCTCGTTAATCATGAAACTTTTTAGTCCTGGATGCTTCACACAACCAATTCCCCGTGATGCATGGATGTTTAATAGTCGCTGAATTACCCTGTAAGTCACCAATAATTTGCTCTGGAGTTCAAATCAGTTCTGTGTCTGTGTGATACACCAAGATTAGAGCAGGAAGGAGAGAGAGAGAGAGAGATAGAGAGAAGGAGAGAGAGAGGGGGTAGAGAGTGAAAGAGGGAAAGAGGGAGAGAGAGAGGGAGAGAGGGAAAGAGAGAGCGAGAGGGAGAGAGAGGGTCAGAGAGAGAAAGAGAGGGAAAGAGGGTGAGAGAGCCAGAGGGAGAGGGAGAGAGGGAGAAAGAGGGGGAGAGAGGGAGGGAGAGAGAGAGGGAAAGGAACAGAGGGAGAGAGGATAAAAGAGAGAGAGGGAGAAAGAGGGGGAAAAGAGAGAAAGAGAGGGAAAGAGCGAGGAAAAAGGAGTGAAAGAGAGGGAAAGGGAGAGAGGGGGGAGAGAGAGAGGGTGGGGCAGAGAAAAAAAGAGAGGGAAAGAGCGAGGGAGAGAGAGGGAGAGGTACAGAGGGAGAGAGGGAGAGAGAAAGAGAGAGAGAGGGGGAGTAGGGATAAAGGGAGAAAGTGAGAGTGGGGGAGGTAGAGAGGGAGAGTGCTAAAAGAGAGAGATGACAGGGAGAGAGAGGGAAACAGAGGCAGAGGGGGAAGAGGTAGAGAAGGAAGGGGAGAGAGAGAGAATGAGAAAGGGAGAGAAGGGGAGGTAGAGAGGGAGAGAGAAAGTGAGACAAAGAGAGGGAGGGAGCAGTAGAACAGGAAGGAGGGAGAGAGAGAGGAGGTAGAGAAGGAGGGAAACAGAGAGAGAGAGGGAGGGAGAAAGGGAGAGAAAGTGATAGAGGGGCAGATGTAGAGAGGGAGGGAAGGTGAGAGAAATAGAGAGAGAGAGGAGATAGAGAAGAGAGACAGAGGGAAAAAGAAACAGAAAGAAGAGAGAGATAGAAGAGAGAGCAATAGAGAGAGAGAGGGAGATGCAGAGAGGGAGGGAGGGTGAGAGAAATAGAGAGAGAGAGAGGACATAGAGAAGACAGGCAGAGAGGGAAAAAGAAACAGAAAGAAGGGAGAGATAGAAGAGAGAGAGAGGTGAAGAGAGGGAGGGAGGGTGAGGGAAATGGGGGAGAGGTAGAGAGGGAGGGAGAGAGAAAGGGAAAGAGGGACAGAGAAAGAACTAGAAACAGAGGGAAGGAGGGGGAAGAATGAAGCAAAAACAAGAGAGGAGGTATCTGTAAATGAAATTTATTCCACTGCCCCTGAGTTGTCTCTCACATCACTCAACACGAATCCACGATCCTCAGCAATGCACGGGCCTGATTGTAAAATCGATGAAGACAAGAACTTCACTCCTCTCAGCTACGAAGATGAAAGAAGAGGGGGAAGCCTCTGTTGCTTGTACCGGCCAGTCCGGATAGTCCTCAGACGTGGCAAGCTTCCTGCTCTCTCTGCTTTAAGCCAAAGTCTTTTGCAGCTATCAATAGTTCTTTGAAAACAAAACTCCAGGCTGATCCTTCGGCACTACGGAGAACATCAGAGGCATCATCTTTATAAAAAACTATTGAACGAGCCTCCTCTCCTCATGCAATTGGAATCAGGATTACTATCACTGACTTATCCAGGGAAATTTGTTGTTTAGAAGCAGCGGTACAGTCCCATACAGAAAACCCAATAATTTTCAGTAAGGATATCGTGAATATTAACTGACTCCATCTCTCATCGATTGAACTGCTGAGGAAGATTGAGACTGTCGAGGCGGACGTGGGGGTCGAGCTCTGTCTTCCTGCCCCTCTCTCGCGGCTGGTGGGGGAGGGTGTCTGTGTGTGGTAGACCCTTTCTCCCTCTCACTCGCCCCTCTAGAGGGAAGATCCGTGTATTTGAGTGACCCCTCTGTCTCTCTATCCCTCGATGCTGTCGGAGGATGATGCCGGAGAAAGACCGGATTGCAGATTTGGACTCTAATTCAGGTCAGTGATGTGCTCTAGTTGTAGTCGTTGCAACATCTGGGCAATTTTTGTATCGGGTCCGCCTGCAGATAATGAACACTGAGCTGAGCTGAACTGAACACCCTTCAAACCCTGACTCATCTTTCTTTCTCCAGTATCGCTGAAGGGTCTTGCACCTGAAACGTCGACTGTTTATTCATCTCCACAGACGTTGCCTGGCCTGCTGAGTTCCTCCAGCGTTTTGTCTGTGTGTGTGTGCGTGTGTCTGGATTTCCAGTGTCTGCAGAATCTCTTGTTTGTCTTTTGACTTTGTGTTTTATATTCTGAATTGTCCTTTTTTTTTGTGGTAGTTTACGCAGGGATGAAGTTAGAAGCTGGGAGGCAATAGGTGGGAAAGGTAAAGGGCTGGAGAGGAAGGAATCTGATCAGAGAGGAGAGTGGACCGTGGGAGAAAGGGAAGGAGGAGGGACACCAGGGGGAGGGGATGGGTGGGAAAGGTAAAGGGCTGGAGAGGAAGGAATCTGATCGGAGAGGAGAGTGGACCGTGGGAGAAAGGGAAGGAGGAGGGACACCAGGGGGAGGTGATGGGTGGGAAAGGTAAAGGGCTGGAGAGGAAGGAATCTGATCGGAGAGGAGAGTGGACCGTGGGAGAAAGGGAAGGAGGAGGGACACCAAGGGGAGGTGATGGGTGGGAAAGGTAAAGGGCTGAAGAGGAAGGAATTTGATCGGAGAGGAGAGTGGACCGTGGGAGAAAGGGAAGGAGGAGGGACACCAGGGGGAGGTGATGGGTGAGAAAGGTAAAGGGCCGGAGAGGAAGGAAGCTGATCGGAGAGGAGAATGGAAAGGGAAGGAGGGTGGGTGCCAGTGGGAGGTGATAGGCTGGTGAGGAAAGAGGTAAGATACCAGAATGGGGAATTGAAGAGGAAAAAGAGAGGGAAAAATTAACCCAAAGTTGGAGAAGTCGACGCCCAGACGGAATATAAGGTTTTGCTCATCTGTTGCATATCAATATGCATCATCAGTGAGTTGTGGTTCAGATATCTTTTATTAGGTTCTGCAGAATGCTGGAAACTTTGACAAACTTCTATAGATATGTCATAGACTGTATATTGACTGACTGCATCATGGTCTGGTGGTGTAGAGGCCTCCGTCAGTCAGGGTCGACCATGGTTATTGAGTCTGAGGTCTCCAGATACACAAGCCCGGGCAGTACGATACGGAGAGCGAGCTGTTGCCCCATGTAGCAGGCCCTCCCTCTCCACACAGCTCATGGACACAAGGGGACGGCAGAGACCCGATACAGTTTGCTACCAGCAGCATCGCAGGTGATGCCAGTCAGCGTCGGACTGCCTCAGGGACTCCGGCTCCGGATTTTTCCCTCAGGGGTTCACTCCCGAAGCCTTCCCCGTGAGCGGGTACAGCCGCAAGGCAGCAGAGGTTTGAGATCAGAGTTTTCCCTCTCCTAGATGAGCTGCCAGCCGCGGCCTGACGAGCCCCATCTGACCGGAGAGACTGGTTTTAAGGTGCCAGTAACCCCCCCTTTGCCCCTTCTCCTGTCAGTAGCAACGGTTCCGCCGGGTTTAGTCGCTGAGCCTCACGTGAAGGCCGGGAGCTGGACTTGGTTGTCAGAAGCTGTTTGAGGTGCACGCCATTCGGAGCGTTTAATAGGTAGTGGGAGTTCATCCCTGTTACCACCCCCGGTCGTAACGACATTAAGGAACCGTGGCCTGTTATGCAAACATCAATGACTTTGAATGGAAGATCCTACAAAGCAGAGTGGATACGGCCAAGTTCACCAAAGATAAAGCTCTCCCCAGCACTGAACACGTCTACATGGTGCATTGTCGCAGGAAAGCAGAGTCTATCATCAGGACCCCACCGCCCAGGACATGCCCTCTTCTCACTGCTGTCATCAGGAAGGAGGTACAGGA
>NC_092389.1:49111681-49176681 GCF_030028105.1 Mobula birostris | reverse complement strand
GAGTCCCCTGCATCCCACTTCTACAGGGAAAATCTTGGTCTGTAGAATCCCTTGTGTTTTTGATTCATTTTCACACCCACCTCAGCTCTTTTTCCCTCAGCTCTTTGTTTTGAACAAAGCTCCTGAATATTCTAATTATGCTGGATGAGATTATTAAAGGCTTTCTCAAGGAATATCTGCAGCAAAAAAATAAGAGAAAAATTAAAATGTCCCCGATTTCAACTTTTAATTAAGTTATGCAAAAGAAAACCTGTTTCTAACACAATACGAAAGCCAGGAACCGGGGGGAATGATAAGCAAAACAGATGCTGTGTGGATTATCACACACAGTAACAGCCAGGATCTACATTGTTCAAGATGTTCGCTATCCTCTAACTTCACCTCATGTGTTGCTCGTGACTGGGTAATAATTAACATTTTTTGAAGTGCAAAAGGAATTTTGTGCGAGAGTAGAAAAATCTTATCACCACATAAGATCAGCATCAGGTTTAATATCACCAGTGTATACCGTGAAGTTCTTTGTTATGCGACAGCAGTATATTTGCAATACAGATTAATTAAAAAAAACCTGTGAATTACAGTAAGAAGTCTAGATGTTAAGAAGTTAAATTTCAAAAGTCGTGCAGTAATGAAGTAGGGAAGTGTTGTCCAGGGGTCGATTGTCCTTTCAGAAATTGGATGGCGGAGGGGAAGAAGTTGTTCCTGATTCGCTGAGTGTCTTCAGGCTCCTGAACCTCCTCCCTGATGGTCACAATGGGAAGAGGACATGTCCTGGGTGATGGGGGTCAGTAATGATGGATGTATCTCCATTAGCCCCTCCCTGATGGTCACAATGAGAAGAGGACATGTCCTGGGTGATGGGGGTCAGTAATGATGGATGTATCTCCATTAGCCCCTCCCTGATGGTCACAATGAGAAGAGGGCATGTCCTGGGTGATGGGGGTCAGTAATGATGGATGTATCTCCTGTACCTCCTCCCTGATGGTCACAATGAGAAGAGGGCATGTCCTGGGTGATGGGGGTCAGTAATGATGGATGTATCTCCATTAGCCCCTCCCTGATGGTCACAATGAGAAGAGGACATGTCCTGGGTGATGGGGGTCAGTAATGATGGATGTATCTCCATTACCCCCTCCCTGATGGTCACAATGAGAAGAGGGCATGTCCTGGGTGATGGGGGTCAGTAATGATGGATGTATCTCCATTACCTCCTCCCTGATGTTCACAATGAGAAGAGGACATGTCCTGGGTGATGGGGGTCAGTAATGATGGATGTATCTCCATTAGCCCCTCCCTGATGGTCACAATGAGAAGAGGACATGTCCTGGGTGATGGGGGTCAGTAATGATGGATGTATCTCCTGTACCTCCTCCCTGATGGTCACAATGAGAAGGGGGCATGTCCTGGGTGATGGGGGTCAGTAATGATGGATGTTTCTCCTGTACCTCCTCCGTGATGGTCACAATGAGAAGAGGACATGTCCTGGGTGATGGTGAGACAGTGAGGTAGTGTTCATGGATTCAATGTCCATTCAGAAATCAGATGGCAGAGGGGAAGAAGCTGTTCCTGAATCGTTGAGTGTGTGTGCCTTCAGGCTCCTGTACCTCCTCCCTGCTGGTCACAATGAGAAGAGGGCATGTCCTGGGTGATGGGGTCAGTAATGATGGATGTATCTCCTGTACCTCCTCCCTGATGGTAACAGTGAGAAGAGGACACATCCTGGGTGATGGGGGTCAGTAATGATGGATGTATCTCCTGACCTCCTCCCTGATGGTCACAATGAGAAGAGGACATGTCCTGGGTGATGGGGGTCAGTAATGATGGATGTATCTCCTGTACCCCTCCCTGATGGTCACAATGAGAAGAGGACATGTCCTGGGTGATGGGGGTCAGTAATGATGGATGTATCTCCTGACCTCCTCCCTGATGGTCACAATGAGAAGAGGCATGTCCTGGGTGATGGGTGTCAGTAACGATGGATGTATCTCCTGTACCTCCTCCCTGATGGTCACAATGAGAAGAGGGCATGTCCTGGGTGATGGGGGTCAGTAATGATGGATGTATCTCCTGTACCCCGTCCCTGATGGTCACAATGAGAAGGGGGCATGTCCTGGGTGATGGGGGTCCGTAATGATGGACGCCGGCTTTTGAAGGCACTGCTCCTTGAAGATGCCCTGGACCTGCAGTACCTGAACCCATGGCTGTTGCCTGCTGCCGTCGGGCTCCAGGGCTGGCTTCACTTGCCTGGGCCTTTCTGTGGTGGTTCAGTTCTCAATGCGTTTGGGCAGCTCCTGCACCTCCTCCCTCACTACCTTTCAGGGCTCCAAGCAGTCCTCCCTCTTTCTCTGTCTCTCTCTCTCTCTCTCTCTTTCTCTCTCCCTCCCACATTTTCTCTCTCCGTCTTTCACCCTCAGTAACAACCTACTTTGAAAAGAGTTGGAGACAAACTGGTAGCGTCACTGAGAGATCAGTAGATGTGGTGACGTAACACATCCTGGTCTCTCTGAACATTGGGTCTTTGCCAGCCGCCCTCACTTTTAACGGGTCTCTCTGCCTTTGTGGCTGCCCGCGAGGAGGCGAGTGTCCATGCTGTGTAATGCGTGCACACTTTGATAGTACCATCACCTTGAACTTTGAGAAAGATCGACCACAGGAACACAGGGCTAGATGGAGATAGTACGTAAGATCTAAAACGTGCCGCTCAATACAAAACCACATCTCACCGTATCTCCCTAACACCCCCACGCACCACCGATAAGTCTTGCATCAGTTACGACCATATCTCAGGGAAGGGTTCCCAACCTTTTCTGCCCTGGTATCGGTCCATGGCACGAAAAAAGAAAACCCTGATATAAAATAAGTTTAATTCTGAGAGGATATTTATTAATTCTTTGGACCGTCATCATTATGCGCTATGTCGTATGACATCATCATTGTGTGCCTTCTCATACGACATCATCATTTTGTGCCATGTCATATGACGTTGGTGACCGCGATTGATATTGGCAAATTCTTCTACAGAAGTGGTTGGTGCCACCGCCTTCTCCTGGGCGGTGTGTGTCTTTAACAAGACGGGGTGATCAGTACCCTCCAGAGATTGTCTGCCTCATGACCAGGACTTGCCACCTGCACCGGCCGCTCGTATGACCGTCCACCACATGCTCCCACGGCTTCACGTCCCCCTGATCCGGGGGTGGTGGTGGGGCTAAGCAGGTGCTACACCTTGCCCCAAGGGTGACCTGCGGGCTAGCAGAGGGAAGGAGCACCCTACACCTCCTTTGGCAGAGACATATCTCCACCCCTGTCACCAGACCAGTCACGTTATATTTCAGAGTGACTAGCAGAGGAAAAATCCTCATTCCAAACCTGAAATCAGGGAGTCATTTTTGTAGTAACAGACCCTGATGACATTGTGACTCATTTTGCTCTGAGATTCAAATCCTACATCCTGTTGTTTGTCCCTGTAGCCCTGGAGCTCTATCCTGGCTCTGACATATTGACACAATTAAAAAGAAGTGTTTCTACTTCATTAGTAGTTTGTGCAGATTTGGTATGACACCAAAGACTCGGCCGATCGTCTACAGATGGGTTTAAGAGGGATAATGAATCAGCCATGATTATCACGATGTGCCCTGGCAATATCTCAAAAGGTTCAAAAAATAAGCATGCAGGTACAGCAGGCAGTGAAGAAAGCTAATGGCATGCTGGTCTTCATAACAAGGGGAATTGAGTATAAGAGCAAAGAGGTCCTTCTGCAGCTGTACAGGGCCCTGGTGAGACCACACCTGGAGCATTGTGTGCAGTTTTGGTCTCCAAATTTGAGAAGGACATTCTTGCTATGGAGGGAGTGCAGCGTAGGTTCACAAGATTAATTCCTGGGATGGCGGGACTGTCATATGTTGAAAGATTGTATACACTGAAATTTAGAAGGATGAGAGGGGATCTGATTGAAACATATAAGATTATTAAGGGATTGGACACGCTAGAGCCAGGAAACATGTTCCCGATGTTGGGGGAGTCCAGAACCAGAGGCCACAGTTTGAGAATAAGGGGTAGGCCATTTGGAACGGAGTTAAGGAAAAACTTTTTCACACAGGGGGTTGTGGTTCTGTGGAATGCTCTGCCTCAGAAGGCAGTGGAGGCCAATTCTCTGGATTCTTTCAAGAAAGAGTTAGATAGAGCTCTTAAAGATGGTGGAGTCAAGGGATATGGGGAGAAGGCAGGAACGGGATACTGATTGTGGATGATCAGCCATGATCACAGTGAATGGCGGTGCTGGCTTGAAGGGCCGAATGGCCTACTCCTGCATCTGTTGTCTATTGTCTATAAAAAGTCATTTATGATCAAACTATGTATGCAGAATACAACTCTGACATCCGTCTTCTCCAGATAGCCACGGAACAAAGGAAAAACGTGGAAGTCAGTTCAGTGAGAAACAGCAAACCCCGCCCGCACCCCCCTGCACCAAAAAACAGCACGGCAACACGATCGTCAACCCCAAAACATCCCCTCCCCCCACCACACACACACACACACACACACACACACACACACACACACACACACAGAAACTCAACAAGAACATCGGCCCGCAAATACCCCTCTCCTTGCACAAAAAAACAGCAAAAAACGCAACAAGAACATTGACCACCCAAATAATTCCCCCCCCCCACATAGCACAACAAGAACCTCGGCCCCCAACCCCCCCCGACACACAAAACACAATCAGCCCCCGAACTCCCCTCTTCCCGCACAAACGGAACTAACAAGAATGCAACAAGTAAAAGAATTTCAGGGTGCATATTGCATATATTTCTCCGACTTTCAATGTGCCTATTGGGAACATTGAACACCCTCTCCAGCACAAAAACACACCAGGAACATCGACTCCTAAACCCCTCCTCCCCCTGTGCAAAAAAAAACAGGAGGAAGGGCGGGCAAAAGCAGAAAGCCATAAGACTGAAAAAGTTCATGGTCCATTCATGCAAACTGATAAACACAGAGCATCCTCCAGTATGAGAGAGGGAGAGAGAGGGAGAGAGAGGAGGGGGGAGGGCACCTGCTTTTCGGGCAAAGTGACAGTGGATCAGTGAACAGAAGACAAGTAAGCCGGCACTCACCTCCCGCATTCGCCTTGACGTTTCACTCTCCCTCGCCCGCTGTAACCGGTGAAATGGAGTCGAACGTCAGATCCCACCTTCCGGTCTCCCAGCTCCTTCGCCTCGAGCCCCCGAATCTTCCCAGAGACAAAGCGCCGGGGTCTCCCAATCCAAACGTCAACCTGTAAGTCACCCTAACCACTCCAGAGATGCTCTGACAATGAAAAGCAGACGTAAAGGGAGAGAAATAAGTAGTTTCATGGCCGATCCAGAAGTGACAGACTTCTGGAGGAAAAGGCAGATGCTAAAGCAGAGACAGTGATGCAAGTTTGTTCATAATACTTCCTGATGGAGGAAAGACAGACTCCAAACTGGAGACAGCGACATAATGATTCCTAAAGACACTGCGATAAGTAACATTCTCAAAACTAGGACCCCGCGATTAGCGCTAATCAGGCGCCCACTTCTATAACACAGGCCACACGGAATCCCCGAGTCTATCGAAATAGAACCAGCAACTTAAAACAGACCGCACCAGGACCCCGCTTGATACCAATTAAAGGCAGCATGGATAGGTACTCGGAGGGTAGGGGTGTGGGGGAAAAGCTATGGTCTCCGGAGGGGTGAAGATCAATGGGAGTAGGCACAGACTAGACGGTTGACAGCTTTCGTTAATCAGTTCAGGTACTCTCAAAGCTCTCTGGCGCCCCAAGAGCTCATTGCGGACCCCCCCCCCCCCCCGATGGAATGGCAGAGCAGACTCAACGGGCCGGGCAGTCTCACCCGGCCCCTGCAACTAACGGCCGGGTGGTCTTCAGGCGGACCGGTTTCGACGGGAATCTTGGCCGGCATGGGCAAGTCGGGCCGGATGGCCTGTTCCCGTGAGGTGTAACCCCAGGGTACCTGTGTGCAGAAGACGGGGAGCCTCAGCCCTGGGCTTGGCCAGGAAATCCGAGGAACGGGCCAACTACACCGCAGGTGTGCCTCCTCGATTTCTACGGCAGCTTCTGCCATCCAGGATCGGTGTGTGTGTGTGTGTGGGGTTGGAAAAGCTGCCGGAGGGTTGTCGACTCGGCCGACATCTCCATGGGCACCACCCAGGACCACGACCCTCTTCGCACTGCTGCCATCAGGTAGAAGGTTACCAGAGATGGGAGGCGCGCACTCTGCGTTTCGGGAATGCCTTGTTCCCCACCCGCCATCAGGTATCTGAGCGGCCCACGAACCCGCCATCACCACCTCAGTGTGTGTGTGTGTGTGTGTGTGTGTGTGTGTGTGTGTGTGTGTGTCTGTATGTGGATGTGTGTGTGTGTGCGTGTGTGTATTGTGTGTGTGTGTGTGTGTGTGTGTGTGTCTGTGTGTGTCTGTATGTGCATGTGTGTGTGTTTTGTGTGTGTGTCTGTGTGTGTTTGGCTCTGCCTTTGGCACTTTAAAAAAATATATATTCTTGTAATTTTTGTCATCTTCGTGTAACGCACCGTACTGTTCCTGCAAAACAACAGATTTAATAACATATGTCAGTGATTAAAGACCTGATTGTGATGTAGAGTTTAACATCTTCACTGAAGCTGCCGCTGTCGGCGAGAGTGGCTCCCAATTACCAGTAACGAGGATACCACAAATTGGAAACTAAGCGGCAACATTGCGCCATCCTCGGCTCCCTCAAAGCTCCGTAGACTTGATTTTCCGCGTTTAGGACTGCCTGTTTCCAGGAGTCCATTTCTGACCCGCCGGGTCCGGGCGGACGCGAAGTGACCGCCCTCCGCGGCTCGGGGGCCGACCACGGATGTTGCCCAGTCCAGATCAGGGCAGTACGATGTGGAAAGCAAAGCTGCTGTCAACGCAAAGATTCCCCCCCCCCAAAAAAAAACCCTCTCCACGCAAAAGCTGATGAATCCAAAGGAACGTCCGGGACCGGCGAAAGAGCGACGCTGTTGAACTCAACGTAGGACTGCTTTAACCATATAACCATATAACAATTACAGCACGGAAACAGGCCATCTCGGCCCTTCTAGTCCGTGCCGAACTCTTACTCTCACCTAGTCCCACCGACCTGCACTCAGCCCATAACCCTCCATTCCTTTCCTGCCCATATATCCATCCAATTTAACTCTAAATGACAACATAGAACCTGCCTCAACCACTTGTGCTGGAAGCTCGTTCCACACAGCTACCACTCTCTGAGTAAAGAAGTTCCCCCTCATGTTACCCCTAAACTTTTGCCCTTTAACTCTCAACTCATGTCCTCTTGTTTGAATCTCCCCCACTCTCAATGGAAAAAGCCTATCCACGTCAACTCTATCAATCCCCCTCATAATTTTAAACACCTCTGTCAAGTCCCCCCTCAACCTTCTACGCTCCAAAGAATAAAGACCCAACTAGTTCAACCTTTCTCTGTAACTTAGGTGATGAAACCCAGGTAACATTCTAGTAAATCTCCTCTGTACTCTCTCTATATGTTGACATCTTTCCTATAATTCGGTGACTAGAACCGCACACAATACTCCAAATTTGGCCTCACCAATGCCTTGTACAATTTCAACATTACATCCCAACTCCTATATTCAATGATCTGATTTATAAAGGCCAGCAAACCAAAAGCTTTCTTCACCACCCTATCCACATGAGATTCCACCTTCAGGGAGCAATGCACCGTTATTCCTAGATCCCTCTGTTCAACAGCATTCTTCAATGCCCTACCATTTACCATGTATGTCCTATTTTGACCCCAGCTCCAGATTTTATCCCCCCACCCTCGGGGATTACTCCCCGAGAGCGGGTACAGCCGCAGGGCCAGCGGAGGTTTGGCGATCGGAGTTTTCCTTCTCCCAGATGGGCTGCCAAACCGCGGCCTGACGAGCCCCGTCCTGCCCGGAGCGACTGGTTTCGAGGCGCCAGTAACCCACCCCTGCCCCCTTGTCCCTGTCAGTAGAAACGGTTCCAGCCGGGCTTAGCAGCCAAGCCACTCGTGGAGGCCGGGAGCTGGACCCGGTTGTCAGAGGCTCTCTGAGGCGCACGCCCTTGGGAGAACTTAGTAGGAAGTGGGAGCTTGTCCCCAGTACCACACCCCCGGCTGTCACAACCTTAAGGGGCCCATCCTTAACAATCCTCTTGATAAACGTCACCCAAATTTACTTACACGTGTCGGGGAGACTTCATTTATAACCAGGGATCAGCATAATCAGGGATTGGTGTCAGCTTTAAATAGTCCTACCTCCTGGGTTGGCTTAATACTGCAGAATAGGAGAATTTTATTGACATTAGTTTTCATTTCATTGAGATACGACACGGTATTAGCACTTCAAACCCCCGAATTACTGGGCCGCCGCTAAAATTAAAACGGAAATGACAAAGACTTCAATTATACATTTTTAATACCTGTTTATATTTCCATTTATTACTGATTTTGAGGGGGAGTTTTTTTTTGATGTTTCTCCTTGTGTGAGGGGAGCTCTGTCCACCGTGAGCACCAGCCTCCGTTGTGTCCAGGGCACCTTTAGGGAGCCGTTCCCCAAAAAAGCGGTGACCCTCATCACCCAGGTCATGCCCTCTTCTCATTGTGACCATCAGGGAGGAGGTAATGGAGAAAGATCCATCATTACTGACCCCCATCACCCAGGACATGTCCTCTTCTCATTGTGACCATCAGGGAGGGGGGAATGGAGATACATCCATCATTACTGAACCCCATCGCCCAGGTCGTGTACGCTTCTCGTTGTGACCATCAGGGAGGGGGTAATGGAGAAAGATCCATCATTAGTGACCCCCATCACCCAGGACATGCCCTCTTCTCATTGTGACCATCAGGGAGGGGGTAATGGAGAAAGATCCATCATTACTGACCCCTATCACCCAGGACATGCCCTCTTCTCATTGTGACCATCAGGGAGGGGGTAATGGAGATACATCCATCATTACTGACCCCCATCACCCAGGACATGTCCTCGTCTCATTGTGACCATCAGGGAGGAGGTAATGGAGAAAGATCCATCATTACTGACCCCCATCAGCCAGGACATGTCCTCTTCTCAGTGTTACCATCAGGGAGGGGGTACAGGAGATACATCCATCATTACTGACCCCCATCACCCAGGACATGCCCTCTTCTCATTGTGACCATCAGGGAGGAGGTACAGGAGATACATCCATCATTACTGACCCTCATCACCCAGGACATGTCCTCTTCTCATTGTGACCATCAGGGAGGAGGTACAGGAGATACATCCTTCATTACTGACCCCCATCACCCAGGACATGTCCTCTTCTCATTGTGACCATCAGGGAGGAGGTACAGGAGATACATCCATCATTACTAATATTGATTGGCACCTTGATTAGTTCCAAGGGTTTAGATGGGGCAGAATTTGTTAAGTGTGTCCAGGATGGATTCCTGTCACAGTATGTGAACAGGCCGACCAGGGAGAATGCCATACTAGATCTAGTACTGAGTAATGAACTGGTTCAGGTCACAGATCTCTCAGTGGGTGAGCATCTAGGGGACAGTGACCACCGCTCCCTGGCCTTTATAATTATCATGAAAAAGGATAGAATCAAAGAGGACAGGAAAATTTTTAATTGGGGAAAGGCAAATTATGAGGCTATAAGGCTAGAACTTGCGGGTGTGAATTAGGATGACGTTTTTGTAGGGAAATGTACTATGGACATGTGGTCGATGTTCAGAGATCTCTTGCGGGATGTAAGGGATAAATTTGTCCTGGTGAGGAAGATAAAGAATGGTAGGGTGAAGGAACCATGGGTGACAAGTGAGGTGGAAAATCTAGTCAGGAGGAAGAAGGCAGCATACATGAGGTTTAGGAAACAAGGATCAGATGGGTCTATTGAGGAATATAGGGAAGCAAGAAAGGAACTTAAGAAGGGGCTGAGAAGAGCAAGAAGGGGGCATGAGAAGGCCTTGGCGAGTAGGGTAAAGGAAAACCCCAAGGCATTCTTCAATTATGTGAAGAACAAAAGGATGACAGGAGTGAAGGTAGGACCGATTAGAGATAAAGGTGGGAAGATGTGCCAGGAGGCTGTGGAAGTGAGCGAGGTCCTCAATGAATACTTCTCTTCGGTATTCACCAATGAGAGGGAACTTGATGATGGTGAGGACAATATGAGTGAGGTTGATGTTCTGGAGCATGCTGATATTAAGGGAGAGGAGGTGTTGGAGTTGTTAAAATACATTAGGACAGATAAGTCCCCGGGGCCTGACGGAATATTCCCCAGGCTGCTCCACGAGGCGAGAGAAGAGATTGCTGAGCCTCTGGCTAGGATCTTTATGTCCTCGTTGTCCACGGGAATGGTACCGGAGGATTGGAGGGAGGCGAATGTTGTTCCCTTGTTCAAAATAGGTAGTAGGGATAGTCCGGGTAATTATAGACCAGTGAGCCTTACGTCTGTGGTGGGAAAGCTGTTGGAAAAGATTCTTAGAGATAGGATCTCTGGGCATTTAGAGAATCATGGTCTGATCAGGGACAGTCAGCATGGCTTTGTGAAGGGCAGATCGTGTCTAACAAGCCTGACAGAGTTCTTTGAGGAGGTGACCAGGCATATAGATGAGGGTAGTGCAGTGGATGTGATCTATATGGATTTTAGTAAGGCATTTGACAAGGTTCCACACGGTAGGCTTATTCAGAAAGTTAGAAGGCATGTGATCCAGGGAACTTTGGCCAGGTGGACTCAGAATTGGCTTGCCTGCAGAAGGCAGAGGGTCATGGTGGAGGGAGTACATTCAGATTGGAGTATTGTGACTAGTGGTGTCCCACAAGGATCTGTTCTGGGACCTCTACTTTTCGTGATTTTTATTAACGACCTGGATGTGGGGGTAGAAGGGTGGGTTGGCATGTTTGCAGACGACACAAAGGTTGGTGGTGTTGTAGATAGTGTAGAGGATTGTCAAAGATTGCAGAGAGACATTGATAGGATGCAGAAGTGGGCTGAGAAGTGGCAGATGGAGTTCAACCCGGAGAAGTGTGAGGTGGTACACTTTGGAAGGACAAACTCCAAGGCAGAGTACAAAGTAAATGGCAGGATACTTGGTAGTGTGGAGGAGCAGAGGGATCTCGGGGTACATGTCCACAGATCCCTGAAAGTTGCCTCACAGGTGGATAGGGTAGTTAAGAAAGCTTATGGGGTGTTAGCTTTCATAAGTCGAGGGATAGAGTTTAAGAGTCGCGATGTAATGATGCAGCTCTATAAAACACTGGTTAGGCTACACTTGGAGTATTGTGTCCAGTTCTGGTCACCTCACTATAGGAAGGATGTGGAAGCATTGGAAAGGGTACAGAGGAGATTTACCAGGATGCTGCCTGGTTTAGAGAGTATGCATTATGATCAGAGATTAAGGGAGCTAGGGCTTTACTCTTTGGAGAGAAGGAGGATGAGAGGAGACATGATAGAGGTGTACAAGATATTAAGAGGAATAGATAGAGTGGACAGCCAGCGCCTCTTCCCCAGGGCACCACTGCTCAATACAAGAGGACATGGCTTTAAGGTAAGGGGTGGGAAGTTCAAGGGGGATATTAGAGGAAGGTTTTTTACTCAGAGAGTGGTTGGTGCGTGGAATGTACTGCCTGAGTCAGTGGTGGAGGCAGATACACTAGTGAAGTTTAAGAGACTACTAGACAGGTATATGGAGGAATCTAAGGTGGGGGCTTATATGGGAGGCAGGGTTTGAGGGTCAGCACAACATTGTGGGCCGAAGGGCCTGTACTGTGCTGTACTGTTCTATGTAATTCTATGTAATTACTGACCCCCATCACCCAGGACATGTCCTCTTCTCATTGTTACCATCAGGGAGGGGGTACAGGAAATACATCCATCATTACTGACGCCCACCGCCCAGGACATGTCCTCTTCTCATTGTGACCATCAGGGAGGAGGTAATGGAGATACATCCATCATTACTGACCCCCATCACCCAGGACATGTGCTCTTCTCATTGTGACCATCAGGGAGGAGGTACAGGAGATACATCCATCATTACCGACCCCCATCACCCAGGACATGTCCTCTTCTCATTGTGACCATCAGGGAGGAGGTACAGGAGATACATCCATCATTACTGACCCCATCACCCAGGACATGTCCTCTTCTCATTGTTACCATCAGGGAGGAGGTAATGGAGATACATCCATCATTACTGACCCCCATCACCCAGGACATGCCCTCTTCTCATTGTGACCATCAGGGAGGAGGTACAGGAGATACATCCATCATTACTGACCCCATCACCCAGGACGTGTCTTCTTATCATTGTGACCAACAGGGAGGAGGTACCGGAGACTGAAGACACACACTCAACGATTCAGGAACAGCTCTTTCCCCTCTGCCATCCGATTCCTAAATGGACATTGAACCCGTGAACACTACCTCGCTACTTTTCAATAAAAATCTATTTTTGCATCAGTTGTTTAATTCAGCTATTTAATACGTTCCACTATTCAGGACATTTACAAAGACAGGTGTATAAAAGGGGCCCGAAGGATCATTGGGGACCCGAGTCACCCCAACCACAAACTGTTCCAGCTGCTACCATCCGGGAAACGGTACCGCAGCATAAAAGCCAGGAGCAACAGGCTCCGGGACAGCTTCTTCCACCAGGCCATCAGACTGATTAACTCACGCTGATACAATTGCATTTCTAAGTTATATTGACTGTCCTGTTGTACATACTATTTATTAAAAATTACTATAAATTGCACGTTGCACATTTAGATGGAGACGTAACCTAAAGATTTTTACTCCTCTTGTATGTGAAGGATGTCGGTATAAAGTCAATTCAATTCATAATGTATCTACCTACTAATTCGCATTTTTTTGTTCTATTATTATGCATTGCGTGGTACCGCTGCCACAAAGTTAAATTTCACGACATATGCCGGTGATATTAAACCTAATTCTGATCCTGAACTTGTTTACAACTGAACTTTTAATGCCACAGACGTGAACAGCAAAGGTTCACTGCAAGGCGCGGCGAATTCCGCCTCCGTAACGCCGCGGGCGTTCAGGGCGACAGCGCGCGTCCTCCGCGCGTCTCCGGCGGCGTTCTTGGCTTCCTTCATCGTGTCTGTAGCCCGGTTTTCGCTGCGGTCAGTCAGGCGAAAGAAAAACTGGGTAACCGGGAGGAACCAACCGGCAGGGTGACGGACGCACCCGAACGCCAGTAGGAAGTATTTGGACGTATTTGGCATCAAGGTTCCCTAGCTAAAATGGGGTCAATGGGAATTAGGGGGGAAAACCCTCCGCTGGTTGGAATCGTACCTGACACAAAGGAAAAATGGTTGTGGTGGTTGGAGGTCGTTCATCTCATCCTCAGGACATCACTGCAGGAGTTCCTCAGGGAAGTGTCCTCGGATCGATCATCTTCAGCTGCTTCACCAATGACCTCCTTTCCGACCCAAGGTCTGAAGTGGGGCTGTTCGCAGATGACTGCTCAATGTTCTGATCATCCGTGACTCCTCAGACAGTGAGGCAGTTCGTACCCAAATGCGGCTGGACCTGGACAATATCCAGGCTTGGGCTGACAAATGGCAAGTAACATTCAGGCCACGCAAGTGCCAGGCAATGACCAGCTCCAGCAAGAGAGGCTCTAACCATCATCCCTTGACAATTCAGTGGCATCACCATCACTGAATCCCCTACTATCAACATCCTGGGGGTTGATATTGACAGGAAACTGAACTGGTCTAGCCATATCAACACCATGGCTACCAGAGCAGGTCAAAGGCTCTGAATCCTGCAGCGTGTACCTCACCTCCTGGCTCCCCAAAGCCTGTCCACCATCTACAAGGCTCAGGTCAGGAGTGTAATGAAATACTCGCCACTCGCCTGGATGAGTTCAGCTCCATCAACACTCAAGAATCTCGACACCATCCAGTATGAGGCAGCCCACTTGATTGGTACCCCTTCCACAAGCATCCAATTCCCCCCACCATCGACACACATCAAAGCTGCTGGTGAACGCAGCAGGCCAGGCAGCATCTCTAGGAAGAGGTACAGTCGACGTTTCGGGCCAAGGCCCTTCGTCAGGCCTGAAACGTCGATTGTACCTCTTCCTAGAGATGCTGCTTGGCCTGCTGCGTTCACCAGCAACTTTGATGTGTGTTGCATGGATTTCCAGCATCTGCAGAATTCCTCGTGTTTGCCCCCCACCATCGACGGAGAGTTGGAGCAGTGTGTACTATCTACAAGATGCGCTGCGACAACACACCAAAGTTCCCAAGGCAGCACCTTCCAGACCCACTACCACCACCGTCCAGAAGGACGGGAACAGCAGATACCGGGGAACACCACCACTTGGAAATCCTCCCTCCACGTCGCTCACCATCCTGACTTGGAAACATATCACCTTTCCCTCACTGTCGCTGGGTCAAAATCACGGAATTCCCTCCCTGACAGCACTGTGGGTGTCCCCACACCTCAGGGACTGCAGCGGTTCAAGAAGGCAGCTCATCCCCACCTTCTCGGGGGCAACTAGGGACGGGCAATAAACGCCGGCTCCGCTGGCGATGCCCACATCCCGTGAATGAATAAATTAAAAAAAAACAGCTGGGGGCGCCGGAGTTCGGAGTTCGATCCTGACCCTCCTCTATAAAGGGGTCTGTCCATCCTCCCTGTGGAATGCGTGGGTTTTCCGGCGGGGTGTTGGTACTCCCATTTCCTCCCACGGTCCAAAGACGCCCCAGTTGGCAGGTTAATTGGTCGTTGTAAGTTGCCCCGTGATGAGGACGGGGGTCACACCGGGTGGGTTGCTCGGCGGCGGGGCTCGAAGAGACGGGTGGGCCAGTCTCACGCTCCTTCCCCTGAATAAATGCAGATCAGCGGACCCTATACAAGGGCAGAGCGCGCTCCTGGGGACAAATTCCACCCCCCACTGGACTTCTCCCTGTTTGAGATACTGGAAACCCAAACGTTAATCAGATCAAAAGGAATAAAAACACTACAGCCAGCGGCTATTAACTCTTTACACAGTCGCACCATCGCCCCATCCATTCGCAAGTGATCTGTCAGGCCCCGTTTGCAGCCGAGCGCACGTCGCGTTCATTAGCGCCGCGCACGACGGCCTGACCTGGAAATTGGATGCTGCCTGGTGAAGTTCAAAATAATACAACATATTTTCTCAAATAATAGCGTAAGTGACTGCGTTTGGAAGGAAATGCGGGCATTTTTTCTCTCTCTCTGGCAAGGATCATTGGGCTAACAAACCGTTATTCCCGTGTAGGGGAACTGACGGCGTTTCCAACCCGAGCCGCCGTTTCCCACAGTGGGTTGGGCTGACAGGAAAGCAGCGTTCACCCGGCGGTCAGTATGTCCCCCCTGATGACTGCGCCGGGTACCGAACGTTTCTCCCAGCTGTTTGTTCTTGGCCCTGTGTGGTTTTTTCAAACATATCCCCACGTGTTTCACATCACGTTCCGAAAAGATGAGCGGTTCTTATCGAAAATGTGTTTTATTTTAAAAATCACTGACATATGTCAGGAGATTTGTTGTTTTGTCGGAGCAGTATTTTGCAATGCATTAAAAACACATGAAGAATTTATATATTATGCTATAAATTACCTAAAATATTATAAATTAATAATATCATAAATAAAAATACTATAAATTATATATAGGTCCCTTAACGCTCCCATAGCCGGAGGTGGTAATGGGGGTGAGATTCCAGTGGCGTGCGCCTCCAACAGCCCCTGACAAACAAGTCCAGCTCCCGGCCTTCGCGTGTGGCTCGGCTACTGAGCCCCGGCGGACCCGTTTCTACCGCCGGGAGAAGGGGGATAAAAGTCGGGTTACTGGCGCCTTGAAACCAGTAGGGCTTCGGGCAGTTGCGGCTCGTTGAGCAGCTCATCCAGGAGAAGGGAAAGCTCCGATCTCCAAACCTCCGCTGGCCTTGCGGCTGTACCCGCTCACGGGGGAGGCTTCGGGAGTGAACCCCCGAGGGAAAAATCCGGAGCTCGAGTCCCTGAGGCAGTCCGACGTTGAGTTCGACGCTGACTGGCAACTCCTGGTGCCGAACTGTATCGGGTTTTGGGTTCATCGTCTGCGTGGGGAGGGGGAGCTGGCAACATGGGGCAACAGCTCGCTCTCCATATCGTACTGCCCGGGCTTGTGTATCTAGACAGCTAGGACACAATATTCAAAGTCAGCTCTGACCAATAGACACAGACAGACAGACACACACACACACACACACACAAACACTATTATGTATCAACTTACATGTAATTCATAGCATTTTAATGTATTGCCCTGTAAATATATTTTTTCCCTCACCCCTTACGGGTGGTGTGTCTGTGTATTTTTCTCCTCGATCTCTAGTCCTCTACCAGAGCCCTGGGAATTGACGGTTCAGCACAGTATCCTCGCTGTTCCTAGTATTCTGCGCTCTTCAGGACCGAGATCTCAGATGCTACTCCCGGGATCTGTTGGAGCCTCTCTCCCAGTCCAGGTGTCACGGCTCCAGGTGCTCCTGTGTCCACCGGGATGACTCTGGCTTTAACCTTCCGCACCCTCTCCATCTGCTCCTTCAAGCCCCGGTGTTTCGCCAGCTTCTCGTGTTCTTGCTTCCTGATGCTTCTGTCATTCCGGATTGCCGCATCTCTCACAATTGAATATAAGAAATAGGAGCAGGAGTCGGCCATCCGACCCGTCGAGCCTGCTCCGCCATTCAATAAGATCATGGCTGATCTGACCATGGACGCATCTCCACCTACCTGCCTTATCCCCATAACTCTCAATTCCCCTACTGAGCAAAAATCTATCCAACCTTGTCTTAAATATATTTACTGAGGTAGCTTCCACTGTTTCATTGGGCAGAGAATTCCACAGATTCACCACCCTCTGGGAAAAGCAGTTCCTCTTCATCTCCGTCCCAAATCTACTCCCGCCCCTCCCAAATCTTGAGGCTATGACCCCTATTTCTAGTCTGACCTACCAGTTGAAACCACTTTCCTGCCTCTATCTTATCTATCACTTTCATAATTTTATATGTTTCTATAATTTCTCCTCTCATTTTTCTGAATTCCAGCGAGTACAGTCCCAGGTGACTCAATCTTTCTTCATAGTTTTATTCCACCTTCATCTCTGGAATCAACATGGTGAACCTCCTCTGCACCGCCTCCAAAGCCAGTCTATCCTTCCTCAAGTCAGGAGACCAGAACTGCACGCAGTACTCCAGGTGTGGCCTCACCAGTACCCTGTACAGTTGCAGCATAACCTCCCTGCTCTTCAATTCAATCCCTCTAGCAATGAAGGCCAACATCCCGTTTGCCTTCTTGAGAGCCTGCTGCACCTGCAAACCAACCTTTTGTGATTCATGCACAAACACTCCCAAGTCCCTGTGCACAGCAGCATGCTGAAATCCTTTTACTATTTAAATAATAATCTGATCTTTCTGTCATGGGGGGGGGTGTTGCTGTGAGCAGACCCAAATGCAAGACACAGATACTGAAGTACTAGGAACAGGACTTGACTAGAGAGCTGGGGCAAGAACACAGACTTGGGCTAGGTCATTGACTAGGCAAGCGGGACCAGGACAAGGAACTGGGAACTAGGAGCCTGGGCTTGGACTCCAAGCCAGAGACTGGACAAGGACACAGACTTGACTCGGGCTCAGACCCCGGAACTAGGCAAGGATATGACATGGCTACAGAACTGGACATGGCTTGGGTTCTTCATGGCTTGGGCTCTTCAAGGTGAGGACATGATGAGGCTTGGGTTTTTCAAGGTGAGAACATGACGAGGCTTGGGTTCAGACTCCGAGTCAGAGACTGGACAAGGACCTAGACCTGGGTCTTGACTTGGGCTCAGACTCTGGAACTAGGAGAAGTCATGACGTGGTCTTGGGAGACAGGATGAGACAAGGCTACAGGACAGAATGAGAGACTCCTGGGCAGGACGTGGGACTAGAACTGGATGAGGACACAAAGCTCAGACTTGCTCTTGGGAGACAGGAACGCAGAACACAGAGCCGGGACCCTTCCTTGGGAATAGGACTTGGAGTCAGGACCCCTCCAACAGAGCAGGACATAGGGCCGGGACTCGTACACAGAACACTGAGAGACAGATCCGCACTCAAAGTAGCAGCAAATTGCCGGACCTACCCAGCAGAGGCAAGGGCAGGACCAGACGGTTCCCAACACAAGGTAACGACAAACGGCCATACCTACCTAGCGAAGGCGTGGACACAGAGACGGTTCCCAACACAAGGTAGTGGCAAATGGTCATACCTACCTAGCAAAGGCATGGACATAGAGACAGTTCCAAACAACAATAGACAGTTCCTGATCTAGACACAGCAAGGCTCCGGTCCTGCTCTGGCAGTAGAACTTGACAGAGATACAGGCAAGGACATAGGCGAGGTTGCAGGCATATCTTCAGGCCAAGGTTTCAGGCAGAGGTTGCAGGCAAGGCCAGCCCAAAATGTGAATCAGCTGCCTCAGTTAGAGCACCCAACAGGAAAAGGGAAAACCAGAAAACCTGGAATAAGGAATGATGGACCGGATCGTGAACCGGAATCAGGACTTCACGGACCGGACCATGACACTTACATTCTTCCTTCCAAAGCGGATGACCTCACATTGTACCCCATCTGTCAGACCCTTGCCCACTCACTTAACCTATCTATATCTCTCTGTGGACTCTCTGTATCTTAGAAGCATAGAAGCATAGAAAACCTACAGCACAATACAGGCCTTTCGGCCCACAAAGTTGCGCCGAACATTTCCCGACCTCAGAAATTACTAGGGTTACCCATAGCCCTCTATTTTACTAGGCTCCATGCACCCATCCAAAAGCCTCTTAAAAGACCCCATCGTAATCACCTCCATCACCGTGGCCGGCAGCCCATTCCACGCAAATACCACTCTCCGCGTAAAAAATCTTCCCCCTGACATCTCCTCTGTACCTACTGTGCAAATCTTCTGTGCAATTTGCTTTTCATCAGCAAACTACTGCTGTTCCTTGTCCAGCATTACTATGTCTGGTTGGTTGGCCGGTACCTGCTTATCCACCTGTATTTGGTAGTCCGATATGAACACACGCACACAGTGGATTATGGATGTTAGGGATGCATCAGGACCAGTATAGTTTAGCCCATGTAATCAGGTGTCCCAGTTAGCCAAAAATACATGAAAATGGTTCAGAAGGTATAGCAACAAATGACCATGTAACTGAGTAACAGATTATGTATTTGAATGAACTACAGAACAAGTTAGAACACGACCAATACTATTACAGTGCTATAACACTGTGTATTAGTTCATAATAGTTATCGACCAACAAATTCATCCAGTGTACCCCTCCGTGTTCTTTTGATTGACTGTAAATGTACGCTCCGAAACACGGACTGTAACACCAGAACTCCAAAGAAATTTAGAAGCAACAGAAATGTGGTTTCTTAGAAGAATGCTGAAAATATCATATAGAGATAAGGTAACTAATGAGACAGTACTCCAATGTGCCCATACAAAAAGATTTTCAATGAGAACGGTAAATGAGAGGAAACTTAAATTCCTGGGCCATGTCATCAGAAAGGGAGAAATGGAATGCCTTACATTACAAGACCGGATGCCTGGGAAACGTGGAAGAGGAAGGCAAAGAAGAAAATATATGGACACTGTGAAGAACTAGCAGATCTAAGTGTGCGAGATATCATTGACGCTGCATGGGATTGTTTGGTGTGGAGAGGCGTGATCTCCCAAGTGTTTAACGGGCAAGGCTCATGAAGAAGAAGAAGAAGAAGTAAGTGAACAAAATCAGTACAGACACCTCGTGAAGACAATGGACTGCGTTCATATGATACCCTCAGTGACTGCATCCTCCAAATCTTCATTTTCATTCCAACATTCAACAGTCCGTCCAGGTGAGACAACACTTCACTTGTGAGTCTGTTGGTGTCATCTATTGCATCCGGCGCTCCCGGTGCGGCCTCCTCTACATCGGTGAAACCGGACGCAGATTGGGGGACCGCTTCATCGAGCAACTCCGCTCCATCCGCCACAACGGACAGGATCTCCCGGTAGCCACCCACTTCAACTCTGCTTCCCACTCCCATTCAGATATGTCCATATATAGTCTCCTCTACTACCATGATGAGGCTAAACTCAGGTTGGAGGAGCAACACCTCATACACTGTCTGGGTAGTCTCCAGCCCCTTGGTATGAACATAGAATTCTCCAACTTCCAGTAATTCCCTCCCCCTCCCTTCCCCTATCCCTATTTCACTCTGCTCCCTCCCCCAGCTGCCTATCACCTCCCTCATGGTTCCGCCTCCTTCTTCTACTACCCATTGTTTTCCTGCCTGTAACGTCCCTGCTTCCCATCTCCCACCCCTTTGTCTTTCAAATTACTGGTTTTACAACTGAAACTATGAGCCTTCTTCCAACCCTCCCCCACCCGAAACGTCGACTCATCGTTTCCACTGATGCTGCCCGACCTGCTGAGTTCCTCCAGTGTGTTGTGAGTGTTGCTGCAATCACACTCCTCATAGTCCCCAATTTGCCAAGGCAGTGAAATGTTTTCATTTTCACTCCCGGCCGTTGTTGGCATCTCCAAGCCTGAACGCTTGAAGTATACCGTCAAACGAAACAACGTTCCCCCGGACCAAGGTGCACAACACAGTACATATAACTCACACACACAACACATAAAGTATACCGTCAAACGAAACAACGTTCCCCCGGACCAAGGTGCACAACACAGTACATATAACTCACACACACAACACATAAAGTACACCGTCAAACGAAACAACGTTCCCCCGGACCAAGGTACACAACACAGTACATATAACTCACACACACAACACATAAACTACACCGTCAAATGAAACAACGTTCCCCCGGACCAAGGTGCACAACACGGTACATATAACTCACACACACAACACATAAAGTATACCGTCAAACGAAACAATGTTCCCCCGGACCAAGGTGCACAACACAGTACATATAACTCACACACACAACACACAAACTATACCGTCAAACGAAACAACGTTCCCCCGGACCAAGGTGCACAACACAGTACATATAACTCACACACACAACACATAAAGTACACCGTCAAACGAGACAACGTTCCCCCGGACCAAGGTACACAACACAGTACATATAACTCACACACACAACACGTAAAGTATACCGTCAAACGAGACAACGTTCCTCCGGACCAAGGTGCACAACACAGTACATATAACTCACACACACAACACATAAAGTATACCGTCAAACGAAACAACGTTCCCCCGGACCAAGGTACACAACACAGTACATATAACTCACACACACAACACATAAAGTATACCGTCAAACGAAACAACGTTCCCCCGGACCAAGGTACACAACACAGTACATATAACTCACACACACAACACATAAAGTATACCGTCAAACGAAACAACGTTCCCCCAGACCAAGGTGCACAACACAGTACATATAACTCACACACACAACACACAAACTATACCGTCAAACGAAACAACGTTCCCCCGGACCAAGGTGTACAACACAGTACATATAACTCACACACACAACACATAAACTATACCGTCAAATGAAACAACGTTCCCCCGGACCAAGGTGCACAACACGGTACATATAACTCACACACACAACACATAAAGTATACCGTCAAACGAAACAACGTTCCCCCGGACCAAGGTACACAACACAGTACATATAACTCACACACACAACACATAAAGTATACCGTCAAACGAAACAACGTTCCCCCGGACCAAGGTGTACAACACAGTACATATAACTCACACGCACAACACATAAACTATACCGTCAAACGAAACAACGTTCCCCCGGACCAAGGTGCACAACACAGTACATATAACTCACACACACAACATATAAACTATACCGTCAAACGAAACAACGTTCCCCCGGACCAAGGTGCACAACACAGTACATATAACTCACACACACAACACATAAACTATACCGTCAAATGAAACAACGTTCCCCCGGACCAAGGTGTACAACACAGTACATATAACTCACACACACAACACATAAACTATACCGTCAAACGAAACAACGTTCCCCCGGACCAAGGTGCACAACACAGTACATATAACTCACACACACAACACATAAAGTATACCGTCAAACGAAACAACGTTCCCCCGGACCAAGGTGTACAACACAGTACATATAACTCACACACACAACACATAAAGTATACCGTCAAACGAAACAACGTTCCCCCGGACCAAGGTGCACAGCACAGTACATATAACTCACACACACAACACATAAACTATACCGTCAAACGAAACAACGTTCCCCCGGACCAAGGTGCACAACACAGTACATATAACTCACACACACAACACATAAAGTATACCGTCAAACGAAACAACGTTCCCCCGGACCAAGGTGCACAACACAGTACATATAACTCACACACACAACACATAAAGTATACCGTCAAACGAAACAACGTTCCCCCGGACCAAGGTGCACAACACAGTACATATAACTCACACACACAACACTTAAAGTATACCGTCAAACGAGACAACGTTCCCCCGGACCAAGGTGCACAACACAGTACATATAACTCACACACACAACACTTAAAGTATACCGTCAAACGAAACAACGTTCCCCCGGACCAAGGTACACAACACAGTACATATAACTCACACACACAACACATAAAGTATACCGTCAAACGAAACAACGTTCCCCCGGACCAAGGTGCACAACACAGTACATATAACTCACACACACAACACATAAAGTATACCGTCAAACGAAACAACGTTCCCCCGGACCAAGGTGCACAACACAGTACATATAACTCACACACACAACACATAAAGTATACCGTCAAACGAAACAACGTTCCCCCGGACCAAGGTACACAACACAGTACATATAACTCACACACACAACACATAAAGTATACCGTCAAACGAAACAACGTTCCCCCGGACCAAGGTGCACAGCACAGTACATATAACTCACACACACAACACATAAACTATACCGTCAAACGAAACAACGTTCCCCCGGACCAAGGTGCACAACACAGTACATATAACTCACACACACAACACATAAAGTATACCGTCAAACGAAACAACGTTCCCCCGGACCAAGGTGCACAACACAGTACATATAACTCACACACACAACACATAAAGTACACCGTCAAACGAAACAACGTTCCCCCGGACCAAGGTGCACAACACAGTACATATAACTCACACACACAACACATAAAGTATACCGTCAAACGAAACAACGTTCCCCCGGACCAAGGTGCACAACACAGTACATATAACTCACACACACAACACACAAAGTATACCGTCAAACGAAACAACGTTCCCCCGGACCAAGGTGTACAACACAGTACATATAACTCACACACACAACACATAAAGTATACCGTCAAACAAAACAACGTTCCCCCGGACCAAGGTGCACAACACATAAAGTAATATTACCACAAATAAATTAGCAAATAAAAGAGTGCATACAGTTAAAAAGTAAACAGTTTAACGCTACAGGGCGCTTCATACATGATGAGACCTGGGTGGTATCAGGGAGTTCAGTCATCTCCCAGCTTGGGCGAAGAAGCTGTTTCCCATCCTAACTGTTTCTGTCTGAATGTTACGGTACCTCCTGCCTGATGGTAGGTGGTGGTCAAAGAGATTGTGGGACGGATGGGAGAGATCGTTGGCGATGCTCAGGGCCCAACGTACGCAGAGCTCCTGATAAATATCTCTGGTGGGTGGAAGGGAGACTCCGATGATCCTCACAACATTCCTCGCAATCCTCTGTACGAACCAGCGATCGGATGCTTTGCAATTCCCGACCCAGACGGTGCTGTGGCGAGCCAGGACACGCTCAAAGTTACTCCTCCAGAGTGAAGTTGGTAGGACGAGACACCACAGCCGCTGGAATCCAGACTAAAAGGCAAACTGCCCGAGGTCCCAGCGGGCCGGGAAGAATCGGTGCAGGAGAACAAATGTTTCCGACTGAGACACTTCATGCCAGAGTGGAGATGGCCAGCGTAGCGAGGCGAGGGGGAGGCTGCGGAGAACTGTCAAGCACGAAGTGGATCCAGCTGAGGAGGAGGAGAAGGAAGAATGTGGGGAAGGGAAAGGGGGGGCGGGGTGAAGATGGTGACAGAGGCCAGGAGGCAAAAAAATAAAGAGGCTGCAGAAGGTGGAATCTGATATGAGAGGGTGCCAGCGTAGCGCACGCAGTCAGCGCGGCACTGTTGCGATGCAGAGCGTCGGAGTTAGAAACGTAGAAAGCCTCACAGCCAAACACAGGCCCTTCGGCCCACAAAGCTGTGACGAACATCTCCTTACCTTAGAAACTACCTAGCAATACCCATAGCCCTCTATTTTACTAAGCTCCATGTACCAATCCAGGAGTCGCTTAAAAGACCCTATCGTATCCGCCTCCACCACTGTTGCCGGCAGCCCATTCCACGCACTCACCACTCTCTGAGTAAAAAACTTACCCCTGACATCTCCTCTGTACCTACTTCCAAGCACCTTAAAACTGTGCCCTCTCATGCTAGCCATTTCAACCCTGGGGAAAAGCCTCTGACTATCCACACGATCAATGCCTCTCATCATCTGATACACCTCTATCAGGTCGCTCCAAGGAAACAAGGCTGAGTTCACTCAATCTAATCTCATAAGGCATGCTCCCCAATCCCGGCAACATCCTTGTAAATCTCCTCTGCACCCTTTCTATGGTTTCCACGCCCTTCCTGTAGTCAGGCGGCCAGAATTGAGCACAGTACTCCAAGTGGGGTCTGACCAGGGTCCTATATAGCGGCAACATTACCTCTCAGCTCTTAAACTCAATCCCACAATTGATGAAGGCCAATGCATCGTATGCCTTCTTAACCACAGGGTCGACCTGCGTGGCAGCTTTGAGTGTCCTATGGACTCGGACCCCAAGATCCCTCTGGTCCTCCACACTGCCAAGAGTCTTGCCATTAATACTATATTCTGCCATCATATTTGACCTACCAGAATGATCCATCTCACACTTATCTGGGTTGAACTCCATCTGCCACTTCTCAGCCCAGTTTTGCGTCCTATCAACGTCCCAATGTTTCCAGACTCCGGGCATTACACTGATCGCCCGGAACTCAAATCGCACAACAGAGGTGGGAAGGCTGGAATTTGTTGACTGAATAATCGCTGGTGGTGAAACTGGATGGTTTGCTGGGATAGGCGTAATATTGAACAAGAGAGGGGGTTCAAAGTAGAGGGCTCAGAGCTGTCCTAATTCTAATGAAGGGCTGTCTGTCTTAGGGGGTTGACCTGTCACCGTACCATGCGTAAACTGAGCTGAAACTGAATATTCCCGGACGGCCCTGTTGACTGGATGTCTTGCTGTTTTACATCCTGTGTGATGTGTTTCTTTGAACGGGTTCCATGGCGTTTCTTTGTTTCGAGGCTGTCTGCGGAGAAGATGAATCTCGGGGTTGTATACTGCATACATGCCTTGATTATAAATGTACTTTGAACCCTTGAATCTGTTTGATTACTGCACAGGATTGGAAAAAGCTGCAGAAGATTGTAAGCTCAGACAGCTCCATCAGGGAAACCAGCCTCCCCAGCGTCCAGGGCACTTCCAGGCAGTGCCTCAAAAAGGCGGCAACCATCACTGTCTCACCATCATCCAGGATGTGCCCTCTTCTCATTGTGACCATCAGGGTGGAGGTACAGGAGATACATCCATCATTATTGACCCCATCACCCAGGACATGTCCTCTTCTCATTGTGACCATCAGGGAGGAGGTACAGGAGGTACATCCATCATTACTGACCCCCACCACCCAGGACATGTCCTCTTCTCATTGTGACCATCAGGGAGGAGGTACAGGAGATACATCCATCATTATTGACCCCATCACCCAGGACATGTCCTCTTCTCATTGTGACCATCAGGGAGGAGGTACAGGAGATACATCCATCATTATTGACCCCATCACCCAGGACATGTCCTCTTCTCATTGTGACCATCAGGGAGGAGGTACAGGAGATACATCCATCATTACTGACCCCCATCACCCAGGACATGTCCTCTTCTCATTGTGACCATCAGAGAGGAGGTAACGGAGATACATCCATCATTACTGACCCCCATCACCCAGGACATGTCCTCTTCTCATTGTGACCATCAGGGAGGAGGTACAGGAGCCTGAAGACACACACTCAACGATTCGGGAACAGCTTCTTCCCCTCCACCATCCGATTTCTGAATGGACATTGAACCCATGGACACTACCTCACTGTCTCACCATCACCCAGGACATAAACTCTTCTCATTGCTAGCATCAGGGAGGAGGTACAGGAGCCTGAAGGCACACACTCAGCGATTCAGGAACAGCTTCTTCCCCTCTGCCGCCTGATTCCTGTACGGACATTGAACCCATGAACACTACCTCACTATTTTTTTCCTTCTCTTCTTGCACTAGTTATTTAATATTGTTATATATACTTCTCATTGTAATTAAAATCTATATATATATTATGCATTGCAATGTCCTGCCACTGCCAAACAACAGATTTCATGACATATGCCAGTGATACTAAACCTGATTCTGATTTAGAAAACCCAGCTAATTAGCTGATGTCTTCAGGAAAGGATAGTTGCCTAGTTACCCAATCCAACCCAAGCGTAACTCCTAAACCGTGGCCACGATGTTGACTTCCAACCATCCTCTGGAATTTTGTAGGAAGCTCCTCGATGCACTGTGAGACTGGCAATGTTGGGAGACTTTGTGGGACTTCCCTAGGTCATGAAGGATCTTTGACGTTAAAGAAATAACAAGTCCAAGGCACACACACAATCAGGACGTAGGATCACAGACTGAAATGTCGACAGTTTATTCCAACTGTAGATTAATTGAATTGACTTTATTTCTTACATCCTTCACATACATGAGGAGCAAAAATCACTATGTTACGTCTCCATCTAAATGTGCAGTGTGTAGTTTATGCTTCCGGGCACATCTTCAGTGATGTTCCTGGAATCATCGGGTGTTTCGGGTCTTTCAACATCATACAACCTCCTCCAGGTGACCCAGCCGGGGCTGATCAGACCCCAGCTTGTGTCCAGATGGCTGGCTACTTATGAATCCATGGCTCCCCTCTTTTGAGCCACAGCCATCTTTAGGCCCTCTCTGCCACATCGGTGGTACTGCGGACGGCTCTCCTCTTCCTCTCTCCCTCAATGCCCAAATTGCTGAAGGCTCTAACTAAAGAACAGGCTGCGAAACCCCTAAACCAACCTCCACTGGGAACCGTTCAGCTGCGATGCTGACAATGATTGCTGTCATAGTTTGCAGCTTCCTATCAACCCCTCCCTTCGCCATTGCCTCCAGAATTTGGTTAACATCTTCATCAAACTGCTTCCAAGTGAGTCATGTTAGCTGCAGGCCATTTGATCTGCTTCCTGTTAGACTTGATGTCAGAGGAATTGGTTAATCAGTCTGATGGCCTGGTGGAAGAAGCTGTCCCGGAGCCTGTTGGTCCTGGCTTTTATGCTGTGGTACCGTTTCCCGGATGGTAGCAGCTGGAACAGTATGTGGTTGGGGTGACTCGGGTCCCCAATGATCCTTTGGGCCCTTTTCTCACACCTGTCACTGTAAATGTCCTGAATAGTGGGAAGTTCACATCTACAGATGCGTTGGGCTGTCCGCACCGCTCTCTGCAAAGTCCTGCGACTGAGGGAGGTACAGTTCCCGTACCGGGCAGTGATGCAGCCAGTCCCCTGACCTGCTGACCTACGGCCAACCACCCAAGAGTCCACAGGATTTAGAGGAGCATATTTGTGGCGAAATCACGGACTGTTGTAAGAACTGTAAGGCTGTGACAGTAGGTGATTCTAACTTGCCACGTATTGACTGGGATAATAGCATTGTAAAAGCGTTGGATGGGAGAGTTTCCTTAATCAGTACATAGAAGTCTCAACTGGGAGCTGGATTTCCTATTCGGGGATGAGGTAGGGCAGGTAACAAGTTTTCCACTGAGGTCAGGGGAGGCCCCAACCAGAGGTCAGAGGTTAAAGGTGAAATGTTCAAGGGGAACATGAGGGAGAAAGGAAGAACTTCACTCGGGTGGGGGTGGGGAGGTGTGGTGAGAGAGCAGAACATTTAAAAGAAATTTGTTTACGTAGATGGATGGGAGTTGGATGGGGCTTGGTCGATGAATATTCCAGCGCCTGCAAAATCTCTCGTGTTAAAGAAAATGAAGGCCACAAGAGAGCAGGAGAATTCGGCCATTGCTCCGCCATTCCATCAGGGCTGATTTATTATCCCTTTCGACCCCACTCTCCTGCCCACTCCATCCCGTAACGTTTGACCGGCCGGACTAATCAAGAACCTGTCAACCTCTGCTCAAAGTTCAACTTTCAGGCGGTACGTATGCTCAACCAAAAGAAACAGCGTTCCTCCAGACTTGGGTGCACCCACAGGACAAATACCACACGCAGCCTTAAAACAAAATATTAACCATAAATAAGTCTAGAAAATATCATTCAGACATGCTGAATGACTCGGCCTCCTCAGCCATCTCTGGCAATGAATTCCACAGATTCACTGAAGAAATTCCTCCTCACCTCTGTCCTAAAAGGACACCTTTGTATTCTGAGGCTGTGCCCTCTGGTCCTAGACTCCCCCACCATGGGAAACATCTTCTCCACACTCACACAATCTCAGCTTTGCAATATCCAACAGGTTTCAATGAGATCCCCGCCCCCCCCCCCGTTCCTAAACTCCAATGAGTACAGGCCCAGGGCCATCAAATACCCCTCATCCGTTAACCCTTCCATTCCCAGGATCAGTCTCGTGAACCTCCTCTGCAGACTCTCCAGTGCCACGTCTTAGGACGTGGATGTGGAGAGGATGTTTCCTGTGGTGGGGGGAGTCCAAGACGGGAGGACACAATCTCAGACTAGAGGGGCGTCCTTTTAGAACGGGGATGAGGAGGAATTTCTTTAGCCAGAGAGTGGAAAATCTCTGGATTTTCATAGCCGCAGGCAGCGCTGGAGGCCAAGTCTTTACGGCAGAGTTTGGCAGATCCTTGATTGGTCCGGGCATGAAAGGGTATGGGAGGGGAGAAGGCGGGAGATTGGGTGTGGGAGGGGAAATGGATCAGCCATGATTAAAATGGCGGATCAGCCCCGACAAGCCGATTGGCGTAATTCTGCTCCCACATCTTATGCTCACCGCCTGACGAGGGGTTCGAGGCTGTTCACAATGCCCAGAGTGCCGTCTGATCGATGTTTCGTAGCGCCTCAGCATCTCGCAACCCCCGCTTTGACGCTCTGGTCCTGCCGAGCTGAAACGCTAGCACCGTGCTGGCCTTCCTTCCAAATGGAGGGGCGGCGTTTTTTAACGGCTTCCTTCCGCTGATTAACGCTCCCTGTTCGGAAGGTGACGTTTGTGAATCTTCATTAGAAAGCTGTGTCGCTGTAGGAGTGAAAATCAGTCGTGCATCGACACCTCCCGCTCACGCACCCTCCCCTCCACATCTCCAACCACCACTACTTTATCATTTCTGCTCAGTGTCACCTTACAGACAATCAATCTGCGTTTATAAGCTGTCTTACTTATTTAAATTTATTGGGAAGGCTGTTTCCCTTGGTGGGTGAGTCCAGGACAAAAGGCCACAGTCTTAGAATTAGAGGGTTAAAGTTAAGGTTAAAGTCCGTCCCGAGCCTTGTGGTGCTTACGCTGGTTTCTGTGGCGTGAGGGGACTGAGAGTACGAGACTCCCCACCCCCCGGATAGGACGCCAGTCTATCGCGAGGTTAACCCATTCTCAGCTGGGTGGACTGGAGCAGTGTGTGGTTAAGTGCCTTGCTCAAGGACACAACACGCTGCCTTGGCCGAGACTCAAACCCACGACCTTCAGCTCGCCAGTCCAACGCCCGAACCGCTTGGCCACGCGCCACACACACACACACAGAATTAGAGGGTACCCATTTAAAACAGGGATGAGGAGAATTTTTTTTTAGCCGGGGGTCACAGATTTATGGAATTCATTGCCATGTACAGCTGTGGAGTCCCAATCGTTGAGGGTGTTTAAGGAGGAGATTGATAGGTATCTAATTAGTCAAGGTATCAGGGGATATGGGAGAAAAAGCTGGAAATTGGAACTAGATGGGTGAATAGTTTAGCTCATGGTGGAGTGGCGAAGCAGACTCGATGGGCTGAATGGCCTACTTCTGCTCCTTTGTCTTATGATCTTGTAACTCTCGGGTTCTGTCAGCCACGTAACTCTAGGGAAGACAACCTCTGGCCCCACCAAACGTGTGAGATTGCGGTGCAGAACCTCCCCCTCCCCCCGCTCATGTGGATGCTGCGTGATTCGTTACCCTGTTACAAATCAATACCATGAAATAACAGACAGCACACCATAACCAATTAAACGATTCAGGTTTATAATTCTTAAGTTGACTAAAGGGTGAGTAAAGCAAGTCAAAATGAAAAGGGCCCATTTTAATGAAACAGTCCAACGTGCACAAGTTGGAGCTCACGGTTTCCCTCCCGCTGGTCCTCCATCGATTCCCCACCCCCCCACCCCCGGGGCTTCGTCGACTTCCGCCCCCTCTCCAAGTCCACTCCGTCCTGCTGGCTACGACCCCTCCTTCCTGACGTCTTCTCTCCCCATCTCCCGCCGAACAGAAGACCCAGCTCACCTCAGGCACACGACAAGAAAAGAAAACGCTCCCGTCACTGGACGCCGCACATTCCGAAGCCCCCCGTTATCTCCAGCCGTAACCCAGACACTGCCGCTGCAGAAAAAGCCATTCCATTAGCAGTGAAACCTTCCCCGTCACTGGACGCCGCACATTTCGAAGCCCCCCGTTATCTCCAGCCGTAACCCAGACACTGCCGCTGCAGAAAAAAACATTCCATTAGCAGCGCTTTTACGGAAAGACCATTTGGTTAGCAGTGAAACCTTTCACAAGGTGTTAAACGTTCTTTACCTTACTGTGCTTTTCCTTTTCTGGCACTGCGTCGGATCCGGAGAAATGATTATTTCCCTCTCATATTTACATGTGTAAATAGATAAAAGACTAACCCTGGAATATCCTGAACAGGATAACTCTCCATTATCTACCTTCCCCCTCCCTTTCCAGTCACGGGGAAGGGTCTCCGCCCCAGAAAACGTCATCTGTTTGTACATTTCCATGAACGCGCGATCCCTCCGGACTCAAAAACACACGCACACACACGCACGCGCGCGCACACACACGCACATGCACGCACATGCACGCACAAAATGCTGGAGGAACTCAGCAGGTCAGGCAACATCTATGGAGAGGAACAAGAGATTCTGCAGATGCTGGAAATCCAGAGCAACACACACACACACACACACACACACACACACACACACACAAAATGGTGGAGGAACTCAGCAGGCCAGGCAGCGTCCGTGGAAAAGAGTATACAGTCGACGTTTTGGGCCGAGACTCTTCATCAGGACCTGAGAATAAAAGACGAGGGGTAGGTTTAAAAGGTGGGGTGGGAGGAGGGGAGGGAGAAACACTAGGTGAAACCGGGAGGGGGAGGAGGGGTGAAGTAAAGAGCTGGGAAGTCAATTGGTGAAAGAGATACAGGGCTGGAGAAGGGGGAGTCTGATAGGAGAGGGTAGAAGGCCACAGAAGAAAAGAAAAGGGGGGAGAAGAACCAGAGGGAGGTGTTGGGCAGGTGAGGAGATAAGGTGAGAGATGGAAAAAGGGGGTGGGGAATACAGAAAGTTGGTGGGATCGTTCTGCTACAGAGAGTGGAAGCTGCCCTTTTTAAATCACTGGTGGGATCGCTCTGCTACGGAGAGGGGAGACTGCCTTGTGATCACTGGTGGGATTGTTCTGCACAGAGAGTGGAAGCTGCCTTTTTTAAATCACTGGTGGGATCGCTCTGCTACGGAGAGGGGAGACTGCCTTGTGATCACTGGTGGGATTGTTCTGCTACTGGAGAGTGGAAGCTGCCTTTTTTAAATCTCTGGTGGGATCGCTCTGCTATGGAGAGTGAAGACTGCCTTTTGATCACTGGTGGGATCGCTCTGCTACGGAGAGGGGAGACTGCCTTGTGATCACTGGTGGGATTGTTCTGCTACTGGAGAGTGGAGACTGCCTTTTTTAAATCACTGGTGGGATCGCTCTGCTACGGAGAGGGGAGACTGCCTTGTGATCACTGGTGGGATTGTTCTGCTACTGGAGAGTGGAGACTGCCTTTTTTAAATCTCTGGTGGGATCGCTCTGCTACGGAGAGGGGAGACTGCCTTGTGATCACTGGTGGGATTGTTCTGCTACTGGAGAGTGGAAGCTGCCTTTTTTAAATCTCTGGTGGGATCGCTCTGCTACGGAGAGGGGAGACTGCCTTGTGATCACTGGTGGGATTGTTCTGCTACTGGAGAGTGGAGACTGCCTTTTTTAAATCACTGGTGGGATCGCTCTGCTACGGAGAGGGGAGACTGCCTTGTGATCACTGGTGGGATTGTTCTGCTACTGGAGAGTGGAAGCTGCCTTTTTTAAATCTCTGGTGGGATCGCTCTGCTATGGAGAGTGAAGACTGCCTTTTGATCACTGGTGGGATCGCTCTGCTACGGAGAGGGGAGACTGCCTTGTGATCACTGGTGGGATTGTTCTGCTACTGGAGAGTGGAGACTGCCTTTTTTAAATCACTGGTGGGATCGCTCTGCTACGGAGAGGGGAGACTGCCTTGTGATCACTGGTGGGATTGTTCTGCTACTGGAGAGTGGAGACTGCCTTTTTTAAATCACTGGTGGGATCGCTCTGCTACGGAGAGGGGAGACTGCCTTGTGATCACTGGTGGGATTGTTCTGCTACTGGAGAGTGGAGACTGCCTTTTTTAAATCACTGGTGGGATCGCTCTGCTACGGAGAGTGAAGACTGCCTTGTGATCACTGGTGGGATTGTTCTGCTACTGGAGAGTGGAGACTGCCTTTTTTAAATCACTGGTGGGATCGCTCTGCTACGGAGAGGGGAGACTGCCTTGTGATCACTGGTGGGATTGTTCTGCTACTGGAGAGTGGAGACTGCCTTTTTTAAATCTCTGGTGGGATCGCTCTGCTACGGAGAGGGGAGACTGCCTTGTGATCACTGGTGGGATTGTTCTGCACAGAGAGTGGAAGCTGCCTTTTTTAAATCTCTGGTGGGATCGCTCTGCTATGGAAAGGGAGAGTGTTGTCCAGATTTTCTGCGTTTTGGATGTGGACTCGGACTGTGGACCTTTTTTCTTTTGTATTCTGTGTTTTTCACCTGACCTTTCTCGGGTTTTTTTGGTGTGGTGGGTGGAGGGAGGGGTGGGATTTGGAGCTTGTTTGTACCTGCTCCTTTTTGTTCCTTTCTTTACCGCGGGGAGGAGAGATTTGGAGGGGTTGATGATCCTGCTGCCTCTCTTTTCTCTTTTGGGTTCATGGCCACCTGGAGCAGGAGAGTTTGAGAGTTGGATACTTTGTACCTTTTGAGCTTGCTGAAGTCACGGTGTAGAGGGTAGTGAGACAGTGGAATTCATTGCCACAGGCAGCTGTGGTGGCCAATCACTGAGGATATTTAAAGTGCTGTTTTCTTTTGATTAGGAAGAGTCTCAAAGGTTACGGGGAGAATGCAGCAGAATGGGCTGTAGGGGGATAGTAAATCAGCGGAGCAGACTGGATGGGCTGAATGGCCTAATTCTGCTCGGGTGCCTGGTTTCCTCACATCGAAACGTACAGCGGAATGCACTGAATCAACGACAAAAGCAATCCAAGGATGTACCGGGGGGGGGGGGGCTCAGACTGCAGCCTTGTCATTCTCCCGGCCCTAACATTGCACGCCCACGATTCACTGACCCCCTCCCCCACCTCCACCCGTAGGTGGTCGGACCGTGGGAGGAGATCGGAGCGCCCGGAAGGAAGCAGCACGTTCACGGGAAGAGCGTGCCAACCCCTTTCAGACAGCGGTGATATTCGAATCCCTATGGCTGGAGCTGTCGCGCATTACACCCCACCGCTGCATGATAAGACTCATGTCTAAGGACTCTGCAACTCACGTGCTCGATACTTATTGCTTATTTTTATTTTTCTCCCCTTTTGTTTCTGCACAGCTGGTTGTCTTCTGCGCAGTGGTTCTGTGTGGCCTTTTGTTGGTTCTACCATGTCTCTATGTATTCAGAATCAGAATAGGGTTTAATTTCACCTGTGAAATGTTTTAACTTTGTGGCAGCAGTACAATAGAATACATGATACAGAAAAATCCATCAATCAATCAATTACAATATATGAACATTGAATAGATTGGAAATCGTGCAAAAACAGACATAATAGAGAAGTCGGGAGGAGAAGATGGCAGCGCGACGCAGGGCGCGCAGCTCTCCGGTGAAATGATATCGTATTTGTAAGTAGGATGCCGTGCACAATTCTGATTTGATGGAGACAGACGTGAGAAGCACGGAGGAACATCTGGAGAAATTTCTGAACTGTGCAATCGAGAATCTCCGGAGGGAAGGCCCCAAAATCCCCGGCTTTGCCTGCTGCTGGCGACCGAGGCTGGGGTCGAAGCGTTCGGCAGAGATGGCGCTCGGTACTCGGTGGAGGGCTGGTTGGAGGCTTGAAGTGTTCGGATGACTCAGAGTCGGACTGTGGTTGGGCATGGCAGGGAGAGTTTTCTTCCTTCTCCTGTCTGCGTGAGACGTGGGACTTTCGAGAGACTTTGAACTTTTTTACCGTGCCCATGGCCTGTTCTTCATCAAGTTATGGTATTGTTGCACTGTTGTAACTATATGTTATAATTATGTGGTTTTTCAGTCTTGGTCTGTCTTGTGTTTCTGTGATATCACACTGGAGGAATATTGTATCATTTCTTAATGCATGCATTACTAAATGACAATAAAAGAGGACTGCGTGTCCTCATAATCTAATCTAATCTAATACATGTTAAAAGAAAATGAGGTAGTTTTCATGGGTTCACTGTCCATTCAGAAATTGGATGGCAGAGGGGAAGAAGCTGTTCCTGAATCACTGAGTGTGTGTCTTCAGGCTTCTGTACCTCCTCCCTGATGGTAGCAATGAGAAGAGGGCATGCCCTGGGTGTTGGGGGTCCTGAATGACGGAGACCGCCTATCTGAGACACCGCTCCTCAAAGATGTCTTGGAGACTACAGAGGCTCCTGCCCCGTGATGGAGCTGGCTAACTTTACCACTCTCTGCTGCTTACTCTGATCCTGTGTAGTAGACCCCTCCGGCCAAGACCAGACAGTGATGCAGCCAGTCAGAATGCTCTCCCCAAATACAGCTGTAGAAAGCTTCAGACGTTTCTTCAGAGACATAGACCAAAACTCCTCAAACTTCAAGTGAAATACGGCCGCTGCCTTTACTGTGTGCTCACCGTGCATGCCCGCAAGAAAGTGAGTGGCCAGGTTGCCTGTGGTGACATAGGCACCCCTGTGCAGAAGTGCTGACGCTCCTCGACTTTTTAAATCTGGGTTTCAGATGCTACAGAGCCCTGATCTCAACATTGTCGAGGCTGTCTGGGATTAGCCAGAGAGGCAGAAGCAAGCGAGGCAGCCAAGGTCTGCAGAAGGTCTGTGGCAAGTTCTCCAGGATGCCGATTTTCTGATAAGGCTCTACGACGCTGCACCTCAGAGAAATGATGCCATTTTAAAGTCACACCAAACATTGATTCGATTGAGGTTTTTTTTTTAAAAAACGGTTTACCGCTCTTCCTAGTAACGTTTTTTTCCCCCGACACTCAGAAACTTTTCGTTTCATTTTCTTCGTAGTCGTCGCCTTGCGGAATTATCTTGCTGTTCGGTACTTGGGTAACAAACCTACTCTGAGCTTGGAACACCACTATAAAAACAAATTTCGGAGCTGCATATGGATCTGTGACTCAATGAACTTCTGAACTTTTGAAATGTTCATCTTCAGTCGCTCCAAGTGTTGGCTGCAACTTGATGTCAGCCTCCTTGGCTCTGGGTTCAGTAGGCCAGCATAAAAAAAAGAAAGAAAACCCTAGGCTGGCAGCTATAACATAAAGGCATCGCCTGCTCGCACAGCTGGATATTAAACGATCACTGCGTATTGCTGCAGATCTGCAGTTTCCAGCCTGGCGGACGCACTCCGCCATCGCCGCCCCACCCGGCCGCGACGCATCCGTGCTGAGGCGGTGACGGCGCCAGATCCGGAATCCGTATCAGGCTCGACTCGGGGCAAATTTGATGCCTTGCGGCCGTCGTGCAGAACAGACGGGCGGCACAGTTTTCAGAAACGTGCAGAGAATGAAAATTGAGGAAGTAGTGCAAAGAGAGAGAAGGGGAAAAAAAACAGCGAGGTGGTGTTCATGGGTTTAATGTCCGTACAGGAATCTGATGGCGCAGGGGAAGAAGCTGTTCCTGAATCGCTGAGTGTGTGTCTTCAGGCTCCCGTACCTCCTCCCTGATGGTCACAATGAGAAGAGGGCATGTCCTGGGTGATGGGGTTCAGTAATGATGGATGTATCTCCATTACCTCCTCCCTGATGGTCACAATGAGAAGAGGACATGTCCTGGGTGATGGGGGTCAGTAATGATGGATGTATCTCCTGTACCTCCTCCCTGATGGTCACAATGAGAAGAGGGCAGGTCCTGTGTGGTGGTGAGACAGTGAGGTCGTGTTCATGGGTTCAATATCCATTTAGGAATTGGACGGCAGAGGGGCAGAAGCTGTTACTGAATCACTGAGTGTGTGTCTTCAGGCTCCTGTACCCCCTCCCTGATGGTCACAATGAGAAGAGGGCACGTTCTGGGTGATGGGGGTCAGTAATGATGGATGTATCTCCTGTACCCCCTCCCTGATGGTCACAATGAGAAGAGGACATGTCCTGGGTGATGGGGGTCAGTAATGATGAATGTATCTCCTGTACCTAATGGTCACAGTGAGAAGAGGGCACGTCCCGGGTGATGGGGGTCAGTAATGATGGGTGTATCTCCATTACCCCCTCCCTGATGGTCACAATGAGAAGAGGACATGTCCTGGGTGATGGGGTCAGTAATGATGGATGAATCTCCATTACCCCCTCCCTGATGGTCACAATGAGAAGAGGGCATGTCCTGGGTGATGGGGGTCAGTAATGATGGATATATCTCCATTACCCCCTCCCTGATGGTCACAATGAGAAGAGGACATGTCCTGGGTGAAGGGGGTCATTAATGGTGGATGTATCTCCTGTATCCCCTCCCTTATGGTCACAATGAGAAGAGGACATATCCTGGGTGATGGGGGTCAGTAATGGTGGATGTATCTCCTGTACCCCTCCCTGATGGTCACAATGAGAAGAGGACATGTCCTGGGTGATGGGGGTCAGTAATGATGGATGTATCTCCTGTATCCCCTCCCTTATGGTCACAATGAGAAGAGGACATGTCCTGGGTGATGGGGGTCAGTAATGATGAATGTATCTCCTGTATCCCCTCCCTTATGGTCACAATGAGAAGAGGACATGTCCTGGGTGATGGGGGTCAGTAATGATGAATGTATCTCCTGTATCCCCTCCCTTATGGTCACAATGAGAAGAGGACATGTCCTGGGTGATGGTCAGACAGTGAGACAGCGAGGTAGTGTTCGTGGGTTTAGTGTCTGTACAGAAATCGGATGGCAGAGGGGAAGAAGCTGCGACTGAAACACTGAGTGTGTGCATCCAGGCTCCTGTACCCCCTCCCGATGAGGAGATAGAGCAGCTTTCTTTAGCCGAGGGGGTGGTGAATTTGTGGGATTTGTTGCTTTCTTTAGCCGTGGAGGCCGGGGCTCGTTGGGTGTATTTAAGGCAGAGATTGACATCACGGCAGCAAAGGTGACGGGGAGAAGGCTCGGGAACTGGGGTTGAGGAGGAAAAAAGAAAAGGATCGGCCATGATTGAACGGCGGAGCAGACTCGATGGGCCAGATGGCCTAATTCTGCTCCTATGTCTTATGGTCTTGTGGTTTAAGACATGTCCTGGGCGGGGAGGGTCCTTACCGATGGATGCTGCTGTCTTCAGGCATCGCCTTTCGAAGACGTCCTCGACGCTGGGGACGCTGGTGCGTTTGAGGGAGCTGACTGAGCTGACTGTTTTCTGCAGCTTTGTTCCTGATCTGGAGCGGAGCCCCCCACGCCAGGGGGCCAAGCAGCACCATTCAGAGAGCTCTCTGTGGTGCATCAGTAGAAAATTTATCAGAGCCTTTGGTGGCATTGCGGGCCTGCTATGTGAACCCCCAAATGCCCTTTGAACGGAAAATCCTACACTCCCAGGGCCTGCTCTCTTTTCGCTGCTGCCATCAGGAAGGAGGTACGGGAGCCTCAGGACCCACACCACCGGGTTCAGGGACAGTTATTACCCCTCAACCATCAGGAAGGAGGTACAGGAGCCTCAGGACCCACACCACTGGGTTCAGGGACAGTCATTACCGCTCAACCATCAGGAAGGAGGTACGGGGGCCTCAGGACCCACACCACCGGGTTCAGGGACAGTCATTACCCCGCAACCATCAGGAAGGAGGTACGGGAGCCTCAGGACCCACACCACCGGGTTCAGGGACAGTCATTACCCCGCAACCATCAGGAAGGAGGTACGGGAGCCTCAGGACCCACACCACCGGGTTCAGGGACAGTCATTACCCCGCAACCATCAGGAAGGAGGTACGGGGGCCTCAGGACCCACACCACCGGGTTCAGGGACAGTCATTACCTCGCAACCATCAGGAAGGAGGTACGGGAGCCTCAGGACCCACACCACCGGGTTCAGGGACAGTCATTACCTCGCAACCATCTGGAAGGAGGTACGGGAGCCTCAGGACACACACCACCGGATTCAGGGACAGTCATTACCCCGCAACCATCAGGAAGGAGGTTCGGGAGCCTCAGGACCCACACCACCGGGTTCAGGGACAGTCAATACCCCTCAACCATCAGGAAGGAGGTATGGGAGCCTCAGGACCCACACCACCGTGTTCAGGGACAGTCATTACCCCGCAACCATCAGGAAGGAGGTTCAGGAGCCTCAGGACCCACACCACCGGGTTCAGGGACAGTCAATACCCCTCAACCATCAGGAAGGAGGTACGGGAGCCTCAGGACCCACACCACCGGGTTCAGGGACAGTCATTACCCCGCAACCATCAGGAAGGAGGTACGGCAGCCTCAGGACCCACACCACCAGATTGAGGAACAGTCATTACCCCTCAACCATCAGGAAGGAGGTAAAGGAGCCTCAGGACCCACACCACCAGGTTCAGGGACAGTTATTACCGCTCAACCATCAGGAAGGAGGTACGGGGGCCTCAGGACCCACACCACCAGGTTCAGGAACAGTTATTACCCCTCAGCCATCAGGCTGCTGAACAAAAGGGGTAACTACACTCACTTGCCCCCATCACTGAGAAGTTCCCACAACCAATGATCTCACCTTAAGGACTCTTTATCTTGTTATCTCATGTTCTCGTTATTTACTGCTATTTATTTATATTTGCATTTGGACAGTTTGATGCCTCCTGCACTGCAGTCGATCTCTCATTGATCCAGAGATTTGCTGAGTAGGCCCTCAGGAAGATAAATCTCAGAGCTCTATGTGGTGACATAGATGTACTCCGATAATAAAATTTACTTTCAGCTTTCGACATGCCAGATCACCTCAAACTCCTTCATAGTTTCATCAGTATGTTGCACCTCGTGTGTATGTGTGTGTATGCGAGAGATTGTGTCTGTGTGTGCGTGTGTGTATGTGTGTGCGTGTTTGTGTGTGTATGTATGTGTGTGCGTGTTTGTGTGTGTGTGTGTGTGCACATGTGCATGTTTGTGTGTGTGTGCATGTGTGCGCACGTGTGTGTGCATGTGAGTGTGTGTGTGCACATGTATGTGTCAGTGAGAGTGTGTGTGCATGAGTGTTTGTGTGTGTGTGTCTGTGTGCACATGTGCATGTTTGTGTGTGTGCATGTGTGCGTGTATGTGTGTGTGTGTCTGCACGTGTGTGTATGTGTGAGAGTGTGTGTGTGTATATGTGTGTGTGCGTATCTGTGGGAGTGAGTGAATGTGTGTGTGTGTGTGTGTGTGTGTGTGTGTGTGTCTGCACGTGTGTGTATGTGTGAGAGTGTGTGTGTGTATATGTGTGTGTGCGTATCTGTGTGAGTGAGTGAGTGTGTGTGTGTGTGTGTGTGTGTGTATGTGTCTGCCTGTCTGTCTGTGTCTGCGTGAGTGTGTGTGAAAAAAGATCCAATTAATCCCTATTCAAGCCGCTGGGCTGAGAATTGTCCTGTCCTCGTGATTATTTTTCTGCAAAGTCAGTCAAGCAGAGAAGATGAATTGAATCCAACTATTTTATGTTGATGGACACAATTAGGTGCTGTTTGGGAATGGGGATTGATGCGAAATGGTAGAAGGCTGCCTCACTTTGGCAAACAATTGTCACCCTGTTTGGAAATGCTGTCATAAACGCATCGGAATCAGAAAGCTGTCTTAACCTATTAAGCTCCTCTGAAAGCGGCTTGAATTATTCAGGAGACCTCTTCCCTCCAAACAAGGGGTTGATTCAGTTTTATTTATTTTGCAGTACAGCTCGGAGTAGGCCCCCACTCACCCATCGGCTGACCCCCCCTCCCCCAACCACGCTGATTTAACCCTATCCTAACCACGGCGACAACTTCTAAACCGCCAATTAACCCTGGAAAGAAGATTCGGCCCCGGGTGATTGTAGAGAAGGTGCTTAACTCTCTACATGGCTGTGCGCGGACGCACCGTGGGGGTAGTGCAGTTGTCCTTTCAAATGCCCCAGGGCTCTGTTTGTAATTCGGGTACCTGTTGTGAACTTCAGTGCTTTGAGTCATAGCAATCTACAGCCCATTACAGGCCCTTCGGCCCACAATGTTGTGCCGACCGTGAAACCTACTCTAGAAGCTGCCTGGAATGTCCCTACTGCATAGCCCTCTATTTTTCTGAGCTCCATGTTCCTATCTAAGAGGCTCTTAAAAGACCCTATTGTATCCACCTCCACCACCGTCACCGGCAGTGCATTCCACACACTCACCACTCTCTGTGTAAAAAAACTCACCCCTGTACATACTTCAAAGCACCTTACATCTATGCCCCCTCGCGTTAGCCATTTCAGCCCTGGGGAAAAAGCCTCTGGTTATCCACATGATCAATGCCTCTCATCATCTTACACACCTCTATCAGGTCACCTCTCATCCTCCGTGTTTTAAGGTGCTTTGAAGTATGTACAGGGGTAAGTTTTTCACACAGTGAGTGCGTGGGATGGGCTGCCGGTGACAGTGGTGGAGGTGGATACAATAGGGTCTTTTAAGAGCCTCTTAGATAGGTACATGGAGCTTAGCAAAATAGAGGGCAATGCAGTAGGGAAATTCTAGGCAGTTTCCAGAGTGGGTTACATGGTCGGCACGACATTGTGGGCAGCTATGTAGGGTCCTGATCAGACCCCACTTGGAGTACTGTGCTCAGTTCTGGTCACCTCATGACAGGAAGGCTGTGGATGCTACAGAGAGAGTGCAGGGGAGATTTACAAGGATGTTGTCTGGATTGGGGAGCATGCCTTATGAGAATAGGTTGAGTGAACTCGGTCTCTTCTCCTTGGAGCGACGGAGGATGAGAGACGACCTGATAGAGGTGTGTAAGATGATGAGAGGTATTGATCATGTGGATAGTCAGAGGCTTTTCCCCAGGGCTGAAATGGCTAGCACGAGAGGACACAGTTTTAAGGTGCTTGGAAGCAGGTACAGAGGAGATGTCAGGGGTGAGTTTTTTTACACAGAGAGTGGTGAGTGTGTGGAATGGGCTGCCGGTGACAGTGGTGGAGGTGGATACGATAGGGTCGTTTAAGAGACTTTTGGATAGGTAGATGGAGCTTAGAAAAATAGAGGGCTATGGGTAAGCCTAGGTAATTTCTAAGGTCAGGACATGTTCAGCACAGCTTTGTGGGCCGAAGGGCCGGTATTGTGCTGTAGGTTTTCTATGTTTCTATGCACGGCTTCGGAGACTCTAGCAAATCTCTATAGGTGTGCCGTGGAGGGGACTCGGCCTGGTCGTGCCAGAGTGTGGTGCAGCGGGCTCCGGGTCGCAGGACCAGGGGGAGGAACTGGAAGCTGCAGAGAGGGGAGACTCAACCAGGTCCACCATGGGCACGGGCTTCCCCAGCACCCCAGAGACCTTCCAAAGGCAACACCGCAGAGAGGCAGCGTCCATCATTAAGGAGCCCGCCGCTCGGGACTCGCCCGTGTATAATTGCAGCCATCAGGGACGAGGCCCAGGAGCCTGTGGGAACACACTGAAAAGTTTCAGGGGCATCTTTCTTCCCCTCCTCAGCGCGTCCGTGGTCCCACGAGCACTTCCTCGCTACCTTGCCCTAATTTTTTTCCTGCTATTCTGTATTATATGTTCCTTGGTTAAACCAATTTAACCAATTTCCCCCGGGATCAATAAAGTATGACTATGACTATTCCCGAAACTCATAGTATTTTTTATTTTGGTGTGTGGGTGCGTGTGTATCGCACCTGTGCTGCTGCAAAACAAGAAATCTGGAGTTACGTGCCAACGGTTCTGACTCTGAAGTATCTGATCAATGCCATAGGCACGAGGGACACTACAGACGCCGGGAATCCGTGCGGCGCCACCCACAAACTGCCGGAGGGGCTCAGCAAGGTCAGGCTGCATCCACGGAGAGGGATAAGCCGTCGGGCATTCTGAGCCCAGACCCTGCGTCGGGTGTCCGCGGCTCCCACCGCCCTCACCCCCACGCTTGCTGCCCTGACCACTGAATTCTCTGCTGAGCTTTGCGATTTAAAGCCTCCGGAGTGGTTCCGAGTTCCCAAGTTGGCAAGAGCTTTGACCTCATTACTGGCTTGTAAATCATCGCTTAATTGGAGCTCCTCTGCCACGTCAGAGCTAGTTTGTGGCCCTCGGAATGTAGGCCAATGTTTGATATCAATACAAGGAGTGCTTTATTGGTAAGGTAATGAATACTCTGACACTGCCGAGGTCTCGTCACCGAGACAGCGAGCTGTTTGCGATTTAATGTGCTGCTTACTCTCTACCTGTGCTGTGCTCTGCAGGCGTTTCGAATTACATCTCATTAACTAATTAATGGTGATACTCCGATTTATGTGCTGTGTGTGTGATTATATATTTTATAGGCGCACTGTGGTCCAGCGTAACGTTGTTTCGTTTGGTTGTAGATATCTACAGTCACACGTGCTGTGGGTGCACTGTGCTCCAGGGGGATATTGTTTCATTTGGTTGTATATATGTACAGTCAGATGTGTTGTGGGTGCACTGTGGTCCAGAAGGACATAGTTTCATTTGGTTGTATATATGTACAGTCAGATGTGTTGTTGGTGTACTGTGGTCCAGAGGGACATAGTTTCATTTGGTTGTATATATGTACAGTCAGATGTGTTGTGGGTGCACTGTGCTCCAGAGGAATGTTGTTTTGTTTGGTTGTATCTATGGACAGTCAGGTGTGTTGTGGGTGCACTGGGGTTGAGAGGGACATTGTTTCACTTGGATGTATATATGTACAGTCGGACGTGTTGTGGGTGCACTGTGCATAGGGACATTGTTTCATTTGGTTGTATATATGTACAGTCAGATGTGCTGTGGGTGCACTGTGGTCAAGACGAATGTTGCTTCATTTGGTTGTATACATGTACAGTCAGATGTATTGTTGGTGTACCGTGGTCTAAGGAACGTTGTTCCATTTTGTTCTATATATGTTCAGTTAGATATGTTGCGTATGCACTGTAATCTTGAGTAACATAGTTTCATTTGGTTGTATCTATGTACAGTCAGACGTGCTGTGGGTGCACTGTGCTCCAGATAGATGTTGTTTGATTTGCTTGTATATATGTACAGTCGGATGTGTTGTGGGTGCACTGTGCATAGGGACATTGTTTCATTTGGTTGTATCTATGTACAGTCAGACGTGCTGTGGGTGCACTGTGCTCCAGATAGATGTTGTTTGATTTGGTTGTATATATATATCTCGGGTAATGGTGAGTTTGAGTACAGAGAGGAAATTAAGAACCTGGTGGCATGGTGCGAAGCCAATAACCTATCCCTCAACGTCAGCAAGACGAAGGAATTGGTTGTTGACTTCGGAAGGAGTAGCGGACCACACGACCCAACTTACATCGGTGGTGCGCAAGTGGAACAGATCAAAAGCTTTAAGTTCCTCGGGGCCAATATCACAAATGACCTGACTTGGTCCAACCAAGCAGAGTTCACTGCCAAGAAGGCCCACCAGCGCCTTTACTTCCTGAGAAAACTGAAGAAATTTGGCCTGTCCCCTAAAACCCTCGCTAATTTTTATAGATGCACTGTAGAAAGCATTCTTCTAGGGTGCATCACAACCTGGTATGGAAGTTGTCCTGTCCAAGACCGGAAGAAGCTGCAGAAGATCGTGAACACAGCCCAGCACATCACACAAACCAATCTTCCGTCCGTGGACTCACTTTACACCGCACGCTGTCGGAGCAGTGCTGCCAGGATAATCAAGGACACGACCCACCCAGCCAACACACTTTTCGTCCCTCTTCCCTCCGGGAGAAGGCTCAGGAGCTTGAAGACTCGTATGGCCAGATTTGGGAACAGTTTCTTTCCAACTGTGTTAAGACTGCTGAACGGATCCTGACCCAGATCTGGGCCGTACCCTCCAAATATCCAGACCTGCCTCTTGGTTTTTTTGCACTACCTTACTTCCCATTTTCCTATTTTCTACTTATGATTTATAATTTGTCTTTGATATTTACTGATTTTAATTATTTTTAATATTTTTAATATTTAATATTTGTAATCCAGGGAGTGGGAAGCGCAGAATCAAATATCGCTGTGATAATTGTACGTTCTAGTACCAATTGTTTGGCGACAATAAATAAAGTATAAAGTATATACAGTCAGATGTGTTGTGTGTGCATTGTGGTCAAGAGGAATGTTGTTTCATTTGGTTGTATGTATGTACAGTCAGATGTGTTGTGTGTGCACTGTGGTCAAGAGGAATGTTGTTTCATTTGGTTGTATATATGTACAGTCAGATGTGTTGTGGGTGCACTGTGGTCCAGAGGGACATAGTTTCATTTGGTTGTATATATGTACAGTCAGATGTGTTGTGGGTGCACTGTGCTCCAAAGGAATGTTGTTTTATTTGGTTATATCTATGGACAGTCAGATGTGTTGTGGGTGCACTGTGGTTGAGAGGGACATTGTTTCACTTGGTTGTGTATATGTACAGTCAGATGTGTTGTGGGTGCACTGTGGTCCAGCGTAACGTTGTTTTATTTGGTTGTATATATGTGCAGTCGGATATGTTGTGTGTGCACTGTGGTCTAGTGGGATGTTGTTTCATTTGGTTGTATATATGTACAGTCAGATATGTTGTGGGTGTACTGTGGTCCACAGGGATGTTGTTTGATTTGGTTGTATCTATGTACAGTCAGATGTGTTGTGGGTGCACAGTGGTCCAGTGTAACGTTGTTCCCTTTGGGTGTGCGTGTGTACAGTCAGATATGTTGTGGGTGTACTGTGGTCCACAGGGATGTTGTTTGATTTGGTTGTATCTATGTACAGTCAGATGTGTTGTGGGTGCACAGTGGTCCAGTGTAACGTTGTTCCCTTTGGGTGTGCGTGTGTACAGTCAGATATGTTGTGGGTGTACTGTGGTCCACAGGGATGTTGTTTGATTTGGTTGTATCTATGTACAGTCAGGTGTGTTGTGGGTGCACAGTGGTCCAGTGTAACGTTGTTCCCTTTGGGTGTGCGTGTGTACAGTCAGATATGTTGTGGGTGTACTGTGGTCCACAGGGATGTTGTTTGATTTGGTTGTATCTATGTACAGTCAGGTGTGTTGTGGGTGCACAGTGGTCCAGTGTAACGTTGTTCCCTTTGGGTGTGCGTGTGTACAGTCAGATGCAATAAACTTGAACTTCAACTTCTACAACTCATGTTATCAGCATTAATTATTTTGGAGCTTGTTAGGCTCTCCCATGCCGAACAGGTCAAAGGGTAGAGGCCAGACTAAGAGTGGTCCACCGGTCCTCCAGGTTCGGGGGTTCAGCTTAGAGCTAACAAGCCTGACTGGTCAAACAAAATTGTTACTGAAACGGCAATGGAGAACCCTTGTACACCCGTATCTGACGGTATTCCCGAGTTTCCACCCGGGAAACGGGGAAGGGAGAGGGGAGGGAGCAGGAAGCGTCAGCGACATTCTGTAATTATCAATAAACCAACTCTTTGGAATCAAACAACCTTGCCTGGTATCTGAGGGCTGGGTGTGTCTGTGCCCATGGCATCCCATCACCACCCCGACACCCCTCAGACCCCCGAGCTATGGGTGTGCTTGCCAAAGACTTTTGCACAGAACTGAACGTGCTAACCTTTAATCAGCATTGGCTGGTTAATTTCTTAATTAATTGGGTTTTTGCGTTCTTATTGACGTGGTACGTGGGTTTGCGTTCTTTCAAATTTGCATGTGTTCTGGATCTTTTAAGGAACATTTTTTTAAAAGCACCGGTTATCGGAAGCTATGATGGTTTGTGAAACATTTGACGGGGATTGACGGCAGCCTGTATTCCTGGTGCACACTTCATCTACCTGTTAAAGTTCAGGTTATCCATGGGCCGTTCCGAGTTGAGTATAGGAGCAAAGAGGTCCTTCTGCAGCTGTACAGGGCCCTGGTGAGACCACACCTGGAGTACTGTGTGCAGTTTTGGTCTCCAAATTTGAGGAAGGACATTCTTGCTATTGAGTGAGTGCAGCGGAGGTTCACAAGGTTAATTCCCGGGATGGCGGGACTGTCATATGTTGAAAGATTGGAGCGACTGGGCTTGTAGACACTGGAATTTAGAAGGATGAGAGGGGATCTGATTGAAACATATAAGATTATTAAGGGATTGGACACGCTGGAGGCAGGAAACATGTTCCCGCTGATGGGTGAGTCCAGAACCAGAGGCAACAGTTTAAGAATAAGGGGTAGACAATTTAGAACGGAGCTGAGGAAAAACTTTTTCACACAGAGGGTTGTGGTTCTGTGGAATGCTCTGCCTCAGAAGGCAGTGGAGGCCAATTCTCTGGATTCTTTCAAGAAAGAGTTAGATAGAGCTCTTAAAGATAGCGGAGTGAAGGGATATGGGGAGAAGGCAGGAAAAGGGTACTGATTGTGGATGATCAGCCATGATCACAGTGAATGGCTGTCCTGGATCAAAGGGCCGAATGGCCTACTCCTGCACCTATTGTCTATTGTTCTTCACCACCTCCCCACCCCGAGCCACCTAACTCCCAACCATCCACATTATCATAAGGTAATACATAATCCCTCAGGACTCGAGCCTTACCATGTGAGGAGGGGACAATGATTTCACAAGACAATGGCAGGAGGAATGGGTGGTTTCCAGTCGAATGTTAAGAACCTCAGGAGTCCGCTGCTGGCTGGATATAATGCGCTATCAACTCTAAGAACAGACTAAACTCTGAAAACTACGTAAACACGAGGAATTCTGCAGATGCTGGAAATTCAAGCAACACACATCAAAGTTGCTGGTGAACGCAGGTTTGCTTTGCATGCAAGCTCCCAAACTTCAAAAATAAAGATGAGCAATGCCTTTATTTGCCCTGAACTCAGATTTCCTCAATTGTTCCACAAGGAAGTTAGAAGAGCATCACCTCACATTCGACGTGGGCATCCTTCCAACCTGACGGTATGAACATCGATTTCTCCAACTTATGACTGCTTCTCCCTCTGCTCCCACCTGCCCTTCACTCTCTTCCGCTCTCCATTCAGACTCCCCTCTTACTTAACCCTTCGTCCCCAAACATTGACAATTTTTTCCCTCTCTATAGATGCTGCCTGACCTGCTGGGTCCCTGAGTCCCTCTGGCATATTGTGTGTGTGTGTGTTGCTCTGCAGAATCTCTTGCGTTTATTCCTCTCCATAGATGCTGCCTGACCTGCTGAGTTCCTCCAGAATTTTCTGTGCGTGTGTGTTTGTGTGTTGTTCTGGACTTCCAGCATCTGCAGAATCTCTTGTGTTTATTCCTCTCCATAGACGCTGCCTGACCTGCTGAGTTCCTCCAGCATTTTGCGTGTGTGTGTGTGTGTGTGTGTGTGTGTGTTGCTCTGCAGAATCTCTTGTGTTTATTCCTCTCCATAGATGCTGCCTGACCTGCTGAGTGCTTCCAGAATTTTCTGTGTGTGTGTGTTTGTGTGTTGTTCTGGATTTTCAGCATCTGCAGAATTTCTTGTGTTTATTCCTCTCCGTAGACGCCGCCTGACCTGCTGAGTTCCTCGTTGAGGGGAGCAATGAAGCTCTGGCGGCAGTCAGGGCTTCCTTCATCGTCTCAGTCACCCCCCCAGCTTCGATTTCACCACTGTCAGTCTTGCAGGTTCCAGGAGCATCGTTGCTCTCGGATATAGAAGGACCTTTCATTGGTCTCTCCACGATAATTTTCTTTCACCAGTCAGGGTGGCAAGCCCTGAGCTGAACCTGGAGGACCAGTGGACCACTCTTGGTCTGGCCTCTACCCTCTGACCTGTTTGGCACAGGTGACTTTGCCAAGAGCCAAAGGACCTGGCTCCTGCCAGCACAGCTCTCCAGGTCATCGAGGCAGGCAGGATTCCACGCACAACGAACAAGGCTGTGGTCCTTTGGGAGCCATTTCTGCCTCTATTTACACACGCGACCTTGAGATCGTTTATAAGGAAAGTTTAATTACTCCCAAGTTTTACACAGCCTCCGGGAGAAAACCATGCCAAGTTTGTGTGTGTCCGTCCATCGTCGACGTCGATGAGGACTTTGACACCATTATGATGGTATCGAGACTAGCGCGTGATTTGGATTTAAGTGAGGGAGAGTTGCACAGCGTCAGCCTGACTCTCTCTTCCCAATTCCCATCTGGATCCAGTGGCAAGACAAGAGTCGAGACGGCTGGAGATGGGACTAGGCGCAGTGGATGACCAGGACATCTTCTGTGTCTTGTCCTGCTCTACACGTTCCACGACGCTTGCAGAGACCGCCTTCTCGACCGTTGGACCTTCCATCGGTCTCGTCCGCTCAATCCTCCAGAGTCTGTCTTCACATGCTGGGATAGACAACTCCCTATCTCACCGAGGGTTTGAGACCCCTCGGCTACCCTCACCTGGTTTAGCCGGCTTGTCGAAGACGTTGCCCGGGGTGTGGCCGCTGTCGCATGCAAACAGCTATGGGGAGCCACAGGTGAGAGCTGAGTGCCAGGTGGGGACCAAAGGTGGACTAACCGCCTTGAAAAGGACACGACATGTTCCCCCACCGGAGGTGCTACCCCTCCCTGACACCCCATACACCCCAGTGCTTCTCTTGGAGGGTAGAAATCAGTACTAGAATAAATTTCTGGCGCGCAGCTCTCCGGTGAAATGATATTGTATTTGTAACTAGGATGCCGTGCACTATTCTGATTTGATGGAGACAGACGTGAGAAGCACATAGGAACATCTGGAGAAATTTCTGAAATTTCTGAACTGTGCGATCGAGAATCTCCGGAGGGAAGGCCCCAAAATCCCCGGCTTTGCCTGCTGCTGGCGACCGAGATTGAGGTTGAATCGTTCAGATAGAGATGGTGCTCGGTACTTGGTGTTGGAGGGCTGGTCGGAGGCTCGAAGTTTTCGGATGACTCAGAGTCGGACTGTGGTCAGGCATGGCAGGGAGAGTTTTCTTCCTTCTCCCGTCTGCGTGAGATGTGGGACTTTCGAGAGACTTTGAACTTTTTTTTTACCGTGACCATGGCCTGTTCTTCATCAAGTTATGGTATTGTTTGCACTGTTCTAACTGTATGTTATAATTATGTGGTTTTTGTCAGTTTTTCAGTCTTGGTCTGTCCTGATATCACACTGGAGGAATATTGTATCATTTCTTAATGCATGCATTACTAAATGACAATAAAAGAGGACTGCGCGTCCTCATAACCTAATCTTATCTAATCTAATTTCAGAGCACACATTTCAGGATTTATATCTGGCGGGGTGGGGGACGAGCGAGAGAGAAGTCCCCATCAATTAACAGAATACATTACAGTAACTCAGCGAAATGACCAATGAGACTAAGTGTATATGAAGAATGATTTATGGGCGTGCATTTGAGGCTATATTGGCAACAGGTTACTGTTGTGAATTATGAGCTTACCAGAAGCATATCACTGAGTCACCACATTTTTAAGAATATATAGATATAGAAAAGAAAAGGAGAGGTGTGATCTCGCCACCGAGTTCTCAGTGAGACACCTCTTCCGATTCCGTCCGCGCGGCGTTCCAGTCGGAGATGACCGCCACGCGGTCTGGGGTTTGCCACGGCCGGGGGTTGGGGGTGGGTGCGCACGGTGCTGTTAGCCGCTGCGGTGATAAATTCCACCCTCTCCCCACCCCCCCCCCGGGTCCAGCTTGGCGGTTCGCAGGATCGGAGGCCAGCGCTGGATTTGTCAAACGGAGAGCACCGCGGTGCAGTACGTGCCCCTCGGCCCGCGACGCTGTGCTGTCTCTATAATCGATCTAACCCTTCCCCCCCACATCGCCCTCCCCCTCCTATCACCCTTATGCCCATTCATATGTCCCCTAAATTTCTTAATGCACCAGCATCTACCACCACCCCCAACAGCGCATTCCACAAACTCACCACTCTGTGTGTTTAAAATAACTTGCCTCTGACACCCCCCCCCACTATACTTTCCTCCAATCACCTTGTAGCATGCCGACTCAATTAACCATTTCTGCCCCAGGGTGAAGTCTCTGGCTACCTTCTCAATCGATGCCATTTTGCATTTTGTGCACCTTCGTCAAGTTCCCTCTCGCTCCAGAGGGAGAAGCCCTAGTTCACTCAGCCTACCCTCAAAAGGCACACTCTCTAATCCAGGCCCCGTCCCGGTAAATCTCCTCTGCACCCTCTCCAAGGTAGCAGACCCCAACCACCGGGCTGCGGACCGGTACCGGACCGCGGAGCATGTGCCACCAGGCCGTGAGGAAACGATACGAGTTAGCTGCACCTTTCCTCATTCCCTGTCACGCACTGTTGAACTTGAACATAGGGTTGCCAACTGTCCAGTATTTGCCGGGACATCCCGTATGTTGGGCTAAATTGGTTTGTCCCATACGGGACCGCCCTTGTCCCGTATTTCCCCCGTTCCTATGAAACCTTTCGTGCCGAAATTGCGCGAAGCAAAGAAGCAATTACCACTAATTTATATAGGAAAAATTTTTGAGCGTTCCCAGACCCAAAAAATAGCCTACCAAATCATACCAAATAACACATAAAATCGAAAATAACACATAAAATCAAAAATAACACTAACAGCCTATATAAAGTAGAAATAATGTATGTACAGTATAGTCAGGAAGATGATGGCAAAACGGACTTGTGGGGGAAAAAATCGGCACGTACGCGCATGTGCACACAGGTGCCCGTGCAAGCCTTCGTGGTCATGGCAGTCTTTCTCGGGGTAAACAGAAGTGTCCCGTATTTGACTGCTACTTTTGTCCCTTATTTGGGAGTGAGAAAGTTGGCAACCCTAACTGTAAAGAACAAGTGTTGAGGTGAGTTTAACCCTACTTGAACAGCACCCCCCCACCCCGGGTCGGCCGGTCCGCAAGAATATTGTCAATATTAAACCGGTCCGCGGTGCAAAAAAGGTTGGGGACCCCTGTCCTAGGGCTTCCACATCCTCCCCATACTGACAGTACCAGAACACAATATTCCAAGTGTGGACGTAATTTGTATAAATTATGCACGCATTTTGCATAAAGTGGGTATTTGCATGAAGCACGTGTGTAATTTGCATAAATTATGCTTACCATTTGCATCCATCGACCCTCCGCTCAGTGCAACCCCTGTTCATATACACTACTGAGCAAAACCTTCAGGCACATAAACTGTGACCTCTAGTTCTCATTTCACCCAACGTCAGTGGGAAAAAAAGCCTGCTTGCATTAACCCTCATAATTTTGTATACCGCTCTCAAATCTTCCCACATTCTTCTACAAACCTCCAAGGGAATTAAAGCCCCAACCTTTCCCTATACAGTGTCGGCAACATCCTTGTTATATTCCTCCGCACTCTCTCAATCTTATCGGTATCTTTCCTGCAGGTAGGTGACAAGAATTGCACATGACACTCCAAATTAGGCCGCACCATTTGAACCTTACGTCTAATATGATGATTATTCACCCTGAAGTGAAGTGATGGTGGCGCTAACTGGAGACTCCTTTGCTCGCATCTTCAAAAACAGCTCTATTTTCATCTTTAATACCTCTATTTTACCCCTTCAGGGTTCTTTTGAAGACCCCGACCTGGAGTTACACGCTGACTTTGGTTCTTTGCGGGAATGGGACCTGCTCTCGGGGTTTCACGACCAGGCGTTGTTGTTCGGCATGCCAAGGGTTCAGCCTGAGAGCCCGGCTCGGCTTTGGAAGCCTAAGATCTCAGGGCTCTGGAGACGGGCGGATCGAGGGTCGCTGCCACGGGAAATCTACTGCTGTGTGCCCAAAGACCCGGGATCTTTGAGGCCTTCAGGCCCAGAGCTCAGAAAAAGTGACGTAACAGACTTTTAACATCGTAAACTAGCGAGTTATTTGTTATGTCTCCCGGCTCACTGGGAAAACGGAGACACCTCTTTCTCCCTTATTAGGGAGAGAGGGAGCCTGTGGTATGTTGAATACCGGGTGAAACATGAGGTCTTCGGGGTAACTGCAAGTCTGTGTCTTTGCTCACGCTGAGTGCTCTGTGGCGGGTGTCAATGCTTATTTTTTTGTTACTAGCGGCCGAGGAGGGGGGATTCATTGATTGATGCCGCTTACGCGCGGGAGGGAGGGGAGCCGGGGAGGGGGACTTTGGTGTTCTAACATTTAACTGTCGTTCATTCTTTGGGGGCACTCCCCTGTTTTCGTGGATGTTTGCGGAGAAAAAGCATTTCAGGATGTATATTGTATACATTTCCCTGACATTAAATTGGACCTTCGAACCTTTGAATCCAGTATTCATCTAAGTCATCCATAAGCCCACGGGATCACAAGACAGAGGGGTGGAATTAGGCCGTTCGGCCCATTGAGTCTGCTCTGCTGTTCCATCATGGCTGATTTATTATCCCTCTCAACCTCCTGCCCACTCCCTGCAACCTTTGACACCCTAACTAATCAAGGACCCGCCGACCTCTGCTTTGAATGTACCCAATGATTTTGGGCCTCCTTCCACAGCCATTTGTGGCAATGAATTCCACAGATTACTTTATACTTTATTGTCACCAAGCAGTTGATACTAGAACGTACAGTCATCACAGCGATATTTGATTCTGCACTTCCCACTCCCTGGATTACAAATTTAAATTATAAATCATAAATAGAAAATAGAAAAATGGAAAGTAAGGTAGTGCAAAAAAAACCGAGAGGCAGGTCTGGATATTTGGAGGGTACGGCCCAGATCCGGGTCAGGATCCGTTCAGCAGTCTTATCACAGTTGGAAAGAAGCTGTTCCCAAATCTGGCTGTACGAGTCTTCAAGCTCCTGAGCCTTCTCCCGGAGGGAAGAGGGATGAAAAGTGTGTTGGCTGGGTGGGTCGTGTCCTTGATTATCCTGGCAGCACTGCTCCGACAGCGTGCGGTGTAAAGTGAGTACACGGACGGAAGATTGGTTTGTGTGATGTGCTGGGCCGTGTTCACGATCTTCTGCAGCTTCTTCCAGTCTTGGACAGGACAACTTCCATACCAGGTTGTGATGCACCCTAGAAGAATGCTTTCTACGGTGCAGCTATAAAAATTAGTGAGGGTTTTAGGGGACAGGCCAAATTTCTTCAGTTTTCTCGGGAAGTAAAGGCACTGGTGGGCCTTCTTGGCAGTGAACTCTGCTTGGTTGGACCAAGTCAGGTCATTTGTGATATTGACCCCGAGGAACTTAAAGCTTTTGACCTGTTCCACTTGCGCACCACCGATGTAAATGGGGTCGTGCGGTCCGCTACTCCTTCCGAAATCAACAACCAATTCCAGATTTATCACCCTCTGCTTCGTCTCTGTTCTCAACGGACGTCCCTCCACTCTGAGGCTGTTCCTTTCAGTCCCAGACTCGCCCACTATGGGAAGCACCCTCCCTACATCCAACGGAGCAACGTGTTTCACTATGCGACTGCTTTTCAATGAGACCGCCACTCATTCGTCCAAGTTCAGGTGAGTACAAGCCCAAAAGCCATCAAAGGCTCCTCACGTGTTCAATCCTGGAATTGGAGCAGGAGGAGCTAAAGATGGAGCCAGGCTCCTTCAGCGGACCTGGGCGACTTCTTCGAGTTCTGTTCTCTCTTTCTTTTTCAAGGTGACCGGGGTCCTGTCGGAGTTCGCGACCTACAGCTGTGCTCAAGCTACACCCCTTCTTTACAGGTGGCGGGTTTTCGCTGTCAGAGCTTGCCAAGAGGCCTGCGTTTCATCAAACAGAGAAACCTACAGCACATTACAGGCCCTTCGGCCCGCAATGTTGTGCTGACCATGTCCCAGAAACTGCCTAGAATTTCCCCACTGCATAGCCCTCCATTTTTCTAAGCCCCCTCTACCTATCTAAGAGTCTCTTAAAAGACCCTATTGTATCTGCCTCCACCACCGTCACCGGCAGCCCATTCCACACACTCACTGTGTGAAAAACTTACCCCTGACATCTCCTCTGTACCTACTTCGGAGCACCTTAAAACTGTTCACCCCTCGTGTTATCCACTTCAGCCTTGGGAAAAAGCCTCTGACTATCCACACGATCAATGCCCCTCATTATCGTATACATGTATCAGTTTGGAAAACATGCACGGGAGATCAAAACATCGAGACAGCGAGCGTGGCTCTACACTCAAGTCATCTCTCCCTGGTTGCTGAGCAAGAGGGTCTGCTGAGACCTCGAGGCATTGAGAAGATTAGATTAGGTTATGAGGACACTCAGTTCTTGTTTATTGTCATTTAGAAATGCATGCATTAAGAAATGATACAATGTTCCTCCAGTGTGATATCACAGAAACACAGGAGAGACCAAGACTAAACTGACTAAAACCACATAATTATAACATATAGTTACAACAGTGCAAAGCAATACCGTAATTTGATAAAGAACGAACCATGGGCACAGTAAAAAAAAGTCTCAAAGTCCCGAAAGTCCCATCATCTCACGCAGACAGTAGAAGAGAGAAACTCTCCCTGCCATGAACCTCCAGCACCGCAAACTTGTCGATGCAGCATCCTGGAAGCACCCGACCGCAGCCGACTCTGAGTCCGTCCGAAAACTTTGATCCTCCAACACCGAGGACCGAGCACCATCTCTGCCAAGCGCTTCGACCCCGCCCCAGCCGCCGAGCAACAAGCAAAGCCGAGGACTCGGAGCCTTCCCCTCCGGAGATTCTGGATCACACAGTAGCAGCGGCAGCGAAACAGGCATTTCAGAAGTTTCTCCAGATGTTCCTCCGTGCTCTCACGTCCATCTCCATCAAATCAGGATTGTGCGCGGCACCCTACCTGACAGATTACAGACAAATAAGAGACATCACCACCGGAGTGGTCGCTGCGCGCTGCGTCGGGCCCCCATCTTCTCCTCTCAGCAGAGGTTCTTGAGGGAGGATAGATCACGGCCTCTGGGGCTTTGCATGGTGGGTGGTGGGGAGGGGACTGATGCTTTTGCAGGAACAAGGTTGGGGGGAAGGGAGGGGCCGGACTGACGCTTTACTGCCGCCTGTGCACGGGAAGGGGGCTTCGGGGTTCTAAAACTTTCCTGTCATCCGTTCTTGTTTGGTTTCTCCCCTCTCTGTTTCGTGGATGTCTGTGAAGAGTAAGATTTTCAGGTTGCGTATCGTGTGCGTTCTCCGACTTTGAACCAAACCGTCAGAATCGTTCTTGTCGGGCTCCCCGTACCCTCTCCAACGCCAGCACATCCTCTCCTTGGGTGAGAGCTGCTGACGTTGTTCCAAGTCCTGATGTGAAGTATTCAGGAACACGTTTCTGACTGGATCCAAGATGCCTCAGAGAAAGTAAAGAGTATTGATGCACCTCCCCACCCTCAAACTGACTCAGCTAGTTTAAATCTAGGAGTAAGTAGAATTTATTTGCTTTCATTAATGACACAATGATTGACGTCTGGTACTCTTCTCTTCTGGGCATTTGGTTGCAAGGATTTTACATAAAGGCTCCTTCGAATGCTGGATGCGATGGTGATTTTTGATGAGCTCTGGGGCAGACCCCTGGATCTTGCAAAACAGGAATTTGCCCACCATCTCAATGAGGAGCTTACATGTTCTGAACTTCACAACCATGCGTGTCAGGCAGGAAGAGAGAAATACAACGTGATGGTTTTGGCACAGTCACAACATCTATAGTCTCCGCATAAACACTGCAGGAATTGCTCAGCACAAGAGATTCTGCAGATGCTGGAAATCCAGAGAGAGAGAGACGCACGCGCACGCGCGCGCACACACACACACACACACACACACACACACACCTGAGAAACTCAGCAGGTCAGGCAGCATCTATGGAGAGGAATAAAGGGTCGATATTTCGGGGTAAGGCCCTTCGTCAGGACTGGAAAGGAAAGCCAGAGGGATTGGGGGGAGAGGAAGGGGGAGGAGGGGAGGAGAAGGTGGACAAGATAGAAGGTGATTGATCGAGCCAAGTGAGGGGGATGTTCGGTAGGTGGGGGGAGGGGGGAATGAAGTGAGAAGCTGGGAGGTGATGGGTGAGAAAGGTAAAGGGCTGGAGAGGAAGGAATCTGATCGGAGAGGAGAGTGGACCGTGGGAGAAAGGGAAGGAGGAGGGACACCAGGGGGAGGTGATGGGTGGGAAAGGTAAAGGGCTGGAGAGGAAGGAATCTGATCGGAGAGGAGAGTGGACCGTGGGAGAAAGGGAAGGAGGAGGGACACCAGGGGGAGGTGGTGGGTGAGAAAGGTAAAGGGCTGGAGAGGAAGGAATCTGATCGGAGAGGAGAGTGGACCGTGGGAGAAAGGGAAGGAGGAGGGACACCAGGGGGAGGTGATGGGTGAGAAAGGTAAAGGGCTGGAGAGGAAGGAATCTGATCGGAGAGGAGAGTGGACCGTGGGAGAAAGGGAAGGAGGAGGGACACCAGGGGGAGGTGATGGGTGGGAAAGGTAAAGGGCTGGAGAGGAAGGAATCTGATCGGAGAGGAGAGTGGACCGTGGGAGAAAGGGAAGGAGGAGGGACACCAGGGGGAGGTGATGGGTGGGAAAGGTAAAGGGCTGGAGAGGAAGGAATCTGATCGGAGAGGAGAGTGGACCATGGGAGAAAGGGAAGGAGGAGGGACACCAGGGGGAGGTGATGGGTGGGAAAGGTAAAGGGCTGGAGAGGAAGGAATCTGATCGGAGAGGAGAGTGGACCGTGGGAGAAAGGAAAGGAGCAGAGACACCAGGGGGAGGTGATGGGTGGGAAAGGTAAAGGGCTGGAGAGGAAGGAATCTGATCGGAGAGGAGAGAGGACCGTGGGAGAAAGGGAAGGAGGAGGGACACCAGGGGGAGGTGATGGGTGGGAAAGGTAAAGGGCTGGAGAGGAAGGAATCTGATCGGAGAGGAGAGTGGACCGTGGGAGAAAGGGAAGGAGGAGGGACACCAGGGGGAGGTGATGGGTGAGAAAGGTAAAGGGCTGGAGAGGAAGGAATCTGATCGGAGAGGAGAGTGGACCGTGGGAGAAAGGGAAGGAGGAGGGACACCAGGGGGAGGTGATGGGTGGGAAAGGTAAAGGGCTGGAGAGGAAGGAATCTGATCGGAGAGGAGAGTGGACCATGGGAGAAAGGGAAGGAGGAGGGACACCAGGGGGAGGTGATGGGTGGGAAAGGTAAAGGGCTGGAGAGGAAGGAATCTGATCGGAGAGGAGAGTGGACCGTGGGAGAAAGGAAAGGAGCAGAGACACCAGGGGGAGGTGATGGGTGGGAAAGGTAAAGGGCTGGAGAGGAAGGAATCTGATCGGAGAGGAGAGTGGACCGTGGGAGAAAGGAAAGGAGCAGAGACACCAGGGGGAGGTGATGGGTGGGAAAGGTAAAGGGCTGGAGAGGAAGGAATCTGATCGGAGAGGAGAGAGGACCGTGGGAGAAAGGGAAGGAGGAGGGACACCAGGGGGAGGTGATGGGTGGGAAAGGTAAAGGGCTGGAGAGGAAGGAATCTGATCGGAGAGGAGAGTGGACCGTGGGAGAAAGGGAAGGAGGAGGGACACCAGGGGGAGGTGATGGGTGGGAAAGGTAAAGGGCTGGAGAGGAAGGAATCTGATCGGAGAGGAGAGTGGACCATGGGAGAAAGGGAAGGAGGAGGGACACCGGGGGAGCTGATTGACAGATGAGGAGAAGAGGTAAATGGGGGTCGGTATGGGGAATGGAAAACGAGAGGGGGCTGGGAAGAAATGACTGGAAGTGAGATAAACCGAAGTTCACGCCGTCAAGTTACCCTGATAGAATATGAGGGGTTGCCCCCCTCTCCAACTTCAGCAGAGCAGTGTTTCCCTGCGGAATCCCGAGCCGTGGCTTGGCATGGCAGGACTCACGAGCAAGTACAAGCCCGGTGGCTTAGATGGCGACGAGATGATTGCTGATGGTGTGGAGAAGACTGGCTGACTGGCAGAAGGCGAAGCGTTGGGAATAAAGGCAGGCTGGTTGGCAGCCGGTGACGAGCGGTGATCCAAAGGAGTTGGTTTTTGGGACTGCTTCTCTTCCTGTTCTACACCAGTGATCTGGGTTCGGAATCCAGGGCTCTGTGGCCAAGTTTGCAGATTTCAAGATCGTTTAATGTAATTTCCAGCGTACAAGTGTGAAGGAAAACAAAATCTGGATCCAAAACAGCCAAAGAAACACAGCAATAATAAAAATAAATAAATATAAATATATAAGATAGTTATATACACAGATCGATTGCCTGTCCATAAAGTGACTCTGGGAACAGGAGTGTCTGTACAGTAGGTGACTCTGACAGGAAATGATAAAGTAGTGGTGGTTTGGGGGTGTGGAGGGGTGGGTTAGTGGGTGGAGGTGTTGATCAGACTCACTGCTTAGGGAAAGTCAGTGTTTTCCAGTCTGGTGGCTCCTGGTGTGGGTGCTACGTAGCCTCCTCCCCGATGGGAGAGGGACAGACAGTCCGTGAGCAGGGTGGGTGAGACCCTTCACGGTCCTGGTGTGGACGCTACGTAACCTCCTCCCCGGTGGGAGTGGGACGGACAGTCCGTGAGCAGAGTGGGTGGGACCCTTCACGGTCCTGGTGTGGGTGCTACGTAGCCTCCTCCCCGATGGGAGTGGGACAGACAGTCCGTGAGCAGGGTGGGTGGGATCCATCACGGTCCTGGTGTGGATGCTACGTAGCCTCCTCCCCGATGGGAGTGGGACAGACAGTCCGTGAGCAGGGTGGGTGGGATCCTTCACGGTCCTGGTGTGGATGCTACGTAGCCTCCTCCCCGATGGGAGTGGGACAGGCAATCCATGAGCAGGGTGGGTGGGACCCTTCACGGTGTTCCTGGCCCTTTTCTGTCACCTCTCTGCATATGTGTCCTTGATGGCGGGTAAGCTGGCTGCGATGATGTGTTGGGCAGCTTTGACTACCCATCGTTGAGCCTTTCAGTCCACCGCAGTGCCATTTCTGTACCAAATAGCAGGGCAGCGTTTGCTGGGATGATACCCTACTGCACATCTGTCGAAGGACGTGGATATAGAGTTGCACATTCCAGATCTCTTCAGCTTCCTCAGAAGATTCTCGATCGTGTAGGGTGCGTCCTGGGACCATGAGGGGTTGTGCGAGGTGTGCACTCCCAGGGGTCTGAAACCGCTCGCAGTTTCCACGGCTGTGCCACCGATGTAAAGGGGAGGGTCTGGGGGTGTCTGTGTGGTGCAAGTTCCCCTGAGGTCAATCACCGTCTACTTTGCCTTGTTGGCGTCGAGGAAGAGGTTACGTACAAAGTCCCGTGCAGTGCCCGGGAGGCAGGGAGCCTGCAGAAGGGCTTGGGCAGATCAGGAGCCTGGGTGAAGAATCGGCAGACTGGAGGTGCATGGTCACGCATGTTGGTGGAAGTGATGAAGCTGTAGACTAAGTGCGAGGCAAATCAAGAAGTCAGAGGTGCAAAGGGAATTGGGAATTTCAGGAAGGGTTTCCGGCCCGAAACGTCAACCAGACACTTCCCCATCGATGCTGCCTGGCCTGCTGAGTTCCTCCACCATTCTGTGTGGGTTGCTCGTGTAGCACCCTGGAAAAGGCTTCACTGCTAATGCAATGGTCTTTCTGTAGCGGCAGTGTTTGTGTTACGGGGGCTTTGGAATGTGCAACGTCCAATGAAGGGAGTGTTTTGTTTTTGGTTCTCTTGCTGTGCACCTGAGAGCGAGGTGGTCTGGGTCTTCTGTCCGGCAAGAGAGGGGGAGAGAGAAGACACCAGAAAGGAGAGGTCGTAGACAGCCGGACAGAGAGGGGCCGGGAGTCGGCGGAGCCCCAGGGGGAAATCGAGGGAGGACCACCGTGAGCTCCGACCTGTACTTTGGACTGTCGCATTAGAACGGGACCCTGCGAGGGATGAAGTGGGGCTCAGCCAAGGGACAGGGGGCCCGAGTTGCGCGAGGGCAGGAGTGATAGGCTGGGGGCCGGGGGGCTCGCCAGGTGGACCAGAAGTATCCCCAGTCGTGTCGGAACGTGAGGAAGGAGATGGGGGGAGATGAAGTGGTGGATGAATCAGGAGACTACCGGATAGGCTGGCTGATGTAGCACCGGGGGAACAGAGTGTGGCCCCTACCGCTTTGCCACGGCCTTGTACACCCCGGGTTGGTCTTTGTGCTTTGCAGGCAGGGTTAGACCCGAATTTCCAGCGTCTGTAGATTTCCTCTTGTCTGGGAATTCTCGGGAAGGGTTCCCTGAGGGCGGACTTGCAGGCTGAGCGGCCGGTAAGGGAGGCAGATGCCAAGCGAATGGTTCCGAGGGACCGGAGTACGAAAGCAAGGATGTGACGCCGAGACTTCATGAGGCCCCTGGTCAGGCATTCTGTGCGCTGTGAGCAGCCTTGGGCTCCGCAGCCAAGACGGATGTCACGCTCAGCTACATTGACTGGTATTTATCCGGGAAAACCCTGTCCGCTGCTGACCTGGTCTCCCGGTTACGTTGGTTGCCACCTGATTCGGCTTCAAACATCAATCACCAGCCAGCACACACTGTACAGTTTACCAGTTACACTTTATAGATATTACTAAGTCTATGAGATTAATATAAGTTCAATACAGAAAAAGGGAATGGAAAAGGCGCCAGACTTATCGAAGTTAAAGTTCTTCGTGCACACATTGGAGCTCAGGGACTTCTTCGGGACCCCTCTGACCCCGGCGACTCGTGGCTCGGGACCACCCAGAGTGATCAAACTGAGCCTTCCCCGTACGTCCGTGGTCCTCACGGTCTCTCCTCCAACTCCCCGCCAAAAGCCCCTGGTTCCCAGTCATACGAGACAGCATATCACCCCAAGAAAGAATAACATGGGCACCCATTGGCTAATAGCACCCTGCTATCTGTATTAACCCAAGCAAATTTCTAGCCATTGGTTCATTTACATCTGTTATAACCCAGACAAAGTGCTAGCTGGAGACTTTCTCAGCATTTAACATAACAAAGAAGCCATTTTGATTAACATACGCAGTAACATAAAAGAAGAAACCCCTTTACACAGGAAATGTGTTGGCTTTGGAGAGGATTCTGAGGAGGTTCACCAGAGTTATCCCGGGAAGGAAAGGGTTAACGTTCGAGGAGAGTTTGATGGCTTTGGGCCTGTACCGACTGGAGGTTAGAAGAATGGGGGTGGGGAGGTGCGTGTTCTCATTAAAACCTATTGATTATTGAAAGGCCAAGATAGACTGGATGTGGGGGGTTGGGGGGAGTCTTCAGACCAGAGGGCACAGCCTCCGCGTAGAAGGATGTCCCCTGAGGACAGGGATGAGGAGGAGGGAGGTGAATTTGTGGAAATCCGTGGCCACAGACAGCTGAGGACGGCACGTCATTGACAGAGCAGCACAGGAAGTGGTTAGCACAACGCTTGGCCGTGTTCAATCCCCGCCACCGTCTGGAAGCGCGTTCTTCCCCACCTTCTCCCCCGCCTGTGACCACGAGGGTTTCCCCCAAGTGCTCTGGTCTCCTCCCACAGTCCTAATGAGTGGATAGGTTAATTGATCATTGTACATTGTCCCATGATATCAACTTGGAGGGGGGGGTTGCTAGGCAACGGGGCTCGAAGGGCCGGGAGGGCCTACTCTTCTGTCCCTCAATCAATTGGAGCTTGTTACGTACTTGTGAGGACGTCAAAGTCAGGAGAATGGGGTTAAGAGGGGTAATAAATTGGCCAAGATGGGAGGGTGGGGCAGACTCGACGGGCTGAATGGCCTCTCTCTGCTCCTGTGTCTTACGGCCTCACGGACTTCGCAAAGCCGCAACCGTTCATCATTTGCGTCAGGGCAGCCCAGCGGAGTGAACTTGCAGGTTGCTCTTCTTCATCGTTCCACCCCGAAAGCGAGACTCAGACCATCCCATCAGAGGGGGACGGTCTCTGCACGGCGTTCCCCGTGCGACCGGGGAACAAGCCGACCACTGGGTCCACGGGGCGTGGGCCTGGGTGATTCGTTTTCCGGAAAGCCACTCTCGCTCGACACGCCTTCCGGGATCCATCAGAGGACAGTGTTGCCAACGGACTAGATCTTTAAAGGGGGATAATAATTCTCCTCGAAAGCTCCGCAGCCCACAGGAAAGTCGCCTTTGAATAAAGACGGCCGCGAATTGGTACGCAAACCCCAAAGAGAAGAACATTGAGGTGCATCTTGGGAGGAAGATTAAGTCCATGTAATCCTCGGGTAAGAAGTGTTTGGAGTGACAGAATACAGAAGGAACTGACATGCACACATCAGTATAGCTGTTTCAAAAAAGCCAAGCCAGACAGCGGGATTTAAATTTCGGAGTAGCACGATTCAGAAAGCCCGGTAACGCATTTAAAACGGTGGAGGAACTCGGCAGGTTGGGAAGCATCCGTGGGAAGGAATTTGGTCAAGTTTAATTGCTTTAAAAAGCAGTGGATGTCACCCCGTCGATCACGGACACGGCCTGCAGGCTCATCCACGTGCAGCTCTGTCGCAGGAAAGCAGCATCCGTCGTCAGGGACCCCCACCGCCCAGGCAGTGCTCTCTTCTCACTGCTGTCATCAGGAAGGAGGTACAGGAGCCTCAGGACCCACACCACCAGGTTCAGGAACAGTTATTACCTCCTCAACCATCAGGAAGGAGGTACAGGAGCCTCAGGATCCACACCACCAGGTTCAGGAACAGTTATTACCCCTCAACCATCAGGAAGGAGGTACAGGAGCCTCAGGACCCACACCACCAGGTTCAGGGACAGTTATTACCCCTCAACCATCAGGAAGGAGGTACAGGAGCCTCAGGACCCACACCACCAGGTTCAGGAACAGTTATTACCCCTCAACCATCAGGAAGGAGGTACAGGAGCCTCAGGAACCACACCACCAGGTTCAGGAACAGTTATTACCCCTCAACCATCAGGAAGGAGGTGCAGGAGCCTCAGGAACCACACCACCAGGTTCAGGGACAGTTATTACCCCTCAACCATCAGGCTCTTGAACCAAAATGGATATCATTCTCAACTTCCTCGTCCCAACACTGAACTGTTCCCACAACCTATGGACTCACTTCCTTCATCTCAGAATATTTATTAGTTATTGATTATTATTATTATTTCTTTTTGTATTTGAACAGACTGTTGTCTTTTGATTGCTTGTCTTTCCTGTTTGATACAATCTTTCATTGATTCTTTTGCGGGTCTTGCATTTACTGTGAATGCACGCAAGGCTTTTGATTTCGAGGTCGTATATGGTGACATAGATGTACTTTCATGGTAAACTTACTTTGAACTTTAAACTTTTGAACACGAACACAGCCAAAAGAAGCAACGTTCCTCCATGGGGCCAAGGTACAAAACACAGCGCCGACAGTCACACACAGCAGAAAGCACATATAGTTACAAGAGCGAAATAAAATCCAGTTGCAAAAAAAAAATATTAGCCCCAGTCCCTGGGTGTCAAGGCCTGCAGACTGATGGGGCAGGAGGCTATATCTCGGCAAGAACCAGCGCACAGCAGTCCTCGAACGTGCTAGTGGAGCCGCAAACAGGTGTAAGCCATCTTGTCTTCCACGGAGCAAACACTGGAGGACAGCACTGTTGGGCGGGGGCAGCCCCCAAACCCAGCATGGTCTCCAGCGCGCCCACTGCGCCTCTGCTGTCTCCCACACCGTTTCTGATGTCTCCTCCCCTGGGGGCTTATCTGTGAGAAGTTTCCTCCGGAGAATGGTGCACCCTCAAAACTTATATCGTGCTCAGCAGGCAAAACAAAATATTACCCCAAATACAGTACTGTGGAAAATTCTGAGGCGTGTATTCTAGGCTAGGATGCCTAAGGTGTTTGCACAGCACTGCAGTAATGTTATGTATAACACTGTACAGCTGCCACAGAAAAAACAAAATTCAGGACACATGAGTGACGGTATACCTGATTCTGATACGGGTCTCTGCTGTGGACTGAGAGTGGGAAGCGGGGCAGGGAGTGGGGAATCATGGTTGGGAAAAGTGGAAGGGAGAGGGGGAATCATAGTTGGGAAAAGGGGAAGGGAGAGGGGAATCATGGTTGGGAAAAGGGGAAGGGAGAGAGGAATCATGGTTGGGAAAAGTAGAAGGGAGAGGGGGAATCATGGTTGGGAAAAAGGGAAGGGAGAGGGGGAATCATGGTTGGGAAAAGGGGAAGGGAGAGTGGAAATCATGGTTGGGAAAGGGGGAAGGGAGAGGGGAATCATGGTTGGGGAAAGGGGAAGGGAGAGGGGGAATCATGGTTGGGAAGAGGGGAAGGGAGAGGGGGAA
>NC_092389.1:48934181-49106681 GCF_030028105.1 Mobula birostris | reverse complement strand
AAAGCACAAGGGCTAAACGACTCTCATTCAGACAACAATTCGTAAATGCAGGTGCTCGAGAACCCTACAAACCCAACGCTCTACAGCAACCCACAGATGCCCACAAGGCTCATGATGATGTCTGTCACCAGTCCTCCTCCTGAACTCACACTCACCCCCCCTCCATCAACAAAGAAGGGGCCCCTTCACCAGGACTGTGGTAGTTCAGGAAAAGAGAACTCTACCTGCGAATCTGTTGGGATTCCTTCCTCTCTAGCCCTTTACCTTTCCCACCCGTCACCTCCCCCTGGTGTCCCTCCTCCTTCCCTTTCTCCCACGGTCCACTCTCCTCTCCCATCAGATTCCTTCCTCTCCAGCCCTTTACCTTTCCCACCCGTCACCTCCCACTGGTGTCCCTCCTCCTTCCCTCTCTCCCACGGGCCACTCTCCTCTCCCATCAGATTCCTTCCTCTCCAGCCCTTTAGCTTTCCCACCCGTCACCTCCCCCTGGTGTCCCTCCTACTTCCCTTTCTCCCACGGTCCACTCTTCTCTCCTATCAGATTCCTTCCTCTCCAGCCCTTTACCTTTCCCACCCATCACCTCCCCCTGGTGTCCCTCCTCCTTCCCTTTCTCCCACCGTCCACTCTCCTCTCCGCTCAGATTCCTTCCTCTCCAGCCATTTACCTTTCCCACCCATCACCTCCCCCTGGTGTCCCTCCTCCTTCCCTTTCTCCCACGGTCCACTCTCCTCTCCGATCAGATTCCTTCTTCTCCAGCCCTTTACCTTTCCCACCCGTCACCTCCCCCTTGTGTCCCTCCTCCTTCCCTTTCTCCCACGGTCCACTCTCCTCTCCGATCAGATTCCTTCCTCTCCAGCCCTCTACCTTTCCCACCCATCACCTCCCCCTGGTGTCCCTCCTCCTTCCCTTTCTCCCATGGTCCACTCTCCTCTCCGATCAGATTCCTTCCTCTCCAGCCCTCTACCTTTTCCACCCATCACCTCCCAGCTCCTTTCTTTATCCCCCCCGCTTCTCCTACCCACCTGGCTTAACCTATTAACTAGTTTGTCCTCCTCCACCTTCTTAATCTGGCATCTTCCCTCTTCTTTCTAGTACTGTTGAAGAGCGTTGGCCTGAAACGGTGACTGTTTATTCCTCTCCATAGATGCTGCCTGACCCGTTGAGTTCCTCTAGCATTGTGTGTGTGTTGCTCTGGATTTCCAGCATCTGCAGAATCTCGTGTTTATTCCTCTCCACAGACACTGCCTGACCTGCTGAGTTCCTCCAGCATTGTGTGTGTGTGTGTGTGTGTGTGTGTGTGTGTGTGTGTGTGTCCATGTGTGTGTCCGTGTGTGTGTGTGTGTGTGTGTGTGTGTGTGTGTGTGTGTGTATGTGTGTGTGTTGTGTGTGTGTGTGTGTGTGTGGTGCTTTGTATTTCCAGTGTCTGCAGAATCTCTTGTGTTTATTCTCTCTCCACAGACGCTGCCTGACCTGCTGAGTTCTGCCAGCATTTTGTGTGTGTGTGTGTATTGCTCTGGATTTCCAGATCTTGAGAAAGAGCACTCAGCGTGACTGCAATCCGCAGTTCTCTGATCTGCCCTTATAAATTTTAAATTTTGAATAGACGTTCAACAAAATCAGTTATTCCCTCCAGAAAGGTTTCATACAACATTACCTGAATTACATATATACCACTGTTGAAGGTGGCACTGGTTAAATACAGCAACGACTTGCTGGAAGCAAACAAAATTACTGCTTTATTAATCTCACTTCCACCCCTCCACACTCTCAGCCTTTAATACTTTATTACATCCTGCCAGTCACCTGATGTGCAGACTCTCCTGCATTTAGCGTTTCTTTATGTACAGACAGTACATCCATTGATGGACAGGTGGTTAACACAACACTTTACAGTACCAGCAACCCGCGTTCGATTCCCACCGCTGCCTGGGTTTCCTCCTGGAGCTCCAGTTTCCTCACACCGTCCAAAGCCAGACCGGTGGCTGGGTTAATTGGTCACTGTAAATCATTCCAGGGTTAGGCTGAGACAAAGACCATAAGATATAGGAGCAGAATTAGGCCATTTGGCCCATCGAGTCTGCTCCACCATCTCATCATGGCTGATCCATTTCCCCTCTCAGCCCCAGTCTCCTGCAGATGCATGAATCAATGGATCAATCAATAGATAGATGGACAAATAGATAGATAGATAGACAGACAGATAGCTAGATAGACAGACAGATAGCTAGATAGACAGACAGCCAAGTAGACAGACAGACAGACAGATAGATAAATAGATAGATAGATAGACAGACAGATAGCTAGATAGACAGACAGACAGGTCAACAGACAGACAGACAGATAGATAAATAGATAGATAGATAGGCAGGCAGACAGATAAACAGATAGATAGACAGATAGATAGATAGACAGTGCTAAACAGACAGATGGAAAGACAGATGGATAGACAGACAGTTAGATAGATAGATAACATAAATAGACAGGCAGTTAGATAGGTAACTAGGCAGATAGATAGATATTTAGACAGATAGGCAGACAGATAGGTAGATAAATAGATAGGTGAAAAGATAGATAGACTGATAGACAGTTAGACAGACTGATAGATAGATAGACAGATAGACAGACTGATAGACAGATAGATAGATAGACAGATAAATAAATGAATAAACAAACAAACAAACTTTTTGTGGAAAACGATCACTGTAGTCAATAGCATTTAACTTCCCTTTTGGAGCTGAGCTTTTGAACCACCTGTGCAACCTGGCATTTTTGCGGAGTGAACTGGTCTAGAAAGTGCAGGACGGTTGCGGCGTGGCATGTACAGGCCGAATCCAGGTGGCAGTGTCCAGGCCCAAGAGCGGGGAGTAGGAAACGAGCCAATGTTTGGACGTGTAGGCGATTCGAAGCATCTGATCCAAGACCAGGCAGAGTCGTGGCAGCACGGCCTGGGCCCAAGAGCCAATGTTTGTCCGATTCAAGCACTGGACCAGATCGGCAAGGCCGGATACAGGCCCGAACCGAGGCAGCAGGCCCCGGGCCTAAGACCGGATCAAAGTGATGGTCTCCAGGTCCCAGAGCGAGGCACGACTTACTCGTCTCTGCACGGGAGTGAGGCTGCGGCCTGCAACTAACAGGCTGCTGGATCGGCTGTGGGCTCACTTTCATGATCTTTAATTCTGAATGTTACTTGCTTACTTGTGTCGCTTGCACGATTTGTTTATTTTTCTGCACTTTGCGTGTTTGATGGTCCGCTTTTTTTTAAAATGGGCTCCGTTGGGTTTCTTTGTCTCATGGGCTGCCTGTAAGGAAGCGTATCTCAAGGTTGTGTAAAGTATGCGTACTTCGATAATAAATGTACTTTGAACTTGGAACTTTCAGCAGTCACTTTATTAGATACCGCCTTCACCTCATAGAGTGAGAGTAGGTTCGTAGTCTTCTACTGTTGTAGCCCAGTGGTCTCCAACCACTGGGCCGCGGACCGGTACCGGGCCGCAAAGCATGTGCTACTGGGCCGTGAGGAAACGATATGATTTGGCGACATGAAACGATAAGAGTCAGCTGCACCTTTCCTCGTTCCCTGTCACGCCCACTGTTCAACTTGAACGCGCGCGAGGTCATTACCCGCGCGTCATCCATGTCAGCGCGGGAAGGAGATCAACTCCTCGAGCTTGCAAATGACGGCGGGCTGAAAAGTATGTTTGACATAACATCTCTGCCGGCATTCTGGATCAAAGTCAAGGCTGAATATCATGAGATAGCCATGAAAGCACTGAAAACTTTGTGTCCATTTCCAACATCATATCTCTGTGAAGCGGGGTTTTCTGCAATGAATGCAACGAAAACTAATTGTGGAATAGACTGGACGTAAGGAACCCCCTTCGAGTATCGCTGTCTCCCATCACCCTTCGATAGGACTGCCTTGTTGCAGGGAAACAAGCCCAGGGCTCCCACTGATTCAGCGATATTGGTGTGTTGCAGTGATTTTATATGTTCATACGAGAAAAATATGTGCTGTGTGTTTAATATCCAAACGTTAATTAAAATGTTATGATGCTATTGACTTATAAGTGTCTTATAATTGACTTATCACTGTATTCATGCGAGGAAAATATGCGCTGTGTGTTTAATATTAAATTCGTTAGATAAACCCTTTTAGAAACAAAATTTAGTGTATTAGCCACTTATAAGTGAGTTATAGTTGACTTATCACCTACATTCCGGTCGTGATTAACAATCCCCCCCCTCCCGCCCCCATCAGTCGGTCCTCAAGAATGTTATCAATATTAAAAAAGTACGTGGTGCAAAAAAGGTTGGGGACCCCTGTTGTAGCCCATCTAAAGTTCAACATGTTGTGCATTCAGAGATGCTCTTCTGCACACCACTGTTGTAACGTGTGGTTATTTGAGTTATTGTCAGCTTGAAGCAGTCTGGCCATTCTCCCCTCTGATCTCGCTCGTTAACAAGATATTTCCACCCACAGAACCTACCTCTCACCAGATGTCTTTTGGCTTATCTCACCATCCTCTGTAAGCCCTGGAGACCGTCGTGCGTGAAGACCCCAGGAGATCAGCAGTTTCTGAGATACTCAAACCACCCCATCTGGCGCCGGCAATCATTCTCCGGTCAAAGTCACTTCAGTAACATTCCTTACCACCCCCACCACCAATCCCCCATTCTGACGTTCAGTCTGAACGACAACCAAACTATGTTGTAGATAGTGTAGAGGATTGTCAAAGATTGTAGAGAGACATTGATAGGATGCAGAAGTGGGCTGAGAAGTGGCAGATGGAGTTCAACCCGGAGAAGTGTGAGGTGGTACACTTTGGAAGGACAAACTCCAAGGCAGAGTACAAAGTAAATGGCAGGATACTTGGTAGTGTGGAGGAGCAGAGGGATCTCGGGGTACATGTCCACAGATCCCTGAAAGTTGCCTCACAGGTGGATAGGGTAGTTAAGAAAGCTTATGGGGTGTTAGCTTTCATAAGTCGAGGGATAGAGTTTAAGAGTCGCAATGTAATGATGCAGCTCTATAAAACACTGGTTAGGCCACACTTGGAGTATTGTGTCCAGTTCTGGTCGCCTCACTATAGGAAGGATGTGGAAGCATTGGAAAGGGTACAGAGGAGATTTACCAGGATGCTGCCTGGTTTAGAAAGTATGCATTATGATCAGAGATTAAGGGAGCTAGGGCTTTACTCTTTGGAGAGAAGGAGGATGAGAGGAGACATGATAGAGGTGTACAAGATATTAAGAGGAATAGATAGAGTGGACAGCCAGCGCCTCTTCCCCAGGGCACCACTGCTCAATACAAGAGGACATGGCTTTAAGGTAAGGGGTGGGAAGTTCAAGGGGGATATTAGAGGAAGGTTTTTTACTCAGAGAGTGGTGGGTGCGTGGAATGCACTGCCTGAGTCAGTGGTGGAGGCAGATACACTAGTGAAGTTTAAGAGACTACTAGACAGGTATATGGAGGAATTTAAGGTGGGGGCTTATATGGGAAGCAGGATTTGAGGGTCGGCACAACATTGTGGGCCGAAGGGCCTGTACTGTGCTGTATTGTTCTATGTTCTAAACCCCACCTGAATCGCGCCCGCGTGCTTTGCCGCGCTGAGCTGCCATCGCGTAATTGGCTGATGTGGTGTTTGCAACAGCGAGCTGGCATACCTAATAAAGTGGCCACCGAGTGTCACCTTCCCAAAACGTGTGCAGTGTCAGGGGTGTTTTCTCCTCGTTAGTTTTCACGGGCGAGAGCGGAGCTTTGAGAGCAGTCGGAGAGGAAACGCAAAATACCCTGCGGATGCTGGGGTCGAAGCAACGCTCACTACACGCCGGAGGAACTCGGCAGGTCAGGCAATATCCGTGGAAATGCTCAGTCAACGTTTCGGGCCGGAGCCCTTCACCAGGAGAGGCGTCCTCTGCATTGGCACACCGAAGATGACTGACTGTCTTGCGAGCTCTGTCAGCAACAATTGGCTCCAAGCCCACCCCACGCCCTTGTACGAGAAGCATCCTTTCGTCGCCCCTGAAGATGTGGAGTATGCTCAGTACCTACTAGTGAGCTCTGAATCCAGTTGGACACAGAGCATCACTTCAGATAAAATCTGCATTTTGACAGCGTTCGCCAGGTAATGGAAATCATCGCTGAAAACTGAAAATAATCAGTCCTTAATGTTATGCAGATTAATTTTAATGTGGGAAAAAAAGACTCTTCACAGGGTGAATTTCCTCATTAGCTGTGGAATACAGAAGCTGCTTCTGTCTCCGCAACCAGTAAATGAATGTTTCAAAGGGCTGGGTGGTTTTTAGTAGTCGTTTAATTTTATGCTACCAGAGAGCGTTACCCTCATCAATAGCAGTTCGTTACTCAACATGTTCTTCTTAACTGTCTTTTAATGAATGACACAGGTCTGCTGAGCAGCTGGAGAGAGGGGAGCATTGTCTATGCGCAATTCAATTCAGTTCAAGATTGCTTAATGTCTAGTTTGCTAAACCTCCTTGACTCAGCTAGCCACGATCCTGCTACTAGATCTAGCCTGGTAGTGTTACCGATGGAACGTCGCCTGCGCGGCTAGGTTAGACCTGCCAGAGAACGAATCTCCGCCGTACTTCGCCGATGTAAGCGTGCCTCTGCTACTTTGTGGGTCATACCTCTTCCGGCAACGGCTGCGCCCAAGAGGACGCCGGCAGCAGGGCGTCTGATGGTGTCTGTGGCAGGAAGGGCACGGCGACTCAGACCATGAGAGGCCTGCGTTGGGCATTTTCATGCCTTACAAGGCACTGGTTGGAAATCTCCTCGCACAGACTAGAGCGATGTGTGATTAAGCACCTTGCTCAAGGGCACAAACATGCTGCCATAGCTGAGGCTCGAACTAGCAACCTTGGGGTAACTAGACGAACGCCTTAACCACTTGGCCACGCGCCCAGCACAGTCTGTGGCAGATGAACCCAAAAAGGGTCAATGGTACAGGCACCTTGGCGGCGTGCGGAGGAACCAAAGTGCTGGTTGATGGGTGGCATCAATAGACTAGTTAGTTGTGTCACCTAACCCGTGACGGGTTAAAGATCCAGCAGAAATGGAAAATACTTTGAAGTCCAAAGTGGAAAACACTTTGGCTATTAACTAATGGTATTTATTAGTAACTAGGCAATACAGTAATATAAAAACAGAATGATTATATAAGTGTGGAAATATATGAAAACTAAGCTTCTTCAAGTCTAGGGGTAAATAGATAGTCTCACGATGATGAGTAGAGTTCAGTTCAGTTCGTGGTATTGAATTGAGTAGTGATGGAGGGAGAGATTTGAGTCTTCAGGTGAGCTGACACCATTGACTTTCCCGTTGTCTTCTGAAATCCTTTAGAAGCCACCAACGGTGACCACAACAAAGTGGACTGTTCTTCTGCGGTGGAGTTATCAACCCAGGCGAGGGTTGGGCACACAAATAACTCCCCCACCGGTCACACCCTTTTCACACTGCGAGAGCCACTGATCGATCCACCTGATCGATCCTCCAAAACCCACTTTATCTGTGGGCACATCAAAGCTCATTCAGTGTCCAAAACCATGTGTCTGTAGGTCTAACAGATGACTTTCTATTTATCTCACCGTACTGAACATCAAGCAGCTCCTCCCTTCTCTCTCTGTAAGAACTTGGAAGCTGCTAGTGTCCTTGCAAAAGTGTAAACAAACTGTTAGCAGTCTTTGCCTCTCTCTCTCTCTTTCTTTCTCTCTCTTTTTGACAAGGTGTCTGTGTTCCACGACTCTCTCTCTCTCTCTCTCTCTTTTCAAAAGCACAGTTCATCGGGATGACTCAGGCCCCCGTCATAGTTGTCACAGTGGGGCAGCTTCCTTATCCGCTAAGTCTGTTACACTCCTGCGTACCACTCAGCATCAGATTTGGAAGCCCAGAGAGACTGTTGTGGTGGGGGCAAGACACCGTCTGTCTTATTACTGTGCAAGGTATGTTCTCAGCACAGTCAACATCGAAATCGATGAACAGCCGAAGAAGAATGTCTACTTTGCTTAAATCTAGTCCGCGGTAGCCATATTGCTCTCTTTACAGTCTTCGGGTCTCCGTTGACCACGTAGCCAAGGGTGCCAGGGAAACGGTGGAGGTGTGCTGCAGTAAAGAGGGCCCAGGTGCACACTTCAGATTCGTATTTACCACCGCATGTACAGTACAGTGCAAAAATCTAGCTAGGGTGCCTGAGACTTTGGCACAGGACTGGAGTAATTTTATGTATTGCACTGTACTGCTGCTGCAAAAAAAGAACAAATTTCATGACACGTGTGAGTGATGATAAACCTGATTCTGATACGGGTCTCTACTGGGGATTGAGAGTGGGAAGGCGGCAGGGAGAGGAGAATCATGTTTGGGAAAAGGGGAAGGGAGAGGGGGAATCATGATTGGAAAAAGGGGAAGGGAGAGGGGGAATCATGGTTGGGGAAAGGGGAAGGGAAAGGGGAATCATAGTTGGGAAAAGGAGAAGGGAGAGGGGGAATCATGATTGGGAAAAGGGGAAGGGAGAGGGGAATCATGGTTGGGAAAAGGGGAAGGGAGAGGGGAATCATAGTTGGGAAAAGGAGAAGGGAGAGGGGGAATCATGGTTGGGAAAAGGGGAAGGGAGAGGGGAATCATGGCTTGGAAAAGGGGAAGGGAGAGGGGAATCATGGTTGGGAAAAGGGGAAGGGAGAGGGGGAATCATGGTTGGGAAAAGGGGAAGGGAGAGGGGAATCATGGTTGGGAAAAGGGGAAGGGAGAGGGGAATCATGGTTGGGAAAAGGGGAAGGGAGAGGGGAATCATGATTGGGAAAAGGGGAAGGGAGAGGGGGAATCGTGGTTGGGAAAAGGGGATGGAAAGAGGAAGCACCAGAGAGAAATTCTGTAATGATCAATAAATCGATTGCTTGGAATCAAATGAGCTTGCCTGGTGTCTCAGGGCTGCGTGCGTCTACACCCTCCCCGACCCTCTTTCTCTGCCACCTGCCCCACACCCCTTCCATGGCACCTCGCCCTCACCATTCCCAATATGCTTTGCTCTGGCCAGATTTACAAACTCGCTCTCCGCTCCACGGTGATAACTGCAGTACTGTGTGCAAAGAAGTCCTACACCCTAGCTGCAGCGTATGTCCGGTATACGTGCAGAAGGCTTTTGCCCAGTCCCATTCGTTTCATCGTACCAATTACTGCAGCATCGCCCGCTACCACCAACACAAAGATTTGCCTTCTTGCTTTTGTGGCTGCGTTTTGCTACAGGAGGACCCGGAACCTAGTGGGTGGTACGATACGCTTGGGATTCAGGGCACCAGTATCGGGGGCAAGAGCCGATTTCACTCTCTTTCTCCCTCACACACAGTGTTCAATCCGCTCTCTCTCTCTCTCCATGGCGCTGAAGATCTGAAGAATGCCCCTCCCTCGCCTTCCCTCACCCCCGCTGCCGTACTCCGTGCCGGCTAATATGATGGTCTGACACCGTGAATATTTGTGCCCACTCCTGGCTGGTCCGGGGTTCCGATCAAAGGGCACGTTTTCGTTTCGGAATGTTGTCACTTGCTTCTGTTGTTGGTGTGATTTGTTTTTTTCTCCCCACTTTTCCCTGCACGTCGGGTGTTGGTCTTTACTATTTTTTACTGGGTCCCATCAGGTTTCCTGCATTGTAAGCATGATCTGTGCCTTTTTTTCTCCCCCCTTTCCTCCGCACGCCGCATTTGGGTCTTTATTTATCTCCCCTGATTCTGTCCCTTCCGGTTTCCCGCTTTGTGGCTGCCTGTAAGCAGACAAGTCTCAAGGCTGTGTCGTCTAACCTGTCTCTGATAAGTAAACCTACTTTGAATCTTTGAAACACTGACCTCACCGGCCCCGTCCCGCTTTCTCCCGCTCTAAACCCGGCTGAGCTTTGATAGATTTCCAGCATCAGGCTTTGCCCTCTCCCCAGGATCCATTGTCGTATCTGATGCTCACCTACAGATCGGTGCGTGAGAGATTCACGGTCGTAGGTCGCCAGTGTGTACGGTGGGATGTAGGTAACTCCATGGTAGCTTTGCCCTCAGCCTAATGCTGTGACAGTACCAGTGGCCCGGGTTTAATCCCCGTCTCTGCCGATAAGGAGGTTGTCCTTTCACCTCTTGACCCCACAGGCTTCCTCTGGGAACCTCCGGATCTTCCCACTTTCCAAAGACATGCGGGTCAGTGGTGGGGAGGCAAGCAGGCAGCTGGAACGCGGAGGCAGGTTCATGGATCCGTTAAGTGAGACCGGCACGCATTGACCACGAGCGTCCCTGTTAACCGTTTACAGTAAAAAAAGATAATTCGACCGGGACGTCTCAGCTCCCACAGAGACCAGATATTCAACGAGCGAACACTTGGTTGAAGATGCGGGCAGAGCAGACTTTTGCCGCGGTTCCGCGAGGCGTGCCTGGAGAGGACTGAGAGCGGGAGAGCCTCGTGCGCGCCATCTTTTACACGCGGGCTGTGGCGCACGAGGCCACCAATGGGGAGAGCTGTTACAGATTTCAAAGGGACCAATCAGTCGCCACCACGGCTTCCGACGGGCCAATAAGCCACGGCCCCCAGACGATGGCGGGGTGGGCTCCTTCAGCCGAAAGGGCCCCTAAAGTGTCAAAGCAAGATCGGTGGCAGGTATGGGCCGGGAAATGGCAGATAGAGTTTAATCTGGTCGAGTGAGAGATGTTGCGTTCCGGTCAAGTGTAAAGGGTGCGGTCCGTGCGTTGGGTGCCGTGTCGTATGACATCATCATTGTGCGCCGTGTCACGAGACACTAGAATACTACAGCACATTACAGGCCCTTCGGCCCTTGATGTCGTGCCGACCCATATCTTCCTTAAAAAAAAGTACTAAACCCACACTACCCCGTAACCTTCTACTTTTCTTTCATCCATGTGCCTGTCCAAGAGGCTCTTAAATACCCCGAATGTTTTAGCCTCCACCACCATCCCTGACAAGTCATTGCAGGCACCCACAACCCTCTGTGCAAAAAAAAACTTGCCCCTGATGTCTCCCCTAAACTTCCCTCCCTTAACTTTGTATATATACCCTCTGGTGTTTGCTATTCATGCCCTGGGAAACAGGTACTGGCTATCCACTCTATCTATGCCTCTCATGATCAAGTCCCCTCTCAACCTTCTACGCTCCACAGAGAAAAGTCGCAGCTCTGCTAACCTTGCCTCATAGGACTTGTTTTCCAATCCAGGCAACATCCTGGTAAATCTCCTCTGCACCCTCTCCATAGCTTCTACGTCCTTCCTATAATGAGGTGACCGGAACTGAACACAATACTCTAAGTGTGGTCTCACCAGAGATTTGTAGAGTTGCAACATGACCTCTCTACTCTTGGACTCAATCCCCCTATTAATGAAGCCTAGCATCCCATAGGCCTTCTTAACTATCCTGTCAACCTGTGCAGCGACCTTGAGGGATGTATGGATTTGAACCCCCAAGGTCCCTCTGTTCATCCACACTCTTAAGTAACCGACCATTAACCCTGTATTCAGGCTTCTGGTTTGTCCTTCCAAAATGCATCACCTCACACTTATCCAGATTGAACTCCATCTGCTACTCTTCTGCCCACTCAGGTGTCGTATGATTTGGCCGATCATGGTCTATCCGTGACCATGATTGTTCTTGGCAGATTTTTCTACGGAAGTGGTTTGTGCCCTCGCCTCCTTCTGGGCAGTGGGTGTCTTTACAAGACAGGTGACCCCCACCCACCCCTCCGCCAGCCCATTATCAGTACTCTTCAGAGATTGTCTGCCTGGCATCGTCAGTGGTCGCAGAACCAGGACTTGCAATCTGCACCGGCTGCTCGTATGACCGTCCACTACCTGCTTCCACGGCTTCACGTGACCCTGATCAGGGGGGCTAAGCAGGTGCTACACCTTGCCCAAGGGTGACCTGCAGACTAGCGGAGGGAAGGAGCGCCTCACACCTCCTTTGGTAGAGACGTATCCCCACCCCGTCACACTGTTAAATGCAAGAACCCTAACAATATTAGATTAGATTATGAAAGCACTCAGTCCTCTTTTATTGTCATTTAGAAATGCATACATGCATTAAGAAATGATACAATGTTCCTCCAGAGTGATATCACAGAAAAACAGGACAAACCAAAGACTAACACTGACAGAACCACATAATTATAACATATAGTTACAGCAGTGCAAAGCAATACCATAATTTGATAAAGAACAGACCATGGGCACGGTGAATAAAGTCTCAAAATCCCCGAGTTGATCGACTCCCAAGTCCCCCGATAGCAGGCGGCAAAAGGGAGAAACTCCCTGTCATAAACCTCCAGGCACCGTCAACTTGCCGATGCCTTGGATGCAGCCGACCACAGCCGACACTGAGTCCGTCCGTCTGAAAACTTCGAGTTTCCGACCAGCGTCTCCGATACAGCCTCCCGAGCGCCATCCTCTGCCGAGCCCCTTCGACCTCGCCCCAGCCGCTGAAACAAGCAAAGCCGAGGATTTCGAGGCCTTCAGCTCAGGAGATTCCAATTACCCACACAGTAGCAGCGGCAGCGAAGCGGGCATTTCAGAAGTTATCCAGATGTTCCTCCGTGCTCTCACATCCGTCTCCATCAAATCAGGATTGTGTACGGTCCCCTACTTGACAGATAACAGATACTCATCACCACCATCTTCTCCTGTAATTTCCGTAATATTTGAGTAATATTGTAAATGTTTTGCTTGGTTAAGCATTCTTTGTTGTTTATACAACACACAGCAAGGTTGCTGGTGAACGCAGCAGGCCAGGCAGCATCTCTAGAAAGAGGTACAGTCGACGATTCAGGCCGAGACCCTTTGTCAGGACTAACTGAAGGAAGAGATTGTAAGAGATTTGAAAGTGGAAGGGGGAGGGGGAGATCCAAAATGATGGGAGAAGACAGGAGGGGGAGGAATGGAGCCAAGAGCTGGACAGGTGATTGGCAAAAGGGATATGAGAGGATCATGGGACAGGAGGCCCAGGGAGAAAGACAGGGCAGGGGGAAACCCAGAGGATGGGCAAGGGGTATAGTCAGAGGGACAGAGGGAGAAAAAGGAGAGAGAAAAAAAGAATGTGTGTATATAAATAAATAACGGATGAGGTACGAGGGGGAGGTGGGGCATTAGCGGAGGTTAGAGAAGTCAGTGTTCATACCATCAAGTTGGAGGCTACCCAGACGGAATATAAGGTGTTGTTCCTCCAACCTGAGTGTGGCTTCATCTCGACAGTAGAGGAGGCAGTGGATAGACATGTCAGAATGGGAATGGGATGTGGAATTAAAACGTGTGGCCACTGGGAGATCCTGCTTTCTCTGGCGGACAAAGCGTAAGGTGTTCAGCAAAACGATCTCCCAGTCTGCGTTGGGTTACTTGACAGATTACAGACATCACTACCAGAGTGGCCGTCTTCTCCTCCAGCCGAGTATTTGAGTAATCTTTTAAATATATTGCTTGATTAAGCGTTCTTTGTTTAAATAATTCGTCCATATGTAAAAGTATGCGAATGGTATACGTTATGACGCCATCAAGTCACATCTGCTCAGCTCGCTAAAAGTAAAAGCGAAGTCTGCATGCGTCTCTTGGCTTGTGGGTCGTTTGGTTGTTTACTCACCCTCCCGTTGCGGCTGCCGCTTGTTCTCCGCCGCGCGGCAGGGTTCGCTCCCACGTAGCGCAGCTCCCTCTGGAGCAGACTGAAGATCAGCTTGTTTGCTCAAAACTTGTGACAGTAACCTACGTAAAAAGTTATGACAGCTGACATCATTATCCAATATTTACCCAGTGCTGATGAATTTAACATCCGTTACCTAAGTGCCTGCAATTTCGCTAATGGTTTATTCTGACAATTTAAGTGCAGTCTTATGCGATCCTATCTGATTTTCAAACAACATTACTCTGAGAAATGTGCATTAGCTTCAGTTGTTAATTGCGTCTAATAGCCTGTATGGGTTTCATATAAATTAACGGCTTCAATCATGTTTATCTTTAACGTCAGACAACAGAAATGTAATTATATCTGAGCTGTCGATATGCTAGGAAGCAAACCGTCTAGCCGTCTTTCGAAGATTTACCTTGTGAGGTGGATTAGCTCTGCTCTGCTGCCTGCTTTCTCAGGGTAGGAGCCAATCTCCCTCCTCTGACTGGGAGAACTAGCCCTCACCCTCAAGCAGTTTTCCCCATCGGCTCCCCCCACTTCCTCCAGACCCGGCGGGCACCCGCATGGGCCCTGGCTACGGCTGCCTCTTCCTTGGCTATGGTGAAAAGCCCACGTTCCAGTGAAGCTCCCTAACTTCTAGAGCAACAATCGTTTCGTCCGCCTTTACGCTGGAAGTGAAATCTAACGCGAAACAAACTTCAACAATCACAACGCCTCCTCTGTAACGGTGACACTCTTTCTACACACACACCATACACAACACACAGCGAGCGCCGGAGGATCTCAGCAGGCCAGGCAGCGCCTATGGAAAAGAGCGAGCAGTCGACGATTCGGGCCGGGACCCTTCTTTGGGGCGGGCATCGGCCCTCGCTGAGCTCGCCAATTTTAATCAACTTTGCCTCCAACTTCCACCCTGCCCTCAATTTCACTTGGCCTCATCTCCGGCGCCTCTCTTCCCCTTCCTTGAGCTCTCTGTCTCCACCTCGGGAGACAAACTGTCAGCCGGCATCTTGAATAAGCCGACGGTTAGCTTGACAATAAGTCTTCCCACCCTGTCCCATTTTCCCAGTTCCTTCATCTCCGCCGCACCTGCTCCCGGGAGGCGATTCTTCCCTTCCAGGACATCGGTGGCATCCTCCTCCTTCAAAGAACGGGATCTGCGTTCCTCCACCGCAGATGCTGCCCTCGCCTGCACCTTCTCCAATTCCTGAGCATCCAGTTTTATCCCAGCGTCCCACCACCTTAACAGTGATAGAGTTCTTCCTGACCTTGCCAGCCACCCAGTGATCCTCTGCGTCCAGCACCTCATCCTCCACAATCGTTGCCATTCCTAAAAGGATCCAACCTTTGAACGTAACTCTACCTGCCCCCTTTTCCACTTCTCCGCAGGGATCTCTCTCTCTCTGTGACTCGCTTCGCCCGTTCCCACCAATCTCCCTCACCCCCACACAGGGCCCCGAACCGCCTCTCCAGGTGAGGCAACACACTAGCTGCGCACCTGCTGGGGTTGTCTATCGTGTCCGGTGCTCCCGGTGCTGGGTGGGGCTGCTTCACCGAGTGCCTCTGCTCCATCCACCAAAAGCAGAACTTCACAGCGGCAAATGATTTTAATTCCCGTTCCCGCTCCCTCACCCGCCAAGATGAGGCCACCCTCAGGGTGGAGGGGCAACACCTGATATTCCGTCTGGGTAGCCTCCAGCCTGATGGCGTTAATATCGATTCCTCCTTCCGGCGAACAAATCTCTCCCCACACCCCCATCACCTTCCTCTATTCACCAATCTGGTCTCTTACCTCCTCTCGTCTGCCTGTCACCGCCCCCTGGTGTCCCTCCTCCTTCATTTTCTCCCACGGTCCACTCTCCTCTCCTATCAGATTCCTTCCTCTCCAGCCCTTTACCTTTCCCACCCATCACCTCCCCCTGGTGTCCCTCCTCCTTCCCTTTCTCCCACGGTCCACTCTCCTCTCCTGTCAGATTCCTTCCTCTCCAGCCCTTTACCTTTCCCATCCATCACCTCCCCCTGGTGTCCCTCCTCCTTCCCTTTCTCCCACGGTCCTCTCTCCTCTCCGATCAGATTCCTTCCTCTCCAGTCCTTTACCATTCCCACCCATCACCTCCCCCTGGTGTCCCTCCTCCTTCCCTTTCTCCCACGGTCCACTCTCCTCTCCTATCAGATTCCTTCCCCTCCAGTCCTTTACCTTTCCCATCCATCACCTCCCCTGGTGTCCCTCCTCCTTCCCTTTCTCCCACGGTCCACCCTCCTCTCCAATCAGATTCCTTCCTCTCCAGCCCTTTACCTTTCCCACCCATCACCTCCTCCTGGTGTCCCTCCTCCTTCCCTTTCTCCCACGGTCCACTCTCCTCTCCGATCAGATTCCTTCCTCTCCAGCCCTTTACCTTTCCCACCCATCACCTCCCCCTGGTGTCCCTCCTCCTTCCCTTTCTCCCACGGTCCACTCTCCTCTCCCATCAGATTCCTTCCTCTCCAGCCCTTTACCTTTCCCACCCATCACCTCCTCCTGGTGTCCCTCCTCCTTCCCTTTCTCCCACGGTCCACTCTCCTCTCCGATCAGATTCCTTCCTCTCCAGCCCTTTACCTTTCCCACCCATCACCTCCCCCTGGTGTTCCTCCTCCTTCCCTTTCTCCCACGGTCCACTCTCCTCTCCTATCAGATTCCTTCCTCTCCAGCCCTTTACCTTTCCCCCCCATCACCTCCCCCTGGTGTCCATCCTCCTTCCCTTTCTCCCACGGTCCTCTCTCCTCTCCGATCAGATTCCTTCCTCTCCAGCCCTTTACCTTTCCCACCCATCACCTCCCCCTGGTGTCCCTCCTCCTCCCCTTTCTCCCACGGTCCACTCTCCTCTCCGATCAGATTCCTTCCTCTCCAGCCCTTTACCTTTCCCACCCATCACCTCCCCCTGGTGTCTCTCCTCCTTCCCTTTCTCCCACGGTCCACTCTCCTCTCCTGTCAGATTCCTTCCTCTCCAGCCCTTTCCCTTCCACATGTTTTGAATTCTGCTCTGCCTTTGCTGCATGTAAAGTGAGCCAGTGCAAAGATATGGAAGCTGTCCTGTAGCGGGCAGGAAGGGTCAACAGCGGGTAGTTAAAATTGTCCGATGTGCCACCTGCACTGGCCTACCAACCATCAAGGCCATACTTTATAATCAAAATGGTGCCGGAAAAGCCTTCACCTCCACTCTCGCAAACATCCTCTCCACATCCACTCTCACTGGGCCTTTCAAGAGGTTTCAATGAGGTCCTCCATCATTCTTCTGAACTCCAGCGACTACGGGCCCTGAGCTGTCAAACACTCCTCATCCAATAATATTTCATTCCAGAATCATTCCTGTGAACCTCCTCTGGGACCCTCTCCAATCCCAGTGCCATCTTTTCTCCGATAAGGGGCCAAAAACTGCTCGCAGTTCAACCAGTACGGTCAACGGTCCAGAAGGTTCAAAGGCTCATTCGTCATCCGGGCGCGCAACTCTGAAACTCCTCTTCTCCAGATAGCCACGAAGCAAAGAAGGAACATGATAGTCGTTCAGAGAGAAGCAGCAACCCACCCCGTACAAAAAAAAGAACGCCATCACGATCATCGAACTCCTCCCCCTCACCCCGCGTAAAATGGAACAGGGGGCATCGACCCCCACAAAACAACCCCTCCTCTGCAGAAAAAGTACTGGCAGAACACTAATGGAACGTCAACCCCCAGCCACCCTCCCCTCGCATAACAGAACAGGAGAGGAACGGGTGATTAAAAAAAAAACACAGAATATAAAAACCATAATCCTGAAAAGGTCCACAGTCCATAGACGCAATAGTCCAATCCATAAGCGCAGAACCACGATACCATCCAACGATGTTCAGCAAAAGGGTGCGTCACCACACGAGGCAGAGAGGCCTATCCGCCCGGCTCAGCGAGCCACACGCTGATAGGCCGCTCCCAGAGCCCTTCTCCGGCAGTGATCAAAACGTGGTCAGTCGGTGCTGAAACTCGCACTCGCCTCGATGTCTCAATCGTCCTCAATGTGTCAATCGTCCTCGATGTGTCAATTGTCCTCGATGCCTTAGTTGGCGATTAATGGGCACTTTAAGCGGAAGAATGGAGTCAAGTGCCAGCTCCTGCCCCGTCTCGAAGCCTCTTCGCATCGAGGCCGTCCGAGTACGCACTCGCTTTCCGGAATCTTCTCGGAGACAGCAAAGCGCTGAGTCTCTCAAACGATCTCCAGGCTGTGAATTGCAGGCTCTAATGGTCCCAGAAGCACGCTTAAGCTGAAAAGCAGACGTAAGAGAATTTTAAAATATGTCTATTTTCGTTAGCTATCTGGGAGACGTTGACCGAGGGAGCATTGTACGCTGACAAAAATGCCTTATGAAGCCTCAGCATTATATCCTTGCTCTTACATTCGAGTCCTCTCAAAATGAAATGTCAACGTTGCATTTGCCTTCCTCACCACCGAATCGACCTGCAAATTAGCCCTCAGGAAATCCTGCACGAGGACTTCCAAGTCCCATTGTACCTCTGATTTCAAATCTTCTTCCCGTTTAGGTCACAGGAAAAAGGAAAGGAAATTGCCTTTTAAGCTCCCGAGGGAGCGTAGGCCATCAGCTTTTTTGCTGTTGATGTTTCTGTAGCAGGCCATTTCTTTTCTTACGAGGCCGAGTTGCTAGCTCGACGCTCAGCCCAGCGCGGATGGAAAGCGTGCCTGGGGAGCCGGCCGGGTTCGAACTCGGGAGCCTTCGCTCCGAAGTCCGGCGCCGATGCCACTAGGCCACGATGCCAGCCGTTTAGGTAACAGCCTGTGCTTTTATTTCTTGGATAGGAGTGCATAGCCACACACTTCCCTACGCTCGAGTCCGTCTCTACTTCTTTTCCCATTCTGCCACTCTGCCCAAGTCTTTACTCTGACTCCCTGCTTCCTCAGCATCGAGCCCCTCCACCTGTCCTCGTATCTTCGGAAAACTTGGACACAGAAGCATCAATTCCATCATCCCAAGAGGCAGCTCCAATACTGACTCCTGCGGGACACCACCAGTCACCAGAAAAGACTCCCTTTGTTCCTACCCTTCGCCTCCTGCCAATCGGCTAATCATAGATAGATAGACATACTTTATCGATCCCGAGGGAAATTAGGTTTCGTTACAGTTGCACCAACCAAGAGCAGAGTACAAACATTACAATACAGAAACCACAGACCATCAAATAATCATATGTAAACCATGCCAGACGGAAATAAGTCCAGGACCAGCCTATTGGCTCAGGGTGTCTGACCCTCCAAGGGAGGAGTTGTAAAGTTTGATGGCTACAGGCAGGAATGACTTCCTATGACGCTCAGTGCTGCATCTCGGTGGAATGAGTCTCTGGCTGAATGTACTCCCGTGTACAACGGTGTAAATGATGTTACACGCCGATGTCGGGTTGGCAGAGGGAGGGATGTACACAACAACCACAATTGCATGTGAGATTTCTCTTGGCAAATAATATGGCCGGAGTCCAACAGCAAGAAGTTCAATATCCGGGCTACAGACACGTTCCTTGATCGTAATATGACCCGGATTGCACCATCTGTTGTTAACCAGCACAGCAAGCCCCCCCCTCCTTTACGCTTACCGCTCTCAGTGCGCTTCCAGTCAGCCCGAACGGTCTGGAAGCCCTTTATGGAAACGTTTTGGTCGGGTATGTCCTCGTACAGCCACGATTCAGTAAAACATCTCTATCCATGCTAATATTTATCCTCTATTACCATGGGCCCTTTTCTTGTTAAGAGGCCTCATGTGTGGCTCCTTGTCAAAGGCTCCCTGAAAATCTAAGTAAACAATATCCACTGATTCTCCTGCTTGTTGTTTCCTTAAAGAAATCTGACAGATTTATCAGGCACGATTTTCCCTTGAGGAAACCATGCAGATTATAACCTATTTTATCCCGTGTCTCCACGTACCCTGAGACCTCATCCTTAACAGTCAGCTCCAGCATCTTCCCAACCACTGAGGTCAGGCTAATTGGCCTATAATTTCCTTCCTTCTGCCCCTCTCCCTTCTTATAGAGTGGAGTGACATTTGCAATTTTCCAGTCCTCGTGAATCAGCTGAGAATCTGGTGGTTCTTGAAGGGCCATTACAGATGCCTTCACAATCTCTTCAGCTACTTCTTTCAGAACCCATCCGGTCCAGGTGATTTATCTACCTTCAGACCTGTCGGCTCCCCAAGCACCTTCTCCCTAGTAATGACAACCGCACTCAATTCCACCTCTTCCCCCCCCCCACCCGATATTCTCGCATCTCTGGCATAGTTGTAGTGTCTTCCACAATGAAGACTGAGTCAAAATACTTACTTTGTTCATCTGCCATTCCCTTGTCCCCCATCACTATCTCTCCGGCGTCATTTTCCAACAGTCCAATATGCACTCTCACCTCTCTGTTACTCTTTATATAATCGGAAAAAAACTTCTGATGTCTTCTTTGATGCTGTTGGCAGCTCGCCTTCCTATTTCATCTTTTCTCTCCTTATGGCATTTTTTAAATTTGCCTGCTGTTGAAATTTAAAAGCTTCCCAACCCTCTAACTTTGCACTAATTTTTGCTCTATTGTATAACCTCTTTTTTGCTTTAATGCTGTCTTTGACTTCTCTTGTTGGCACAGTTCCCTCATCCTCCCTTTAGAATACTTCCTGATCTTTGGGATGTACCTACCCGCCTTCCGAATTGCCCCAAGAACTTTAACCAGCCACTTCTGCTCTCTTCCCTGCTAGTGTCTCATTGCAATCAACTTTGGCCAGCTCCTCTCTCATACCTCTGTAATTCCCTTTACTCCACTGTAATGCTGATAGAACTGATGTCAGCTTCTCCCTCTCCAACTGCAGAGTGGATTCTAGCATATTATGATCACTGCCTCCTAAGGGTTCCTTTGTCTTAAGCTTCCTAATGAAATCTGGTTCATTCCACAACACCCAATCCAGAATAACTAGTGGGCTCGAACACAGGCTGCTCTAAAAAAGCCACCTCGTAGGCATTCTATAAATTCTCTCTCTTGGGATCCAGGACCCAAGCTGATCTTCCAAATATAACTGCATATTGAAACCACACCCCACCCCATGACTTTGCCCTTTTTTTACACAATTTTCTTTTTTCCCTTTGAAGTTTTTACCCCACATCCTGGCTACTGCTTGGAGGTCTGTATATAACTCCTGTCAGAGTCTTCAGAGTAGGAGGGAGGAGAAGATGGCGGCGCGATGCAGCGCCCGCGGCCTCTCCGAATGGTATTGTATCTCTTAAGTAGGATGCCGTGCACAATCCTGATTTGATGGAGACAGCCATGAGAAGCACGGAGGAACATCTGGAGAAACTTCTGAAATTCCCGCTTCGCTGCCGCTGCTACTGTGTGATCGAGAATCTCCAGAGGGGAAGGTCCCAAATCCTCGGCCTTGCCTGTTGCCTGTTGCCGGTGCCGGGGTCGAAGCGCTCGGCAGAGATGGTGCTCGGTGCTCGGTGTCGGAGGGCTGGTCGGAGGCTCGAAGTTTTCGGACGACTCAGAGTCGGCTGTGGTCGGATGCTTCCAGGATGCTGCATCGGCAAGTTTGCGGCGCTGGAAGCTCATGGCAGGCAGAGTTTCTCCCTTCTACTGTCTGCGTGAGATGATGGGACTTTCGAGAGACTTTGGGACTTTTTTTTACAGTGCCCATGGTCTGTTCTTCATCAAATTACGGTATTGTTTTGCACTGTTGTAACTATATGTTATAATTATGTGGTTTTTATCAGTTTTTCAGTCGGTTTGTCATGTGTTTCAGTGATATCATTCTGGAGGAACATTGTATCATTTCTTAATGCATGCATTACTAAATAACAATAAAACAGGACTGCGTGTCCTCATAATCTAATATAATCTAATTTTACCCTTCCAGCTCCCAATCCTATTTCACCTCTTTCTAAGGATTTGACTTCATATTTTACCAACAGAGCCACACCTCTCCCTCTTCCCACCTGTCTGTCGATACCAGGTGTACCCTTGGATATTAAGCTCCCCGCAATGATTTTTTTCCTCGGCCACGACCCAGTGATGCCCACAATGTCACACCTGCCAATCTCTAACAATACCACAAGTTCCTTATTCCCTATACTGCATGCACTCAGAGTAAACGCCTTCAGTCCTGTGTCCGCCACCCTTTGCGATTTTGTCCCTACCTTACATTTCACTTCATCCCGACAACTGCAACTTCGCCCGATCTTCCGTCTGTCCTTCCTGGCAGTCTCTTTGACTTGTAAACCAACACTCGTTCATCTGTACCTGCTCTGCTACTAGGAGTAATCCAGAGATTACCAGCTTGAAGGGCCTGTTCTTATCCCCTTCCCTAACTTCCTATACTCGCTGAACGGGACCTCTCCCCCATGTCATAGTCATAGCCATAGTCATACTTTATTGATCCCAGGGGAAATTAGTTTTCGTTACAGTTGCACCATAAATAATTAAATAGTAATAAAACTATAAATAGTTAAATAGTAATATGTAAATGATGCCAGGAAATAAGTCCAGGACAAGCCTATTGGCTCAGGGTGTCTGACACTCCAAGGGAGGAGTTGTAAAGTTTAATGGCCACAGGCAGGAATGACTTCCTGTGACACTCTGTGCTGCATCTCGGTGGAATGAGTCTCTGGTTGAATGTACTCCTGTGCCCAACCAATACATTATGTAGTAGATGGGAGACATTGTCCAAGATGGCATGCAACTTAGACAGCATCCTCTTTTCAGACACCACCGTCAGAGAGTCCAGTTCCATCCCCACAACATCACTGGCCTTACCAATGAGTTTGTTGATTCTGTTGGTGTCTGCTACCCTCAGCCTGCTGCCCCAGCACACAACAGCAAACATGATCGCACTGGCCACCACAGACTCGTAGAACATCCTCAGCATCGTCCGACAGATGTTAAAGGACCTCAGTCTCCTCAAGAAATAGAGACGGCTCTGACCCTTCTTGTAGACAGCCTCAGTGTTCGTTGACCAGTCCAGTTTATTGTCAATTCGCATCCCCAGGTATTTGTAATCCTCCACAATGTCCACAATGACCCCTTGGATGGAAACAGGGGTCACCGGCTTAGCTCTCCTCAGGTCTACCACCAGCTCCTTAGTCTTTTTCACATTAAGCTGCAGATAATTCTGCTCACACCATATGACAAAGTTTCCTACCGTAGCCCTGTACTCAGCCTCATCTCCCTTGCTGATGCATCCAACTATGGCAGAGTCATCCGAAAACTTCTGAAGATGAGAAGACTCTGTGCAGTAGTTGAAGTCCGAGGTGTAAATGGTGAAGAGACAGTCCCCTGTGGAGCCCCAGTCTACCTTTTTCATTGGAGCCAACACGCACCACAGCCCCTGGCTGCTCACCTTCCCTCTTGAGGACCTTCTGCAGCTGCTCCGAGACATCCTGGGAGGCAACACAGCGCCCCACCCACCGCTTCTCCTTCGCAGCCACACCGTCCCCCGTCCACACCCCGAATGGCTGAAGCTCCCCCAGCATTTTCCGTGCGTTGCAAACGGGGCTAGAGCGGACGGGGGGGGGGGGGCGGGGGGGGGGAAGGGGGGGGGGAAGGGTCAGCAGGTACATGATGGGACGAAGGGAATGTTCCTGTGCTGGAATTCTGAAGTCCGCAGCACACACTCAGTACTGCACTGGTACAGGGAGAGTTGTACGTAGAAAGATAGAAATCTACAGCGTATTACAGGCCCTTCGGCCCACAATGTTGTACCGACCATGTAACCTGCTCTAGAAACTGGCTACACTTTCCCTACCGCATAGCCAGGGGTGCAGTGCTAGCCGGAGCACACCGGAGGACGTCCGGTGCATCTTTAAGAAAAAAACTGAAATAAACAAGTTAATTAATTAGGTGCTGCCCAGGGTCATTTGAGTATCTCAGAAACTGCTGATCTCCTGGGATTTTACGCACAACAGACTGAGGAGTTTACAAAGAATGGTGCCAAAAACGAAAAAACATCCAGTGAGTGGCTGTTCTGTGAATGAAAACATCTTGTTAAATCCACTCGCTGCATGTTTTTTGTCGTTTTTGGCACCATTCTTTGTAAACTCCAGAGTCTGCTGTGTGTAAAAATCCCAGTTTCTGAGATATTCAAATCACCCTGGGCGGCATCTAATTAATTTGCTTGTTTATTTCGGCTTTTTTTCTTAACGTTGAGTCCGACGCGCTCCAGCTAGCACTGCACCCCTACTGCATAGCCCTCTATTTTTCTAAGCTCCATGTACCTATCTAAGAGGCTCTTAAAAGACCCTAATGTATCCACTTCCACCACCGTCACCAACAGCCCATTCCACACACCCACCACTCCCTGTGTGAAAAACTTACCCCCTGATATCCCCCTTTGCCTACTACTACCGAGCACCTTAAAACCGTGCCCTCCTCGTGTTAGCCGTTTCAGCCCCGGGAAAAAAGCCTCTAGTTACCTACACAATCAGTGCCTCTCGCCATCTTACACACCTCTATCAGGTCACTTCTCATCTTCTAAAAACTCCAAGGAGAAAAGGCCGAGTTCACTCAACCCATTCTCATAAGGCATGCTCCCCAATCCAGGCAACGTCCTTGTAAGTCTCCTCTTCAATCTCTCTACAGTATCCACATCCTTCCTGTGGAGAGGTGACCACTACAAAGCATTGTAGACAAAGCAGTGCTGAGGATCCCTACAATCCCACAACCTCTCTGACCCACGACCGTCAGGAAGGAGGTCCAGGAGCGTCAGAACGAGGGACTGTCAGACTCGGTAACAGCTTCTTCCCTCAGGCTGTGAGACTAATGAACACCCTGTCACCAGGGACCATCTTTAAGAACCCCCAATCATCCAGGCTATGCTCTCTTCTCACTGCTGCCATCAGGAAGGAGGTACAGGAGCCCCAGGACTCACACTGCCAGGTTCAGGTACGGTTATTACCCCTGCAACCATCAAGAAGGAGGTACAGGAGCCTCAGGACCCACACCACCAGGTTCGTGAATAGTTATCACCCCTCAACCATCAGGAAGGAGGTACAGGAGCCTCAGGAGCCACACCACCAGGTTCAGGGACAGTTATTACCCCCACAACCATCAGGAAGGAGGTACAGGAGCCTCAGGACCCACACCACCAGGTTCAGGGACAGTTATTACCCCTCAACCATCAGGAAGGAGGTACAGGAGCCTCAGGACCCACACCAGCAGGTTCGTGAACAGTTATCACCCCTGAACCATCAGGAAGGAGCTACAGGAGCCTCAGGACCCACACCACCAGGTTCAGGAACAGTTATTACCCCTCAACCATTGAGAAGGAGGTACAGGAGCCTCAGGACCCACACCACCAGGTTCAGAAGTAGTTATTACCCCTCAACCATCAGGGAGGAGGTACAGGAGCCTCAGGACCCACACCACCAGGTTCAGGAACAGTTATTACCCCTCAACCATCAGGAAGGAGGTACAGGAGCCTCAGGACCCACATCACCAGGTTCAGGAACAGTTATTACTCCTGAACCATCAGGAAGGAGGTACAGGAGCCTGAGGACCCACACCAGCAGGTTCGTGAACAGTTATCACCCCTGAACCATCAGGAAGGAGCTACAGGAGCCTCAGGACCCACACCACCAGGTTCAGGAACAGTTATTACCCCTCAACCATTGAGAAGGAGGTACAGGAGCCTCAGGACCCACACCACCAGGTTCAGGAGTAATTACCCCTCAACCATCAGGGAGGAGGTACAGGAGCCTCAGGACCCACACCACCAGGTTCAGGAACAGTTATTACCCCTCAACCATCAGGAAGGAGGTACAGGAGCCTCAGGACCCACATCACCAGGTTCAGGAACAGTTATTACTCCTGAACCATCAGGAAGGAGGTACAGGAGCCTGAGGACCCACACCACCAGGTTCAGGAACAGTTATTACCCCCGCAACCATCAGGGAGGAGGTACAGGAGCCTGAGGACTCACACCACCAGGTTCAGGAACAGTTATTACCCCCGCAACCATCAGGGAGGAGGTACAGGAGCCTGAGGACTCACACTGCCAGTTTCAAGAACAGTTCTCACCCTCGAGGCTCCTGAACCAACATAGACAACATCACTTACTCCAACCCTGAACAGAGCCTACAGACTCTCTATCCAGCACTCTGCAACTTGTTCTCCGAATTATTTATTTACTTATTTATCCATATCACTATTATTTGTTTTTTTTCATATTTACACAGTTTGTTGTCTTTTGTGAAATGGTTCTTTGTCAGTCTTGCTGTATAGTTTTTCAACAGTTCAAGGTAAATTTTATTATCAGAGTTCAGCTACGTCTCCACATCGATTCCAGAGATTTGTTTTGCTGCCGGCATACTCAGCGAATCTATAGCATAGTGACTATAGCAGGATCAACGAAAGATCAACCAGAGTGCAGAAGACAACAAACCGTGTAAATACAGATATGAAGTTAGTCGGCATCCGTCTGTCTGGAAGGACAATGGGTGACGACCATCATCACAAGCCTGGGCGGAAGGTACGGAGATCCTGAGATGCCCCAGTCGTCAAGATCCCCCTCTCGGCCTCACCGGTGCAGCCCGAAGGAAAGCTTATGAAGCAATACGTTTGTCACCAGCTCGGCTGCAGGAGCTGCCGGGAGGATGTTCAATGACATCAGGGGGCTCCACTCCAGATTTGCTGTCTGGGTTTAACTCCCGTAGACCTTCCCGTTGTTCTCGGTGTTGGATGTGGGAGGTCCTGGAGTCTCCCAGCCTCACGGACGTCCACATCTGCGCCAGCTGCATCGAGATGCAGCTCCTAAGGGACCGCGTTACGGAACTGGAGCTGCAGCTCGATGACCTTCGTCTGGTCAGGGAGAGTGAGGAGGTGATAGAGAGGAGTTGCAGGCAGGTGGTCACGCCGGGGCCACGGGAGGCAGACAAGTGGGTCATGGTTAGGAGGGGGAAGGGGAAAGGTCAGGTAATAGGGAGTACCCCGGTGGCTGTGCCCCTTAACAATAGGTACTCCTGTTTGAGTACTGTTGGTGGGGACAGTTTACCCGGGGGAAGCGACAGTGGCCGTGCCTCCAGCACAGAGTCCGGCCCTGTAGCTCAGAAGGGTAGGGCAAGGAAGAGGAGGGCAGTTGTGATAGGGGACTCGATAGTAAGGGGGTCAGATAGGCGATTCTGTGGACGCAGTCCAGAGACCCGGATGGTAGTTTGCCTCCCTGGTGCCAGGGTCCAGGATATTTCTGTTCGTGTTCAAGATATCCTGAAGTGGGAGGGTGAGGAGCCAGAGGTCGTGGTACATATAGGTACCAATGACATAGGCAGGAAAAGGGAAGAGGTCCTGAAAGGAGAATATAGGGAGCTAGGAAGGGAGTTGAGAAAAAGGTCCACAAAGATAGTAATCTCAGGATTACTGCCTGTGCCACGCGACAGTGAGAGTAGGAATGCAATGAGGTGGAGGATAAATGCGTGGCTGAGGGATTGGAGCAGGGGGCAGTGATTCAAGTTTTTGGATCATTGGGACCTCTTTTGGCGCAGGCGTGACCTGTACAAAAAGGACAGGTTACACTTGAATCCTAGGGGGACCAATATCCTGGCAGGGAGATTAGCGAGGGCTACTGAGGTGACTTTAAACTAGAATGGTTGGGGGGTGGGAATCAAATTAAAGAGGCTAGGCTTGAGGAGGTTAGTTCACTACAGGGGGATGGGAACCAGTGCAGAGAGGCAGAGGGGTGTAAAGTGAGGGTAGAAGCAAAAAGTAGTAAGGAGAAAAGTAAAAGTGGCAGGCCGACAAATCCAGGGCAAGCATCAAAAAGGGCCACTTTTCAACATAATTGTATAAGGGCTAAGAGAGTTGTAAAAGAGCGCCTGAAGGCTTTGTGTGTCAATGCAAGGAGCATTCGTAACAAGGTGGATGAATTGAAAGTGCAGATTGTTATTAATGAATATGATATAGTTGGGATCACAGAGACATGGCTCCAGGGTGACCAAGGATGGGAGCTCAACGTTCAGGGATATTCAATATTCAGGAGGGATAGACATGAAGGAAGGGAAGGTGGGGTGGCGTTGCTGGTTAAAGAAGAGATTAACGCAATAGAAAGGAAGGACAGAAGGCGGGAAGATGTGGAATCGATATGGGTAGAGCTGTGTAACACTAAGGGGCAGAAGACGCTGGTGGGAGTTGTGTACAGGCCACCTAACAGTATTAGTGAGGTCGGAGATGGTATGAAACAGGAAATTAGAAATGTGTGCAATAAAGGAACAGCAGTTATAATGGGTGACTTCAATCTACATGTAGATTGGGTGAACCAAGTTGGTAAAGGTGCTGAGGAAGAGGATTTCTTGGAATGTATGCGGGTTGGTTTTTTGAACCAACATGTCGAGGAACCCACTAGAGAGCAGGCTATTCTGGACTGGGTTTTGAGCAATGAGGAAGGGTTAATTAGCAATCTTGCCGTGAGAGGCCCTTTGGGTAAGAGTGACCATAATATAGTGGAATTCTTCATTAAGATGGAGAGTGACATAGTTAATTCAGAAACAAAGGTTCTGAACTTAAAGAGGGGTAACTTTGAAGGTATGAGATGTGAATTAGCTAAGATAGACTGGCAAATGACACTTGAAGGATTGACGGTGGATATGCAATGGCAAGCATTTAAAGATCGCATGGATGAACTACAACAATTGTTCATCCCAGTTTGGCAAAAGAATAAATCAAGGAAGGTAGTGCACCCGTGGCTGACAAGAGAAATTAGGGATAGTATCAATTCCAAAGAAGAAGCATACAAATTAGCCAGAAAAAGTGGCTCACCTGAGGACTGGGAGAAATTCAGATTTCAGCAGAGGAGGACAAAGGGCTTAATTAGGAAGGGGAGAAAAGATTATGAGAGAAAACTGGCAGGGAACATAAAAACTGACTGTAAAAGCTTTTATAGATATGTAAAAAGGAAAAGACTGGTAAAGACAAATGTAGGTCCCTTACAGACAGAAACAGGTGAATTGATTATGGGGAGCAAGGACATGGCAGACCAATTGAATAATTACTTTGGTTCTGTCTTCACTAAGGAGGACATAAATAATCTTCCAGAAATAGTAGGGGACAGAGGGTCCAGTGAGATGGAGGAACTGAGCGAAATACATGTTAGTAGGGAAGTGGTGTTAGGTAAATTGAAGGAATAAAGGCAGATAAATCCCCAGGGCCAGATGGTCTGCATCCCAGAGTGCTTAAGGAAGTAGCCCAAGAAATAGTGGATGCATTAGTGATAATTTTTCAAAACTCTTTAGATTCTGGACTAGTTCCTGAGGATTGGAGGGTGGCTAATGTAACTCCACTTTTTAAAAAAGGAGGGAGAGAGAAACCGGGGAATTATAGACCGGTTAGCCTAATGTCGGTGGTGGGGAAACTGCTGGAGTCAGTTATCAAAGGTGTGATAACAGCACATTTGGAAAGTGGTGAAATCATTGGACAAAGTCAGCATGTGTTTGTGAAAGGAAAATCATGTTTGACGAATCTCATAGAATTTTTTGAGGATGTAACTAGTAGAGTGGATAGGGGAGAACCAGTGGATGTGGTATATTTGGATTTTCAAAAGGCATTTGATAAGGTCCCACACAGGAGATTAGTGTGCAAACTTAAAGCACACGGTATTGGGGGTAAGGTATTGATGTGGATAGAGAATTGGTTAGCAGACAGGAAGCAAGGAGTGGGAATAAACGGGACCTTTCAGAATGGCAGGCAGTGACTAGTGGGGTACCGCAAGGCTCAGTGCTGGGACCCCAGTTGTTTACAATATATATTAATGACTTGGATGAGGGAATTAAATGCAGCATCTCCAAGTTTGCGGATGACACGAAGCTGGGCGGCAGTGTTAGCTGTGAGGAGGATGCTAAGAGGATGCAGGGTGACTTGGATAGGTTGGGTGAGTGGGCAAATTCATGGCAGATGCAATTTAATGTGGATAAATGTGAAGTTATCCACTTTGGTGGCAAAAATAGGAAAACAGATTATTATCTGAATGGTGGCCGATTAGGAAAAAGGGAGATGCAACGAGACCTGGGTGTCATTATACACCAGTCATTGAAAGTGGGCATGCAGGTACAGCAGGCGGTGAAAAAGGCGAATGGTATGCTGGCATTTGTAGCAAGAGGATTCGAGTACAGGAGCAGGGAGGTACTACTGCAGTTGTACAAGGCCTTGGTGAGAGCACACCTGGAGTATTGTGTGCAGTTTTGATCCCCTAATCTGAGGAAAGACATCCTTGCCATAGAGGGAGTACAAAGAAGGTTCACCAGATTGATTCCTGGGATGGCAGGACTTTCATATGAAGAAAGACTGAATGAACTAGGCTTGTACTCATTGGAATTTAGAAGATTGAGGGGGGATCCGATTGAAACGTATAAAATCCTTAAGGGATTGGACAGGCTAGATGCAGGAAGATTGCTCCCGATGTTGGGGAAGTTCAGAACGAGGGGGTCACGGTCCAAAAAAGCCTTTGAGGACCGAGATGAGGAAAAACTTCTTCACATAGAGAGTGGTGAATCTGTGGAATTCTCTGCCACAGGAGACAGCTGAGGCCAGTTCATTAGCTATATTTAAGAGGGAGTTAGATATGGCCCTTGTGGCTACGGGGATCAGGGGGTATGGAAGGAAGGCTGGTACAGGGTTCTGAGTTGGATGATCAGCCATGATCATAATAAATGGCGCTGCAGGCTCGAAGGGCCGAATGGCCTGCTCCTGCACCTATTTTCTATGTTTCTATGTCTCTCCTCTGAGGCTGCCCGCAAGGCGGTGGGGGCTATTTACCCGTAGCCGGGGATCTGGTTCACGGGCACCGGGGCGTGTCCACACGCCGGTGGGCCTGCGTGCTACGTCGTGCAGGGGCCGGACCTCCTCCCCGTCCCCTGTAGTTCAGCCCGAGTCCGAGAGGAGTTCAGTTTCCGTGTGTGTGTCGCCAGCGAGGAGGCGCTACACGAGGCTTGCTGTCCGAGAGGCTGTGTACTGGCAGGGAGAGACTGACACGTTCAGCTCCCCTTTTCCCGAGACGGCTAGACAGCGGCGGAAGCTGAAAGTGAGAGCGACAAGCACTAACCTCTACACTACCACACTAAACGCTTCATGACAACCGTTTTGACAAACATAAATGAGTGAGTAAGGAACCTTCGATCCCAGGGGATCATGGGTTTGCTCCTCTGGTGGACTGTGCCCTCCCCAGGGCCCAAGCCTGGGTGGGAAGATTTGAAGAACTGGCTGTTGCCGATGTAGCGGGCTCCCCCTCTCCACGTCACTGATGTAGTCCAAGGGAAGGGCAAACACCAATACAGCTTGGCACCAGGGTGGTCACAGAGGTTGCCAGGGTGAAGTTGTAAACCACATCAGACTGCCTCAGGGACCCCGGCTTCAGATTTCTTCCTCGGGGTTTACTCCCGAAGCCTTTCCTGTGGGCGGGGTACGGCCGCAAGGCAGGGGAGGTTCAAAACCAAGAGTTTCCCTTCTCCTGCTGCCCGAGGCTGACGGACCCCACCTGCCAGAAGCGACTGGTTTTGAGGTGCCTTTGCCCCTTCTCCTGTCAGTAGAAACAGTTCCAATGGGCCTAGTAGCTAAACCACACGTGAAGGCTGAGAGTTGGGCCTGGTTGTCAGAGGCTCTTAGAGTCACACGCCATTGGGAGCACTTTATACGTAGTGGAATCTTATCCCCACCACCACTCTCAGCTGTGGCACCCTCCGGAACCTGAATAAAGAGCGATAAATAATCAGAACGTGAAATAACAAGACAAGGAGACTTTGAGGTGAGAATGATTGAGAGTGGGATCATCTCAGTGCTAAGGTATCGACCGTGAATGCCTGCAAAAAATTAATCTCAGGGTAGTACTGCAAATGGTGACAAATAGGGGTGGCACTTTGATAATAAATTAACTCTGAATGTTGAACTTTGCACTTGTAGCCGTCTCATGAGACCCCGGGGGAAGTTGTTGTTTGAACTACATGCCTAATTGATGAGCTCCCGGTTTCATTAAGCAGTTAATGTTCAGAAGTATATCAGATGCATCGTATCTGGATGCGAGCAGCTCGTGTCAGGTATGCTAATTCTGCAAAATGCAAATCTCAACCGCCAGTGCATGCAGATGGAATTTGTGATTAGAAATTCCTCTCTCTCTCTCTCCGAATTCTTAGCAGCTTTCAGAGGAAGTGAACTACAATGGCACTGCCAGAAAACAGAGGAGGTTTTCATGCAAATGTGTTTACATTGAGGAATTTGGATTGTCGAGAGCGTCAACACCATCTTGCTGGATTCGGCCCAATGCAAATCCGATTTCCCGATAAGTGGAGCTCCTGTCGAGTATGAGCTTTGAAATCAGTCCTGAGCTGAGCGCTGGAGCCTTCTTCTCACCTCTGCCATCAGGAAGGAGGTACGGGAGCCTCAGGCCCCGCACCACTAGGTTCAGGAACGGTTATCACCCCTCAACCATCAGGAAGGAGGTACAGGAGCCTCAGGACCCACACCACCAGGTTCAGGAACAGTTATTACCCCTCAACCATCAGGAAGGAGGTATAGGAGCCTCAGGATCCACACCACCAGGTTCAGGAACAGTTATTACCCCCTCAACCATCAGGAAGGAGGTACAGGAACCTCAGGACCCACACCACCAGGTTCAGAGACAGTTATTACCCCTCACCCATCAGGAAGGAGGTACAGGAGCCTCAGGACCCACATCACCAGGTTCAGGAACAGTTATTACCCCTCAACCATCAGGAAGGAGGTACAGGAGCCTCAGGACCCACACCACTAGGTTCAGGAAAGGTTATTGCCCCTCAACCATCAGGCTCCTGAACCAGTGTGGATAACTTCACTCACCTCAACTCTGAGCTGATTCCACAAACTAGGAACTCACTTTCGATGACTCTACTATATAATTCATTCTCTTAATTATTTATGCATTTGTATTTATTTATTTATTTGCTGAGTTTTTCTTTTGCCCATTGTTAGTCTCAGTGCATAGTTTTTCAGCAAATCTATGCTGAGAGTCTGACGGTGCTGCAAGGGTGGAGAAGATTCCAGAAGCAGGTTTCATATCAGTGAGCTATGTCAAAGAAGTTGCCATTTTGTGGCAGTGGACAGTACATCGGAACGTTACGGTGAATTACAGTGAGAAATATCGAAAAATAAGTCGATCCAAAAGAGAGCCAGTTGTGAGGTAGTTTTCGCAGATTCGTGGACCTTTCAACAGTCCGGTGGTGGAGGGGAAGAAGCTGCTCCTGGAGAGCTGAGTGCGTGTCTTCAGGCTGCTGCTAGATGGTCGCAATGAGTCGAGGGCACCTCCTGGCTGATGAGGGCTCGCTGACTGCCTCTTTAAACCATCTGCAATTGAAGGCATCCTTGATCGTTGGCGAGGGTGGGGGGGGGGGGGGGTTGCTGCTGTTGGCCATGATGGAATTGGGTCTTTCAGCCTTTGTTCCTGGTTCACAGGTGGGGAGCAGGTATTCTTTGCTCACAGAACCGGAGGGAATCATTTCAAAGTAGCGTGCCTTTTACATACTAAGGTCACTTTAATATTTCAGTCCCCTCAGGATGCCAACATGGATTTTCTGTTCTTCACCACCGACCCGACCTGCGAGTTAATCTTCAGGGCTACCAAGTTGCCAATTGCACCTCTGATTTCCGAATTCACTCCCCATTGAGAAAATCATCCCCTCCCCCCCCCTTTATTCCTTCCGCCAAAAACATAACTGTATGCACCCTGAAGTCCTTTAACATCTGCCGGACGATGCTGAGGATGTTCTACGAGTCTGTGGTGGCCAGTGCTATCATGTTTGCTGTTGTGTGCTGGGGCAGCAGGCTGAGGGTAGCAGACACCAACAGAATCAACAAACTCATTCGTAAGGCCAGTGATGTTGTGGGGATGGAATTGGACTCTCTCACGGTGGTGTCTGAAAAGAGGATGCTGTCCAAGTTGCATACCATGTTGGACAATGTCTCCCATCCACTACATAATGTACTGGGTGGGCACAGGAGTACATTCAGCCAGAGACTCATTCCACCGAGATGCAGCACAGAGCGTCATAGGAAGTCATTTCTGCCTGTGGCCATCAAACTTTACAACTCCTCCCTTGGAGGGTCAGACACCCTGAGCCAATAGGATGGTCCTGGACTTATTTCCTGGCATAATTTATATATTACTATTTAACTATTTATGGTTTTATTACTATTTAATTATTTATGGAGCAACTGTAATGAAAACCAATTTCCCCGGGGATCAATGAAGTATGACTATGACTGTGACTATCAGTCCATTATATTCCATCCGCAATCTCTTGGCCCGTTCCCCTCATCTGTCCAAGTCCCACGCAGACTCCCTTCACTGTTTCCTCAACACTAACTGCCCCTCCGCCTAATTTTCCGCATCAACCTGGCCACAAATTCCGTCCATTGTCCAAGTTATTGTTGTACAACCCGAAAAGAAGCGGCCCCCAACGGTGACCCCTGCAGGACGCCACGAGTCACCAGCAATGAGGACCCCCTTTGTTCCCACTCTTTCCATCCTGACGGTCAGCCAATCTTCAAAGGTTCAAAGTTCGAAACAAATTTGTTATCGAAGTATGTATGTGCCGCCAGAGTTTCATTTTCTTCCCGCCATTCACTGTGGGGTGGGGGTGTGGGGGGAAGTACATTCAAATTAATTAAAAAATTAATTTCATTAATTTGAGAAACTGATAAGCATCGCATTTGACTTCCTCACTTCCGACTCAATCTGCCTGTTAACCTTCAGGGAAACTCACACAAAGGCTCCCATTTCCCTTCAAAAAACCTTCTCCACATGGGAGCGCAATATGCAAAAGAGCACAAACAAACAAGCAAATAAGTAAATAACAATCACCTGTATTTTAGAATCCTTGAAAGTGACTCCCCAGGTCTCGTTCGGTGGTCAGTTCAGTGTTGAGTTGAGTGAAGTTATCCACACCAGTTCAATCTTCTAGTCCATGGTGGTAATTGTCTTGTGACACCATGGGCTCTCATCTTGTTAAGGAGCCTCATGTGTGGCACCTTGTCAAAGGCCTTCCGAAAAGGCAAAGCTCAGGTCAGCCATGAACTCGTCAAATGAAGGGCAGACTACAGGACTGAGCATTACTCTAGCGTTGCGGGTTCTTGTACTGGTATTTTACGAGTGAAGGACGTTCTCAACCCCGGGGGTCCCCAACCTTTTTTGCACCGCGGACCGGTTTAATATTGACAATATTCTTGCGGACCGGCCGACCGGGGGGGCGGGTGGGAAGGTGGTGTTCAAGTAGGGTTAAACTCACCTCAACATGCCTTTTACAGTTAGGGTCGCCAACGTTCTCACTCCCAAATAAGGGACAAAAGTAGCAGTCAAATCCCGGGACACTTTACCCCAGGAAAGACTACCATGACCATGAAGCCTTGCGCGGGCACCTGTGTGCGCACGCGCGCACGTGCCGATTTTTTTCCCCCACAAATCGGTTTTGACTTAATCTTCTGGACTACATGATTTCTACTTTATATAGACTGTGTATTTATCATATCATTCCTGTTTTACTATACGTTAGTGTTATTTTAGGTTTTATGTGTTATTTGGTATGATTTGGTAGGTTACTTTTTGGGTCTGGGAACGCTCAAAAATTTTTCCCATATAAATTAGTGGTAATTGCTTCTGCGCTTTACGCCATTTTGGCACGAAAGGTTTCATAGGAACACTCTACCTTAGCGGGGGAAATACAGCGGGGATATCGTGCTCTCCCGAGTATAAAGGGCGGTCCCATATGGGACAAACCAATTTAGCCCAATATACAGGATGTCCTGGCTAATACGGGAGAATTGGCAGCCCTACGTTCAAGTTCAACAGTGCATGACAGGGAACGAGGCAAGGTGCAGCCTTGCGGCCCGGTAGCACATGGTTTGCGGCCCGGTACTGGTCCGCGGCCCGGTGGTTGGGGACCACTGCTCAACACCAATATGTTTATATGTGCTGGATGTTTTTGGAGGGTCTCGAGAGTCCTCGGCCCTTAAGGTTGACTTGAGGGCCGAGTCGGCGGTGAAGCAGGCCGATGGAATGCTAGCATTCATCTCGAGAGGACCAGAATATACTGTAAGAGCAGGGATGCGACGCTGAGGCACCGGTTGAACTGCACTTGGAGTGTTGTGAGCAGCTTGTGGGCCCCTTTATCTCAGAAAGAGATATGCCGGTGTCAGACGGGGTCCAGGCGAGGTTCATGAGAATGATTCTAGTGACGGAAGGGCTAACACATGAGGAGCATTCGATGGTTCTGGGCCTGTACACGCTGGAGTTTAGAAGAATGGGAGAAGAGCGGGGAAGATCTCGTTGAAGCCTGTCAAGTGTTGAAGGGCCTTGTGGAGGGGACGTGTCCGAGAGCGGAGGAGTCTAGGACCGCAGGGCACAGCTTCCTTCAGACAGAGGTGAGGACGAATTCCTTTAGCCAGAGTGGAATTCATTGCCACAGATGGATGTGGAGGCCAAGTCATTGAGTACATTTAGGATGGAGGTTGATATGCTCTCCGTTCATCAGGACGCCACAGATTATGGGGAGAAGGCAGGAGATTGGGGTTGAGAGGGAAAGAGTACCTGCCATGATGGAATGCACCCGATGGGCCAACTGGCCTAAATCCTTATCCAACTTAAATGTCTCCTGGAAATAATTGACAGACTAAAGTGAAGAAATCAAGATGTTCAAAATAGATACATCTTCAGATAAATGCAAAACCCTGCGCTTTTTATTTCCCCAAACTGAGCCATCTGACGTCTATCAAGACCGGCATGTCAGAAGCTACTAAGTAATTTATCATAGATAAAACTGCAATTTTTTTTTATGCCTCCAGAACACATGCAAGGGAAAATCGATTCGTTATTAATCTTGCAACAGCATCTCTGATTCACCGTGGAGAAGGCAGAGTTTTCAGCCCTGCCACCTTGACTCAGGAATGCCAATGCCTCCCTTTCCCTTGCAGAGGAGGCTTCATCACTTTGAAGAGACTTCATTAGTTTGAAGAGCTCTTCAATCTGAAGTAACAATTTTATGAAATAGGCACTTACAAAACTCTGCAAAGAATCATTAATGTTGCATTGTGAAGCACCTCATTAGCATATATAAACAATCAAAGCTGAAGTGTTTTTAAGTTTCATCAAGGGACAGAAAGGAAGTTCTCGATGGAAGTCTGGCAAAAAACCACAAAGTTTCCAAGTTTTCCCCAACACTTTCTTTTTCTTAACCAATAAAATGCAAACTTCTCCAATTCCTCGGAAGCTGAGATATGATTATGAGGACAGGCAGTCCCCTTTTATTGTCATTTAGTAATGCATGCATTAAGAAATGATAAAAATGTTTTTCCAGAATGATATCACGAAAACACATGATAAACCGACTTAAAAACTGACAAAAACCACATAATTATAACATATAGTTACAACAGTGCAAAGCAATACCGTAATTTGATAAGAACAGACCATGGCACGGTAAAAGTCTCAAAGTCTCTCAAAAGTCCCATCATCTCGTGCAGACGGTGAACCTCCAGCACCGCCAACTTGCCGATGCAACATCCTGGAAGCACCCGACCACAGTCCGACTCCGAGTCCGTCTGAAAAACTTCGAGCTTCCGACCATGTCCCAACACCGAGCACTGAGCATTATCTCTGCCGAACGCTTCAACCCCAGCCCTGGCAACAGGCAATAGGCAAAGCGGAGGATTTGGGGCCTTCCCCTCCGGAGATTCTCAATCACACAGTAGCAGCGGCAGCAAAGCGGGCATTTCAGAAGTTACTCCAGATGTTCCTCTGCGCTTCTCACGGCTGTCTCCATCAAATCCGGATTGTGCACGGCCCCCCTAGTTACACATACCGATATTCATTCAGAATGGCCGCGCGCACTGCATCGCGCCACCATCTTCTCCTCCCTTCTAGTTGGTTCAAGCATAGATAAGATCGATAGAGTAAGGAAGTGCAAGCTTTAGAGAGGACGCATAGGAGATTTACCAGGATTAGGGGGGGGGATGTCTGATGCCTGATCCTGATATGGGTCTCCGTAGACTGAGAGCGGGAAGCGGGGCAGGGAGAAGGGGAATCGGGTTTGGGGGAGCAGGGGAAGCACCAGGGAGACATTCTGTAATGATCAATAGACCAATGGTTTGGAATCAAGTGACCTTGACTGGTGTCTCATGGCTGGGTGTGTCTGTACCTGCGCCACCACCTAAGACTTTTGCACGGTACTGGAGCGCAGACCGAGTTTGTAAATCTGGCAGAAGCAAAGAATTTTGGCAACCCCATCCCCCATTCTCCACCCAGACCCTTGGGAATGGTGTTGAGAATTGGCCTTGGCCACCCTGAGGCTTCTGAGGAGAGTTGGGGGAAGGAACCGGAAAAGGTGCCAGGCAGTGCTCAATGCCACGGGTGATTGCCCTGGATGTTCCTATTGAGGTCGAAAGACTCTGTGGGACACTGGTAATGTGGAATGCCGCGAGTCCAATTCACTGGTTCACTGGCGATACTGACACCGCGGGAGCCGCGTGACCTTAGTTACGGGGCGGACTTTCTCTCAGCCGTTCCTCAGGACTGTCTGTTGCAGCTGCTGGGGAAGGAGAGGCCAGAGCTTTCTGTTTGCCATCAGATCCCGCGCTGGGCTGTGAGTTGGCCAACCCTGTCAGTGCTGCCCTGCAGTGGAAGACAAGCAAGATTGCCTTCATCTGCGGTTGCACTTGAGAGAGATGTGAAACTGCTGCGTGCTGGTTCTTGCGGAAACGTGGCTCCAGGACACTATCCTGGGCCCCATCGATCTACAGGCTGTGACACTCTGGGACTCGGGGCTGTAATATTATTTCTTTTAATATGTATTTTTTGCATCTGTATGTTTTTTCTGTTCTCATAATTATCAGTCGGAGCAGTCCTGCCAGGATAATCAAGGACACAACCCACCCAGCCAACACACTTTTCGTCCCTCTTCCCTCCAGGAGAAGTCTCAGGAGCTTGAAGACTCATACGGCCAGATTTGGGAACAGCTTCTTTCCACCTGTGATAAGACTGCTGAACGGATCCTGACCCGGATCTGGGCCGTACCCTCCAAATACCCGGACCTGCCTCTCGGTTTTTTTACACTACCTTACTTTCCATTTTTCTATTTTCTATTTCTGATTTATAATTTAAATTTTTAATATTTACTATCGATTTGTACTCCAGGGAGCGGGAAGCGCAGAATCAAACATCGCTGTGATGATTGTACATTCTAGTATCAATTGTTTGGTGACAATGAAGTATAAAGTATATGTGATGCATCAGACTATAGCTACTGTGGTTTGCACTTTGACTCAGAGGGCTGTATTCATCTGTACGATTGAATGATAAGTCAACTTGAAACTGAATTTGAACTTGAGTCAAGTTCCCAGTCTATTTCTCAAGGCCCACCTGACCTATCAGCGAGCTGTTCCTCTCAAACTCGGTTCATTCTGCACAGGTTTCAGATCGAACCGGGTATGTTTCGGACGGTGACTCTCTGCTGTTAACCAGCTGAGACTCACCTGTACCCTACCGCAAAGCGGGGCCGCCTTGGTCAGAAGAGTGATCAATCTTTCCAAAAGCTGGCTGGTTGAGAGGAAGAACGGAAAGTGTCCGGCCATTCTGTTTTCTATTTTCGGAGAACACGTAACTTAAAACACCTGCACAACCAAAAGGCTCCTGAACCAAGATTCAAGATTGTTTAGTGTAATTAGAATGAAATAATTGTTACGTTGGCACAAAAATCAACAACACAAAAGATAGAACATAATAATAATAATAATAATAATTAAACATAAAGAAAGGTGATAGAGACAGTAGAATACAAAACAGAACAGCAGGATACAATACAACTGATGGATGATTATGGAACATACAAGTACCTGGGATATCAACAACTAACAAAAATAGATCAGAGTGCATTACAGGAAAAACCTTCAACAGAATTCACTTCAAGGCTGACAAAAACCTTCCAAACAGAGCTCGATGGTAAACGTATAACAAAGGCAATAAACACTTTCGCTTGACACTTAATAACGTATTCTTTGAGCATAATATCTTGATCTGAAACCGACCTGGAAAATTTACAAAGAAGAATAAGAACTGAAATGACAAATTTTAGAAAAAAACATTATGCACACTCGAAAACACCTTAGATTAATACTACCTAGGACAGAAGGAGGAAGGGGAATAACAGACTTAAATAAATTTAAACACAGTCGGACAAAGCTTTGAAGGATATCATTTCATCAATGAAAGTGGGATTCAGCACTCCATGCAAGTGTATGCAATTCTGATAAGAAGTATACACCACTAAACTTAAATAAGAACATAACCCAGAAAAATGAAGAAATTATCACTATTGAAGAAAAGGTTACCCAATGGAAAATCATGGCTCTCCATAGAAGGCATCCCCAGGATCTGAGCAGACTAGATGGCAACAAGGAAGCGTCAAATGCCTGGCTGTGAGTTGGAGACATCTTACCAGAAACAGAGGGATTTCTTGTGAAAATATAGGGCCAGGTGGTTAACACAAAAAATGATCAAATATACATAATAAAAGACCAACAAATTCAAGACGATAAATGCAGAAAATGCCAAGAGAAACCAGAAACAATCCAACACAGTTCAGGATCCTGTAGCAGTTTAACTCAATCTGTTTACTTACACAGGCACAATCAAGTGGCAAACATCACGCATCAACATATTGCTTTAAAATACAAACTCCTAAAGGAAACCATATCTTACTATAAATACAAGCCTGATCCAGCTTTAGAGTCAGAGTTCCACAAATGATATTTTGGCCGATCTGTTATTACAGATGGGATAATCCATAATAACCAGGATTATATCACAAGACTAACAAGCAAGAACCAATTACTTAATAGATATAGCCATTCCAAACACATGTAACTCATAGAAGCCAAGAAGTGAAAAACACCAGAAATATGCAGAATTAAAAGAGGAAATTGATAGACTATGGAATATGAACAGGAGATACATTGTCCCAATAGTAATATCTACAACTAGTATCATCCCAAAGGCACTACACAATAGCATTAAACAATTAGGTCTACACAGTAATGTTTATGTAAATCACCAGAAGGACACAATACTAAACACCACTAGATTAGTCCGAAAGTTTCTAGCAATTGAGAAATGACTGTGATAGGCTTTTTCCATTCTTCAGGTATTAGCAGCTTGAGCTGAGAAAAAGGTAAATAAGAAAAACAATAAATATAAATACAAAATATAGCTTGTATACATACATAATCAGTATCATGTTGTATATCTAGAAAGTGGCATTAGACTGTAAATAAGGTGACTGAAAGGAAATTATAAAGTAGTAGTGGAGTTAGTGGGTGGAGGTGTTGGTCAGACTCACTGCTTGGGGAAAGTAACTGTTTTGGAGACTGGTGGGTCCTGGTGTGGATGCTACGTAGCCTCCTCCCCGAGGGGAGTGGGACAGACAGTCCGTGAGTGGGGTGGGTGGGATCCTTCACGGTCCTGGTGTGGATGATGCGTAGCCTCCTCCCCGATGGGAGTTGGACAGACAGTCCGTGAGCATGCTGGGTGGGATCCTTCATGATATTTCTGGTCCTTTTGGGGCATCCTCCTCTGCTAAACAACCACTGCAAACGATAGACTGTAACTTCCCCATTGGAGCTGAGCTTTCGAACCGCCTGCGCAACCTGGCATCTCTGCGGTGGGAGCCGAGGTTTGGCCATTCCTGGAGCGGGCTCGGAGGCGGTTCGATTCGACAGAATTGAGGCAAGGAGAGTGGAGGCGAAGCGGAGTTGAGGACCTGCTTATTTATTATTGTTTTATTTTATTTATTGTTTATTACTATTATTATTTTTCCCTGCTAGGTTATGCATTGCGTTGAACTGCGGCTGCCAAGTTAACAAATTTCACGTCACGTGCCGGTGATAATAAACCTGATTCTGATTCTGATTTAGAATTCAAACCTCCGCTGCCTTGCGGCTACACCCACTCATGGAGAAGGCTTCAGGAGTGAACCCCGAGGGCAAAACTCGGAGCCCGAGTCCCTGAGGTTAAGTTCAACGCTGACTGGCAACTCCTGCGACGCCGCTGGTGCCAAACCATATCGGGTCTCTGCCGTTCCTCTGGGTTCATCAGCTGCGTGGAGACGGGGAGCCTGTTACATGGGGCAACAGCTCGCTCTCCGTATCGTACTGCCCGGGCTTGCGTACTTGGACAGCTAGGATGCGGCATCCGCAGTTGAGCCTGACCAACGGAATCTCATTCACGTTCCTTGTCAGGATCAGAATCAGCGTCCAGTTTGATATCATCGGCACAGGACATGAAAATTTTGCTGTTTTGCAGCTGCAATACGTTGCCACGGACAATGGTAAGAACATGATTATAAATTACAGTAAGAAATATCTACCAGTATACAGCTCTGTGCGGAAGTCTTAGAAACATTTTTTTATTTAAGGCATCCGTTAGTCTCGCGAGACCACGGATCTGCGCCTGGAAAGACTTCACTCTCCAAGGCACAGGCCTGGGCAAGGTTGTATGGAAGACCGGCAGTTGCCCATGCTGCAAGTCTCCCCTCTCCACGACACCGATGTTGTCCAAGGGAAGGGCATTAGGACCCATATAGCTTGGCACCGGTGTCGTCGCAGAGCAATGTGTGGTTAAGTGTCTTGTTCAAGGACACAACATGTTCCCTCATCTGGGGCTCGAACTCATGACCTTCAGATCGCTAGTCGAATGCCTTAACCACTTGGCCATGTGCCTATCTCTGTATATAACATAGCTATCTATCTGTACCTATATCTATCTATCTATCTATATATATATATATATATATATATAGAGAGAGAGAGAGAGAGAGAGAGAGAGAGAGAGAGAGAGAGAGAGAGATACAGAGCTAGGCTGCCCAAGACTTTTGCACAGTACTGTAATCTGTTTCTTCATATCATTTTCTGTGTGGGTTAATTTTGATTTGATTTGAAGCGCACATCGCTAAGGCACCCAGCTCCATCCTCTCCTTATCTGCCCTTGAAACGGCAATATTTGTGGGTCTCCAAAGTTTCCGTGAACATCGGTGTAAACATTCAGCAAGCACGGTGTTGCTCAAAATTCTTGGGCACTCCAGCTAGATACAGTAGATGTACCGAAGGCTTTTAGCACGGCACTGCGCACACGGTGGTAAATACTTATCGAAAGTGTGGCACTTTGTATACACTGTGGATATGTAAAAATTAAATTAAATTACAGGAGGAGGAGGAGGAGAAGATGGCGGTGCGACGCAGCTTGTGCGGCCACTCCGGTGAATGATATCTGTAATCTGTCAGGTAGGGTGCCGTGCACAATCCTGATTTGATGGAAACGGACGTGAGAGAACGGAGGAACATCTGGTGAAACTTCTGAAATGCCCGTTTCGCTGCTGCAGCTACTGTGTGATCCAGAATCTCAGAGGGGAAGGCCCCGAGTCCTCGGCTTTGCTTGTTGCTCGGTGGCCGGGGCGGGGTCAAAGCGCTCGGCAGAGATGGTGCTCGGTGCTCAGTGTCGGAGGGCTGGTCGGAGGCTCGAAGTTTTCGGACGGACTCAGAGTCGGCTGTGGTCGGGTGCTTCCAATGCATCGGCAGTTGTCGGTGCCTGGAGCTTTATGGCAGGGAGAGTTTCTCCCTTCTGCCGCCTGCTATCGGGGACTATCGGGAGTCAATTGGAACTTTGAGACGTTTTTTTAACCATTCTCATGGTCTGCTCTTTATCAAATTACAGTATTGCTTTGCACTGCTGTAACTATATGTTATAATTATGTGGTCTTGTCAGTGTTAGTCTTTGGTTTGTCTTGTTTTTTTCTGTGATATCACTCTGGAGGACCATTGTATCATTTCTTAATGCATGCATGCATTTCTAAATGACAATAAACGAGGACTGAGTGTCCTCATAATCTAATCTACAAACGTAAATAAGTAATGCAAAATGAGTGCAAAAAATATATATATATTGAACTGATGTTCATGGGTGCATTCCCCATTCAGAAATCGGACGGCAGAGGGGAAGAAGCTATCCCTGAGTCGTTGAGTGAGTACCTTCAGGCTTCTTTGCCTCCTCCTTGATGGTAGCAATGAGAAGAGGTCAAGTCCTGGGGGATGGGGGTCACTCATGAGGGACGCCGCCTTTTTTTTGAGGCACCGCCTTTTGAAGTCGTCCTGGATGCTGGGGAGGCTTGTGCCCCCTGTGATGGAGCTAGCTGAGTCGACAGCTATCGGCAGATTTTTCCCCCGCTCCTGGGCAGTCAGCGGCCGCTCCCGCATCGTACCGTGCAGCCAGTTAGAGCGCGCCGGCGGAGATCTGCACGGTCGATCGCCAATCACGCCGCGCGAACGCAGGAGCCGCTAGCCAGTGGAATCTCCACACTGAAGGGCAATAATGCTTCGGAATTAGCAACTGGCCAACAATAAGCATCCCCCTCGAATCCTTCATTTGCGTCCTTGTCTTGGTGTGCCGAATTGCTCCAGTCTTGCCCCCTGCTTGCTCTGCGAAGGGAAGCTAGGCTCTTCAAAGACCTCACTTGCCTGGGCTGACTTCACACTGCGGTAAACAAATCGTACCCGGCTATGACCTCGTCTCCTACCTTTTCGCGACTTCCTCACTCAGGGGCGTCTTTATCAGGCTTGGCGGTGTGTTGGGTGGTGGGGCGGAGGTACGTCCCTGCCTGGGGCAAGGTGGCCTCCGTACCAGATGGTGGCGCAGCCAGTTAGAATGCGCCCCAGGTGGTTAAAACGGAGGCATTGCCAATCAGAAGGTGCAGGGGGCCTCGGCATTGTCGGCAGTTTCACGTTTCCTTCTGCAGTAGGTTTTTTTCTCCCTCTCTCTGTTTCTGTTTCACCGAGAAACCACTAAATGATTTATGACCGTTGTACTGGGAGTGAGCACTATTTGGTTGCAGGTTTGCTGTTCTTTGCTTCAAAATCACCTCGACATTTACCAGCAAGACTTACATCTCCACTTCCTGCCTGAATTTACTGATTGGTTGCCGGTCGTCAGTTCAAAAATTGCGTGGGGGCACCACGGTAGCGTGGTGGTTGACATGACACTATCACAGCTTGGGGGCATCAGAGTTCAAAGTTCAACTCCGGGGTCTGAATTTTTACGGAGCTTGTACACCCTCTCAATGTGTGCGTGGGTTTCCTCCGGGTGATCCGATTTCCTCTCGCTTCCGGTTCATTAACAAGGGTCCGTCACTATTCCCTCTAAGCTGCATGGGTATGTGGCCACGCAGTGACCAAAATATCCCCATGCACATAGCTTTCGTTGCCTCACAGCTGGGACTTCCCATTATATAATGCAAATATAATTTTGACATCCATACCAATATAATTGTGAAATACCCCGTAATTAATTATGTGTTAATGAATAAAATACATAATCTTTCTAAATCATAAGCGTACCACAAACTTTGCTTTGAAACACTTTAGAGCTTCAACATTGTCAGTGTTTCGGCTTACAACACTGCTGCAAATTGCAACAATAAACACAGAATGGACGTCGACAGCTCGTTATTGCTAACCAACCGGCCCGCTGAACGCCAACGCCATCTAGTCAAAACATTTTACTTTTGTCACTGTGCCTGCCTGATGTCGTTGACTTGCGTTGTGAGTTGTGGTTTGTGTTTATTTGATGTGCACATTGCAAAAGAAAGCTTTCAGGCCGTGTAAAAATTTCCTGCTTGGAGCAATGGATGACCTGCACAGCTGTAACAAAAAAAAACTGGAAGGGACGTTGGGGTGAGTTGTGCTTTTATGACTAGGATAGAAATGATAGAAGGAAATTAAATGCCCAGGAAGGAGGACAAGTGATCTACGCAAAGATAAGCAGGATCCTTTTATACAAGTTAGAAAGATGAGTAAGAAAGTTAGAAGCAAGCCCAAAGGCACTGTATATCTCAGCAGACAAAGTATTCACAGTAAGCTGGTTAAATTAGTTGGACAAATAGACATCAGTGTCTACTATTGATTTGTGATTTTAGAGAAATTCCCCAAACTGGAGACTGGCTTTCAAAAACACAAGAGCTTCTGCAGTTGCTGGAAATCCAGAGCAACACATACAGACAAAATGCTGGAGGAACCCAGCAGGCTAGGCAGCATCTACGGAAATGAATAAACATAAGAGCTTCTGCCGATGCTGGAAATCCTGAGCAACACACACACACACATACAAAATGCTGGAGGGACTCAGCAGGTCAGGCAGCATCTATGAAGAGGAATAAACACAAGAAATTCTACAGATGCTGGAAATCCATAGCAAACACACACACACACACACACATAATGACAATTCCAGAGGAGCTCAGCACATCAGGCAGCACCTACGGAAAGGAATAAAGAGTTGATGTTTCGGGCCAAGACCCTTGATCAGGAGTTGACTGTTTATTCCTCTCCGTGGGCATGTGGCCAAGTGGTTAAGGCATCAGTCTAGTGATCTGAAGGTTGCTAGTTCGAGCCTCGGCTGAGGCAGCATGTTGTGTCCTTGAGCAAGGCACTTAACCACACATTGCTCTGCGACGACACCGGTGCCAAGCTGTAAGGGTCCTAATGCCCTTCCCTTGGACAACATCAGTGTCTTGGAGAGGGGAGACTTGCAGCTTGGGCAACTGCTGGTCTTCCATACAACCTTGCCCAGGCCTGCGCCCTGGAGAGTGAAAACTTTCCAGGCGCAGATCCATGGTCTCGCAAGACTAACGGAGGGGTTTCTGAGGGGTCTTGGCCCCAAAATGTAGACTCTTTTATTCCTTTCCAGAGATGCTGCCTGAACTTTTGAGTTCCTCAAACGTTTGTGCCAACTCAGTTTCAAGCACTCCACAAATTCACATTCCCAGTATCATTTGTTTATTAATATTTTAGTTGTACAGTTTGTCTGCTTTTGTATATTGGTTGTTTGTTTCTATATAGTATAACATAGATTCTATTGCAATTTTTTCTCTCCCTGTAAATGCCCGCAAGAAAATGAATGCCAAGCTCATATGAAAGCTCAAAGTAAACTTACTATCAAAATACATACACAGCCCTGAGACACACTTTCACGAGAAGGGGGAATTGAATTTGGGTAAAGAGGAAACGGCCAAGGCTTTCAGTGACTATTTTGTGTCGGTTTTCACGCTGGAGGACACATCTAACGTGCTAAAGAGAGAAGCTTTGGATGTGATGGGAGGTGCGGACCTCGATACAATAGCCATCAGGAAAGAGGTCATGCTGAGCAAATTTGTGGGCCTGAAGATAGACAAGTCCCCTGGTCCTGATGGAATGCATCCCAGGGTACTGAAAGTCTAGACTCTGGGCAGGTCCCAGCGGATGGGAAGCAAAAGGCGTATGTCATACCACTGTTCAAAAAAAGGATGTAGGCAAAAGACAGGTAACTACAGGCAAATGGGATGTTGGCCTTCATTGCTTGAGGGATGGAATTGAAGAGCAGGGAGGTTATGCGGCAACTGTACAGGGTACTGGTGAGGCTGCACCTGGAGTACTACGTGCAGTTCTGGTCTCCTGACTTGAGGAAGGATAGACTGGCTTTGGAGGTGGTGCAGAGGAGGTTCACCAGGCTGATTCCAGAGATGAGGAGGTTAGACTATGAGGAGAGATTGAGTGGCCTGGGACTGTACTCACTGGAATACAGAAGAATGAGAGGAGGTCTTATAGCAACACATAAAATTCTGAAAGGGATACGATAAGATAGAGGCAGGAAAGTTGTTTCCACAGGTTGGTGAGACTAGAACTAGGGAACATAGCCTCAAGATTCGGGGGAGTAGATTTAAGACAGAGATGAGGAGGAACTGATTTTCCCAGAGGGTGGTGAATCTGTGGAATTCCCTGCCCAATGAAACAGTGGAGGCTACCTCAGTAAATATACTTAAGACAAGGTTGGATACATTTTTGCATAGTAGGGGAATTAAGGGTTATGGGGGAAAGGCAGGTAGGTGGAGATGAGTCCATGGTCAGATCAGCCATGATCTTATTGAATGGCGGAGCAGGATCGACGGGCCAGATGGCCGACTCCTGCTCTTAATCCTCATGTTCTTGTGTTGGTACGTTCTTAAATAAATAAATAAGCAATAAGTATTGAGAACATGAGATGAAGAGTCCTTGAATGTGAGTCCATTGGTTGTAGGACACATACAAACTTTGATGGTAGCAGGGAGTCCAGGAACGGAAATTGAATTTCCCCGATCAACCTTGATGACGAGGGCTGAGCACGGTGCTCCAGGCCAGGGCTCACCAACGCCTCGTGCGGCTGTAACGTGATGTCCCAGCTTCGAGGCTCGGTGCCCTGAGTGATGAGGGCCAACGTGAGCCCTCCACCAACTTCACGCAGTTAAAACGTTTGGGTTATTCCTTTTGTTAATTACTTATTTTGTGTATTTAGCAGTGCGGTGCAGAACTGGCTAATTCACTGCCCCCCCCCCCCCCCCCCACCATCCCAGCAACCTGCCCCCAATCCCGGGACAATTTCCAGTTAACCGACTCACCCACATGCTATGTTCCCTCTAAGCTGTGGACGTGTGCACTCGCACACACATTTTTCAACCAGCCCACAAAGGAAATTAATGTGCACATGAAACATTAGTTGCCTAAAACAATGTAGTAATTAATAATTATACTTATTGAAATGCCAAAGACAGGAGAGAGAAAAATAACTGAGTGACTTAAATATGTGTGTTATCTTGTTGTTATTCTGTGCACATTTATGCCAAATATTTTGTAAACTCACATAAACTCTGCCATGTGTGCATTCAGCGAGCACATACTTTTGTCACAGGAAAAAAATTTGCACAACATAAGATTTTTGCACACACTGACTACGAAAAATTAGAAGGAACATTGTCCACACGTCTTTGGGACGTGGGAGGACACTGCTGCTGTGCTCTGTGGCCGCTGATGGGATGAAATGATAAGTGAGGCTTTGGGCCTACTCCGGGGCCTGGATCTGAGGGCTGGATGCTGGCTCGGAAATGCTGCCATTCGGCTGTGATTGTTGGCAGGATTTGTCTTTTTTTTTTCTTCTTTCTCCTGTGGTGGAGGCGGATACAATAGGGCCTTTTAAGAGACTCCTGGATAGGTACATGGAGCTATTTCTAAGGTAAGGACATGTTCGGCACAGCTTTGTGGGCCGAAGGGCCTGTATTGTGCTGTAGGTTTTCTATGTTCCAAAACACTGAAGGAACTCAGCTGGCCAGGTAGCATCTATGGTAATTAAAGTAAATGATGAACATCTCGGGCCGGGACCCTTCATCAGAGACTGTTTCTTCTGTCCCTGACGACACCGTTCTTGAAGACTCCAGCGTTGCTGAGAAATTCCCTGACAAAAGGCTTAGCAGAGGGAACCTACCTAAGAGAGAGAGAGAGGGTGGGTGTGGAGAGAATGTATCCTGTGGTGGGGCTATCCAGAACGAGAGGGCACAGCCTCAAAATTGAGGGGGGTGAACTTTCAGAAAGGAGGTAAGGAGGAACTGAGTTGGGGGGGGGGCGACCTTTCAGGACAGAGGTAAGGAGAAATTGAGGGGCGACCTTTTAGACCAGAGGTAAGGAGAAACTTATCAGTATTACACACAGAATTGTCCTCGGACTCACTTTACACCGCACGCTGTCGGAGCAGTGCTGCCAGGATAATCAAGGACACGACCCACCCAGCCAACACACTTTTCATCCCTCTTCCCTCGGGGAGAAGGCTCAGGAGCTTGAAGACTCGTACGGCCAGATTTGGGAACAGCTTCTTTCCAACTGTGATAAGACTGCTGAACGGATCCTGACCCGGATCTGGGCCGTACCCTCCAAATATCCGGACCTGCCTCTCGGTTGTTTTGCACTACCTTACTTTCCCTTTTCTATTTTCTATTTATGATTTATAATTTAAATTTTTAATAATTACTATCAATTTGTACTCCAGGGAGCGCAAAGCGCAGAATCAAATATCGCTGTGATGATCGTACGCTCTAGTATCAATTGTTTGGTGACAATAAAGTATAAAGTATAGTTAGAATACAGAATATTCAATTCCTTAGACCCCTGGTATCAACAACCCATAATAAGAATCACGGGTTGCCATGGTAACGCAGCGGTTACCGCCGCACCTTTACATCTCGGGGAGGGAAGGGTCAGAGGTCGGAGCTCAATTTGACGTCCTCCGTAAGGCGTTCGTACGTTCCTTCCCTTGTGTGCTTGTGGGTTTCCTCCCACAGCGCAAGGACCTACCGGGTTGGTAGGTTCAACTCACACAAAACGCTGGAGGCAGCATCTGCGGAGAGGGAATAAACACAAGAGAAGATCTGCAGACCCTAGGAATCCAGAGCAGCGCACACGAAATTCTGGAGGAACTCAGCAGGCCAGGCAGAATCTACGGGAAAAAGGTACAGCCGACGTTTCGGGCCGACAGCCTTCGGCAGGACTGGAGAAGAAAACAAAAACAAGCTGAGGAGTAGATTTGAAAGGTAGTGGGCGGCGGGGAGAGAGAAGCACAAAGTGATGGGTAAAACTTGGAGGGGGAGGGGATGAAGTAGAGAGCTGGGAAGTTGATTGAGGGAAGAGACAGGAGGCCGTGAAGGAAAGAAAACTGGGTTGGGAGAAGCACCAGAGGGTGGACAAGGAGATAAGGTGAGGGAGGGAATAAAGGGATGGGAAATAGTGAAGGTGGGGGAGGTTAGGAGTGTCAAGTGTGAAGCCAAGCAGAGCTGCAGAGCGGATGCTGATAATGAGAAAGAGACATCGAGAGACAAAGGAGAGCCATTCAAAATGCTAATAAGAGAGAAGAGAGAGATAACGAGAGTGAGATACACATAATTCAGTACGTTGGCATCTGCCACAGACAGTTTGCTCTGAACCTGAACCGCTCATTAACAATCCTGCTGAGACAATAGGAAGTGTGAAGTTTGATGGACAGGTGATACCCCAGCGGAGGGGGGGAATAAAATGGCGGGTTTGCTAAGGCACAGAACTCACGTCGTGAGACCCTGGAAAGAGCATTACGCCCCACAAGGTGGTGGGAGTTTGGAGGACCGGTTCGTGGGAATCAGTCAGAGGCTCACAGGGTGTAAAGGTACGATCGGTGGGAACCTGGTGTGTGTGTCCGCCCTTGCCTGGGTGCCGGGTTCACCACGGAAGAACGGTCACATCCGGAACGGAGGGGTCACAGTCGGTGACCACAATGGGATCAAAAGGCATCGAAAGGTTTGCCTGAAACCTCAACTGTATCTCTCACTCTCTCTCTCTCTCTCTCTCTCTCTCCAACGGTACAACAACAGCGATTACTTCAAACTACACGAGACTGAACTGAACTCTGCTTCACCTTAAGACTGATCATTTTACCCCTAGACTGTGATAGAGCTTGGTTGATTCCTATTACCCTATTTCTGTTTACATGTGTGTACTATCATTGCTAACCTGTTACATTTATATCCTTGCGGTTAGTGTACTGTATTACGTATTTTTTTAATAAAACTTTATTAGTTTCTAGTAATCACAGACTCCAACAAGTGCTCGACTTCTGCTGGTTTGACAGTTACGGGGTACGTAACAGGAGGCATTACCGGAAGTTAGCAGGTTAACTGGGCGTTGTAAATTGTCCCGTGGTTAAGTCGGTGGGTTGTCAGGCAGCGTGGCACATTAGGCCGCGAGGGGCCTGTTCCACGCTCTGTCTCTAAATTAAACAGCAATAAAGTTCACAATTTGGTTTCGCATCCATTAAAAGCTATGAAGGTTTGCAGTTGGGAACCATTCCCAACACGCTGGAGCCGACCCAGTTGTTAACGGATATATTAAAAGCACTGGAGCTGGAGCCCCTAAGGCAGTTCTAGGTATGAAAAGCGCTCTCTAAATAAGGTTATTATTATTAAATAGGCAAGAAAGCACTGCTCCCACAATTGGACCGTCTCTGACGGTCGCTTCCCTTGCAATTACCACACCTGAATGTGCACATTCAGAGGCAATATCATCTAGATTTAACACCAGGGAACGGAGATGGAAGTGATTTCTCACACACTGAACCATTCCGGGCAGATGGGCCCCATCAGCCGCGGCTGGCAGCTCGTCCAGGTTTAATGTCAGAGTCAGGTTTAATATCACCGGCATATGCCATGAGATTTGCTAACCCCACAGCAGCAGCTCAATAAGTGCAAGTAGAATAGAATATAAAAACAGGGAGACAATGCTGAGGCCTTTACAAGACGCTAGTCAGGCCGCACTTGGAGCATCGTCAACTCGTATCTCAGAAAGGGCGTGTCGTCATTGGAGAGGGTCCAGAGGAGGTTCACGAGGATGATCCCGGGAATGAAGGGGTTAACACATGAGGAGAGTGGCCGTGTACTCACTGGAATTTAGAAGAATGCGGGGAGGTGGGGACCTCATTGAACCCTACCGGATGCTGAAAGGACTAGATAGGGTGGATGTGGAGAGGATGTTTCCTCTGGTGGGGGCTATCGAGAACTGGAGGGAGCAGCCTCAAAATTGAGGGGCAGCCCTTGAGAACAGAGGGAAGCAGGAATTTATTTTTTAGCCGGTGAGCAGTGGACCTGCGGAACGCTCTGCCACAGGACTGCAATGGAGGGCCAAGTCCGTGGGTAAGTTTAAGGCGGAAGTTGACCGATTCCTGATCGGTCAGGGGCATCGAAAGGATACGGCGAGAAGATAGGTGTATGGGGTTGAGTGGGATCTGGGATCAGCCATGATGGAGTGGCAGGACAGACTCGATGGGCTGAATGGCCTAATTCTGCTCCTATGTCTTATGGTCTAATGAGATACATGTTCAATAAATATAGAGGAAAAAACTGAATGACATTAAGTATAAACACACACACACACACACACACACACACACACACACACACACACACACACACACACACACACACACATACATACATTTAATGTCATTCAGTTTATATATATATGTCTATCAATTAGTTACGTTAAAATAAGTAGGGCAAAGAGAGAAATAAAAAAGTATTGAGGTAGTGTTCACGGGTTCAATGCCCATTCAGGAATCGGATGGTAGAGGGGAAGAAGCTGTTCCTGAATCGTTGAGCGTATGTCTTCAGGATTCTGTCATCAGCATATACCATGAAATTTGTTAACTTTGCGGCAGAAGTACAATGCAATACGTGATAATAGAGTATTAAAAAAGCATCGTGAATGACAGTGACTATGTTAAGTTAAATAAGTCATGCAAAAATAGAAATAAAAAGAGTAGAGGGGTAGTGTTCATGGGCTGTCTTCAAAGAGAGTGAACCCTCACAAGGCAGAAGGTCCCGATGGAGTACCTGGTAAGGCTCTGAAAACCTGTGCCAACCAACTGGCGGGAGAATTCAAGGACATTTTCAACCTCCCACTGCTACGGGCAGAAGTTCCCACTTGCTTCAAAAAGGCAACAATTATACCAGTGCTTAAGAAGAATAATGTGAGCTGCCTTAATGACTATCACATGTCGACAGCACTCACATTGACAGTGATGAACTGCTCTGAGAGGTTGGTCATGACTAGACTGAACTCCTGTCTCAGCAGGGACCTGGACCCATTGCAATCTGCCTATCACCACAATAGGTCAACGGCAGACACAATCTCAATGGCTCTTCACACGGCTTTAGGCCACCTAGACAACACATACACCTACATCAGGATGCTGTTCATCGACTATAGCTCAGCATTTAATACCATCATTCCCACAATCCTGATTGAGAAGTTGCAGAACCTGGGCCTCTGTACCTCCCTCTGTAATTAGATCCTTGACTTCCTAACCGGAAGACCACAGTCTGTGCGGATTGGTGATAACATATCCTCCTCGCTGACGATCAACACTGGTGCACCTCAGGTGTGTGTGCTTAGCCCACTGCTCTACTCTCTGTATACACACGATACACATGACTGTGTGGCTAGGCATAGCTCAAATACCATCTGTAAAATTTTCTGATGACACAACTTTTGTTGGTAGAATCTCAAGTGGTGACGAGAGGGCGTACAGGAGTGAGATATGCCAACTAGTGGAATGGTGCCACAGCAACAACCTGGCACTCAATGTCAGTGAGATGAAAGAGCTGATTGTGGACTTCAGGAAGGGTAAGATGAAGGAACACATACCAATCCTCATAGAGGGATCAGAAGTGGAGAGAGTGAGCAGCTTCAAGTTCCTGGGTGTCAAGATCACTGAGGATCTAGCCTGGTCCCGACATATCGATGTAGTTATAAAGAAGGAAGGACATCAGTTATATTTCATCAGGAGTTTGAAGAGATTTGGTATATCAACAAATACACTCAAAAACTTCTATAGCTGTACCGTGGGGAGCATTCTGACAGGCTTCATCACTGTCTGGTACGGAGGGGCTACTGCACAGGACTGAAAGAAGCTGCAGAGGGTTGTAAATCTAGTCAGCTCCATCTTGGGCACGAGCCTACAAAGTACCCAGGACATCTTCAGGGAGCGGTGTCTCAGAAAGGCAGCGTCCATTATTAAGGACCCCCAGCATCCAGGGCATGACCTTTTCTTACTGTTACCATCAGGTAGGAGGTACAGAAGCCTGAAGGCACACACTCAGCGATTCAGCAAATTTACTGTAATTCACATGTTTTTAGGATCTTACCTATTGCAATGTACTGCTCACACAAAACAACAACTGCTGCGCAGGTTGACTCTGTGGTTAAGAAGGCATACGGTGTATTGGCCTTCATCAATCGTGGGATTGAGTTCAGGAGCCAAGAGGTAATGTTGCAACTATATAGGACCCTGGTCAGACCCCACTTGGAGTACTGTGCTCAGTTCTGGTCGCCTCACTACAGGAAGGATGTGGAAGCCATAGAAAGGGTGCAGAGGAGATTTACAAGGATGTTGCCTGGATTGGGAAGCATGCCTTGTGAGAAAAGATTGAGTGAACTCAGCCTTTTCTCCTTGGAGCGACGGAGGATGAGAAGTGACCTGATAGAGGTGTATAAGATGATGAGAGGCATTGATCGTGTGGATAGTCAGAGGCTTTTTCCCAGGGCTGAAATGGTTGCCACAAGAGGACACAAGTTTAAGGTGCTGGGGAGTAGGTACAGAGGAGATGTCAGAGGTAAGTTTTTTTTACACAGAGAGTGGTGAGTGTGTGGAATGGGCTGCCGGTGACGGTGGTGGAGGTGGAAACGATAGGGTCTTTTAAGAGACTCCTGGATAGGTACATGGAGCTTAGAAAAATAGAGGGCTATGGGTAAGCCTAGTAATTTCTAAAGTAAGGACATGTTCGGCTCAGCTTTGTGGGCTGAAGGGCCTGTATTGTGCTGTAGGTTTTCTATGTTTCTATGTTTCTATGTGCCGGTGATCCCAGTTTCCTCCCACAGTCCAAAGAGGGACCGGTTAATAGATTAATTAGTCCTTGTAAATTGTCCCGTGATTAGGTTGGGGTTAAATCGGGGGCGGGGAGGAGGGAGCTGTCGGCCGACGTGATTCAAAGGGCTGGGGGGCCCTGTTCAGTGCTGTAATCTCTAAATAAATCAAAAGTAAGTAACTATTTGAATGAAGAGTGATTGTATTGGTGGTTGGATTATTGAGTAAATTTTCTGGATTGTGGGACTTCTCTCCACTGATTCCGGAGGGAGAGTATTCCATAACTTTGGAGAGTGACATTGTCTGTGTCTGTGTGTTGGTCAGTGATTCTTCTGGGACACCTTCACTGAATCACCGCTTCATTGGCACCAGCCTGCCTGCAAAGGTGGACAGTGTATGCAGAAAGGTGCCAGGAAAGGGTCAGTAACATCACGAGAAATCCCACCCACCCTGCTCACGGACTGTCCGTCCCACTCCCATCGGGGAGGGGGCTACGCGGCATCCACACCAGGACCATGAGGGATCCCACCCACCCTGCTCACAGACTGTCTGTCCCACTCCCATCAGGGAGGAGGCTACGTAGCATCCACACCAGGACCGTGAAGGGTCCCACCCACCCTGCTCACGGACTGTCCGTCCCACTCCCATCGGGGAGGAGGCTACGTAGCACCCACACCAGGACCGTGAAGGATTCCACCCACCCTGCTCACGGACTGTCTGTCCCACTCCCATCGGGGAGGAGGCTACGTAGCGTCCACACCAGGACCGTGAAGGGTCCCACCCACCCACCCTGCTCACGGACTGTCTGTCCCACTCCCATCGGGGAGGAGGCTACGTAGCGTCCACACCAGGACCGTGAAGGGTCCCACCCACCCTGCTCACGGACTGTCCGTCCCAATCCCATCGGGGAGGAGGCTACGTAGCGTCCACACCAGGACCGTGAAGGATCCCACCCACCCTGCTCACGGACTGTCTGTCCCACTCCCATCGGAGAGGAGGCTACGTAGCATCCACACCAGGACCGTGAAGGATCCCACCCACCCTGCTCACGGACTGTCTGTCCCACTCCCATCGGAGAGGAGGCTACGTAGCATCCACACCAGGACCGTGAAGGGTCCCACCCACCCACCCCGCTCACGGACTGTCTGTCCCATTCCCATCGGGGAGGAGGCTACGTAGCACCCACACCAGGACCGTGAAGGATCCCACCCACCCTGCTCACGGACTGTCTGTCCCACTCCCATCGGGGAGGAGGCTACGCAGCATCCACACCAGGACCCACCAGACTCAAAAACAGTGACTTTCCCCAAGCAGTGAGTCTGATCAACACCTCCACCCACTAACCCACCCCTCCACACCCCCAAACCACCACTACTTTATCATTTCCTGTCAGAGTCACCTTCTGCACAGACCCTCCGGTACCTTATGGACAGACAATCGATCTGTGTGTGTAAGCTATCTGATGTGTTTATATTTATTGCGTATTTTTATTATTGTGTCCTTTATCTTATCTTATCATGTCTGTTTTTTTCCTGTTCAGCTTCGGATCTAGAGTAACAATTTTTTCTTTCTCCCTTATGCTTGAGTACTGGAAGCGACATTAAACAATCCTGAATCTTGGATCTCGGATCTCCCAACCACGTTGAAGGACGTGTAATTATAATGGTCGTCCGGCTTTATACCGATTCTGCCTCGGCTCTGTCATCATAATGGCGGGAGGAGAGAGAGCAGCGCGCAGCGCGTACACAGCCGTCTGGTGAAAAATGATACCGTATCTGTTAAATAGGGGCCGTGGACAATTCTGATTTGATGGGGATGGACGTGAAAGCACAGAGGAACATCTGGAGAAATTTCTGAAACGCCCGTTCGCTGCTGTCGTTACTGTGTGGTTGGGAATCTTTCGGAGGGTAGGCCTCAAAATCCCCGGCCTTGCCTGCTTTTGGCGACCGAGAAGGAGGTCGAATCGTTCGGACAGAGATGGTGCTCAGTACTCGGTGTCGGAGAGCTGATCAGAGCTCGAAGTTTCCGGATGACTCAGAGTCGGATTGTGGCCGGCATGGCAGGGAGAGTTTTGCTTCCTTCTCCCGTCTGCGTGAGATGTGGGACTTGCGAGAGACTTTGAACTTTTTACTGTGTTCATGGACTTCTTCATCAAGTTATGGTATTGTTGTAACTATATGTTATAATTATGTTGTTCTTGTCAGTTTTTTTCAGTCTTGGTCTGTCCTGTGTTTTGTGATATCACACTGGAGGAAACATTGTATCATTTCTTAATGCATGCATTACTAAATGACAATAAAAGAGGACTGCGTGTCCTCATAGTCTAATCTAATGCTTTACAAGACGCGAAACGAAAGACTGTGTGGCGCGCCACCTCTCACATGGACAGTAGGTGGCCGTTGACTCACAAAGAGTTCATCCACCTTTGACAGATTTTGTTTTTAGTGCTGCTGGGTGCCGACACACCCTCCTCCCTGGTTAACCGAAGTGCACCGGGGGTGTGCCGGTCGAGTCGCCGACAACCCGGCCTGAAACAGGTAGTACTAGGTTACGTGGTACAAGTAACAGGACAAGGCTCTGACCTGGCCTTACCATTAAGAAAGTCTTTGACTACAAGTACCTCGGGTCAGAATGATGAGTTCGGAGAAGGACATAAAGATACGGAAGGCGCTGGCGTGGAGGGCTATAAACGACATGAAGGAAATCTGGAAGTCGAACCTGACCAGAGGGCTTAAAAAGAGGATTTTCATAGCGGTCATAGAGTCCATTCTCACGTACGGATGCGAGGTGTGGACACTCGCCAAGACGATGCGAAAGTCTCTAGATGGTTGCTATACACGAATGCTCCGGATGGCTCTTGACGTGAGTTGGCAACAGCACATGACGAACGTCGAGCTCTATGATGACCTACCGATGCTCACCACTAAAATCGAGGCGAGAAGACTGCAACGAGCGGGGCACTGTGTACGCCACCCCGAGCTACCTGCCAGCCTAGTCATCATATGGGAGCCCAAGCATGGGAGGATGAACCCTGGGCGCCCTCCCAAGACTATGGTCAACACGCTCCTAGAAGACAGCGGCGCGGCTAATGTAGATGAATTGAACACACTGATGGTGGGGGGGTGAAGTGGAGAGTCCGTCATCGTGCCCGACGCCAGCCCCCCCCAGGCCTGAGTCGACGTAGTAGTAGCCACCCTCGACCTTACCGCCATGGGTGACCCTACCAGGAGCATAGCTCCAGACAGCATCGCTCTCAGGATCTCAGGACCACACAAGCTTCTCCACCGCGACAAGGTGACAATCCACGGAGAAGGGCAGAGAGTGGAGGATGCCTGGACAGCGCTGCCCGCTGTGGTGGTAGAGGCAAATTCATTTGTGCGCTGTCCTATGTTCGTGACTCCTGAGCCTGGCTAAATCCTTCGGCGGGCGGGGGATCTGACAAGGCGCCTTGGTGAAGGCAGAGAGCTGGATGTGGTGCATATGGGTTTCATAGTCATAGTCATAGTCATACTTTATTGATCCCCGGGGAATTCGGTTTTCGTTACAGTTGCACCATAAATAATAAATAGTAATAGACCCATAAATAGTTAAATAGTAATATGTAAATTATGAAATAAGTCCAGGACCAACCTACTGGCTCAGAGTGTCTGACCCTCCAAGGGAGGAGTTGTAAAGTTTGATGGTCACAGGCAGGAATGACTTCCTATGACGCTCTGTGCCGCATCTCGGTGGAATGAGTCTCTGGCTGAATGTACTCCTGTGCCCAACCAGTACATTATGTAGTGGATGGGAGACATTGCCCAAGATGGCATGCAACTTGGACAGCATCCTCTTTTCAGACACCACCGTGAGAGAGTCCAATTCCATCCCCACAACATCACTGGCCTTACGAATGAGTTTGTTGATTCTGTTGGTGTCTGCTACCCTCAGCCTGCTGCCCCAGCACACAACAGCAAACATGATCGCACTGGTCACCACAGATTCGTAGAACATCCTCAGCCTCGTCTGGCAGATGTTAAAGGACCTCAGTCTCCTCAGGAAATAGAGATGGCTCTGACCCTTCTTGTAGACAGCCTGAGTGTTCTTTGACCAGTCCAGTTTATTGTCAATTCGTATCCCCAGGTATTTGTAATCCTCCACCATGTCCACACTGACCCCCTGGATGGAAACAGGGGTCACCGGTACCTTAGCTCTCCTCAGGTCTACCACCAGCTCCTTAGTCTTTTTCACATTAAGCTGCAGATAATTCTGCTCACACCATGTGACAAACTTTCCTACCGTAGCCCTGTACTCAGCCTCATCTCCCTTGCTGATGTATCCAACTATGGCAGAGTCATCAGAAAAGTTCTGAAGATGACAAGACTCTGTGCAGTAGTTTTTAGTCCGAGGTGTAAATGGTGAAGAGAAAGGGCGACAAGACAGTCCCCTGTGGAGCCCCAGTGCTGCTGATCACTCTGTCGGACACACAGTGTTGCAAGCACACGTACTGTGGTCTGCCAGTCAGGTAATCAAGAATCGATGACACCAGGAAAGCATGCACCAGCATCGCTGTCAGCTTCTCCCCCAGCAGAGCAGGACGGATGGTGTTGAACGCACTGGAGAAATCAAAAAACATGACCCTCACAGCGTTCGCTGAGGTGCTCGACAAACGTCGGGAGGTGCGGGATGCAGGGGAGCTTGGTGGTGCGTGGACTCAGAAATGGCTTGCTCGCAGAAACTGTAGCATCTGGAGCCTGAATGTCGGGTGACCGGAGGCAATCCAAAGGCATCATGTTCTGGGAACAATCCATCCCCTCCCACCCCACACCTTGCTCTTTCGTGATTCTTGGGCGCGGAAGTTGAAGATTAGGTTCAGTAGGTCTGCAGATGAGACGAAGGTTGGGCACTTCTCATTTAATTTGATTGATTACTCTTTCAATCTTCTTTTTTCGTAGTCTTAGATTTGATCAGAAAATCTTCCTTTTTTTTTTGGTCGTATCCTCAAAATGGACTGCCCAGTCCCTTTTTATCGTTTGTTTTTCTGGTTTTTTTTTCTCTATAGTGCAGTGTTTTTTTTCTTTTCGGTTAAAACCCAATGTTTTTTCTCTTCTCTTCAGAAACTGATAAGAGGAAAATTGTTATTTTCATGTTTTTATTATGTATTATATGTTAGTTTAACAATATCTATGATTTTGACAATGTCTATCTTAATCTCGGTTTGTATTGTTACGTGGGCACGTGGCCAAGTGGTTAAGGCATTGGACTAGCGATCTGAAGGTCGTGAGTTCGAGCCCCAGCTGAGGGAGCGTGTTGTGTCCTTGAGCAAGGCACTTAATCACACATTGCTCTGTGACGACACCGGTGCCAGGCTGTATGGGTCCTAATGCCCTTCCCTTGGACAACATCGGTGGCGTGGAGAGGGGAGACTTGCAGCATGGGCAACTGCCGGTCTTCCATACAACCCCGCACAAGAGACTTCCATGGTCTCACAAGACTAACGTATATATGTGACTGTATGTGTGTGTGTGTGTGTGTGTATGCACAGAGAGGGAGAGAGACCTGGGTGTCATTATACACCAGTCATTGAAAGTGGGCATGCAGGTACAGCAGGCGGTGAAAAAGGCGAATGGTATGCTGGCATTTATAGCGAGAGGATTCGAGTACAGGAGCAGGGAGGTACTACTGCAGTTGTACAAGGCCTTGGTGAGACCACACTTGGAGTATTGTGTGCAGTTTTGCAGTTTTGGTCCCCTAATCTGAGGAAAGACATCCTTGCCATAGAGGGAGTACAAAGAAGGTTCACCAGATTGATTCCTGGGATGGCAGGACTTTCATATGAAGAAAGACTGGATGAACTGGGCTTGTACTCGTTGGAATTTAGAAGATTGAGGGGGGATCTGATTGAAACGTATAAAATCCTAAAGGGATTGTACAGGCTAGATGCAGGAAGATTGTTCCCGATGTTGGGGAAGTCCAGAACGAGGGGCCACAGTTTGAGGATAGAGGGGAAGCCTTTTAGGACCGAGATTAGGAAAAACTTATTCACACAGAGAGTGGTGAATCTGTGGAATTCTCTGCCACAGGAAACAGTTGAGGCCAGTTCATTGGCTGTACTTAAGAGGGAGTTAGATATGGCCCTTGTGGCTACGGGGATCAGGGGGTATGGAGGGAAGGCTGGGGCGGGGTTCTGAGTTGGATGATCAGCCATGATCATAATAAATGGCGGTGCAGGCTCGAAGGGCCGAATGGCCTACTCCTGTACCTATTTTCTATGTTTCTATGTTTCTATGTTTCTATAATAGTGTTGGCGCGTGGCCAGGTGTTAAGGCGTCGGTCTAGCGATCTGAAGGTCGTGAGTTCGAGCCCCAGCCGAGGCAACGTGTTGTGTCCTTGAGCAAGGCACTTAACCACACATTGCTCTGCGATGACACTGGTGCCAAGCTGTATGGGTCCTAATGCCCTTCCCTTGGACAACATCGGTGTCGTGGAGAGGGGAGACTTGCAGCATGGGCAACTGCCGGTCTTCCATACAACCTTGCCCAGGCCCGCGCCCTGGAGAGTGAAGACTTTCCAGGCGCAGATCCATGGTCTCACAAGACTAACAGATGCCTTAACTAACTTATTGTTACCGATATATATATTTGAAATAGTTCTCCTCTTTGAAATAATGCTCCTTTTAAATTTAAAAAAAAAAATTTTTAAAAGAAGAAAGAAGGTGGAGAGGGTCACCCGCAGGTTAGAACAGGACCACGGTAGGAAGCAGAGCAGGGCCGATGAGCGGCAGATGAAGTTCAACCCGGGGAAGGGTGTGAAGCGACTCACTTTGAAAGGTCGGACCTCAGGACCAGGTTTCGGGTTAATGGCAGGGTTGTCAGCAGTGTGGAGGGGCAGAGGGAGCTCGGAGACCCCTCACAGCCGCTGCACGAGCTCAGCAGGTTTCAGTGGGTACATTCACTGTCAGGGAAATATATACAATATACGTCCTGAAATTCTTCTTCTTCGCAAACGTCCACAAAAACAGAGGAGTGCCCCAAAGAATGAATGACAGTTAGATGTTGGAACCTCAAAGCCTCCCCAGCTTCCCCCCCCCAACACAAGCAGCAGCAAAGCAACGACCCCCATCCCATGCCCCACCAGCAAAAAAACATCGGCGCCCTCCACCGAGCACTCAATAAACACCCAGACTTGCACTGTCCCAAAGACTACTCGTTCACTTCGTTCACCCGGTAATTCGACATACCTCATGCACCTATGGAGAGGAATAAACACAAGAGGTTCTGCAGATGCTGGAAATCCAGAGCAACACACACACACACACACACACACACACACACACACACTAAATGCTGGAGGAACTCAGCAGGTCAGGCAGCTTCCTGTGAAAAGAGGAAACAGTCGTGTGTGTGTGTGTGTGTGTGTGTGTGTGTGTGTGTGTGTGTGTTGCTCTGGGTTTCCAGCATCTGCAGATTTTCTCCTGTTTGTGAAAGAAAGCATCTCAGTACTTTGTCAATCACCCTTCTTGTTCCGGTGGGCAATCATCGCAAATGGATACCCTGCAGCTCCCCTTTAGATCTGGAGGCAATGCGACGTGGCAGAAGCGAGGCGAGGCACGGAGAGCAAGGAGGGCCCGCGTTCCGATCGACTGAAGCACCGGGCCTAATTAGAAAGGTCGGGGGGCAGGCCGAATCGAAGCGACGGGGTCCAGGCCTCAGAGCCTGCCAACACGACTGAATCCTTTGCTTGGTCGACGATTCAAACACCGGGCTGAATCAGAGAGGTCGTGCGTAGGCTTAAGTGAGGTTGCACAGCCCAGGCCCCAGAGTGTAGCGAAGCGACTGATCCCCTCGCTTGGACAACGATTTAGGGGCCGCCCCAGGGTCAGAGTGTGAGGGCCCCGGGGCGATTCAGCTCACGCAATGAACTGGGAGTCCATCGACGGACTGACTTTGTGGACTTCGGTTCAGAACGATATTTGCTTACCTTCACTGCTTCATGATCTGTTTTTTTTTTCACTGCACATTGAGTGTTGGATGATCTTTTTTAATGTCTTTTCCTGGGGTTGCTTTGTTTTGTGGCTGCCTGTTGGAGAGACGGGTTCCGAGGTTGTATAATGTGTCCCTCCTTTGACAATAAATGCACTTTGAACTTTGACTCTATGCCCATAAAGTGACCCTAGGTTGTACGTAAGGTGACGGACAGGAAATTATATAGTGGTGGAGTTAGTGGGTGGAGGTGTTGATCAGACTCACTGCTTGGGGAAAGTCACTGTTTTCGAGTCTGGTGGGTCCTGGCGTGGACGCTGCGTAGCCTCCTCCCTGATGGGAGTGGGACAGACAGTCCGTGAGCAGGGTGGGTGTGATCCTTCACGGTCCTGGTGTGGACGCTGCGTAGCCTCCTCCCCGATGGGAGTGGGACAGACAGTCCGTGAGCAGGGTGGGTGGGATCCTTCACGGTCCTGGTGTGGGTGCTACGTAGCCTCCTCCCCGATGGGAGTGGGACAGACAGTCCGTGAGCAGGGTGGGTGGGACCCTTCACGGTCCTGGTGTGGATGCTACGTAGCCTCCTCCCCGATGGGAGTGGGACAGACAGTCCGTGAGCAGGGTGGGTGGGGATCCTTCACGCTCCTGGTGTGGACGCTACGTAGCCTCCTCCCCGACGGGAGTGGGACAGACAGTCCGTGAGCAGGGTGGGTGAGATCCCTCCTCCCCGATGGGAGTGGGAAAGACAGTCCGTGAGCAGGGTGGGTGGGATCCTTCACGGTCCTGGTGTGGATGCTACGTAGCCTCCTCCCCGATGGGAGTGGGACAGACAGTCCGTGAGCAGGGTGGGTGGGGTCATTCACGGTCCTGGTGTGGGTGCTACGCAGCCTCCTCCCCGATGGGAGTGGGACAGACAGTCCCTGAGCAGGGTGGGTGGGGCCCTTCACGATGTTCATAAGATGATCATCTGAAGCTAAAAAGACACTCAGTGGCTTTTAATAAAAACACACTAATTATTGAAGACCAGGTTTCCTGTGTTACAAGTGCCCACATCATTCAATTAATTAATTGCTCCTAATGTCTGCATTTTAATTTAGCTCACTTCAAAAATTATCTTTGTGCTATGTCGAAGTTTAAATCCTCCTGTTGTTAGTTTTAATGACATTGGTGAACTTTCAATACTTCTTGATGATAGGGACAGAATTAAGTAACATTTTCCAATTAGGTTTTTAAAAATATTGAAACGTCCAAGCTTTCACCACATCTACTTTTTTAATGCGTTGTTTCTTTAAAGATTTCAAGGTGCTTCTGTGCGTAATTCTTTCTCTTAAGCCCATCGTCCCTACTGGGGCATCAGCCCCCACCACCCCCACCGACAGTAGCTCGCCAGAACCCCCTGTCCTGGAGGTTGATTAGCCCCTTGGCTTCTGCCTCCACCACACGACTTCGTACGTCCTCCAGGCGACGATCCCTCCTCTCCTAGGGGTTAGGTCTTTGGAGCTTCTGTTGGTGTTTCTTTAGCTCGGGGGATTTCTCCATCAATGCCCAACCCTCCTCGTTCACAGCCAGGTTCCAGACCATTCACGGCAGAGTTCTGTGCAACGTTCCCTTATCTGTCCAGCCTGAACTTGCTTTCAGTAGAGGACAAACACAACTTCGTTCTTCATTCTCTTCTTTCACTGAATAAACTGGCCGTAAATCACCAAGTTTTAAAGGTATCAAAGATTTCAATGTCAGAGAAATGTGTACAATATAAGTCCTGAAATTCTTCTTCTTTGCAGACGTCCACGAAAAGAGAGTGCCCCAAAGAATGAATGACAGTTAAATTTCAGAACCCCAAAGCTCCCCCCCGCTCCCCCCATGCAGAACCAGCAGCAAAGCAACAACCCCTCCCCCACCAGCAGAAAACACATCAGCGCCCCGCACCGAGCACTCAAGCGTGCAGCAAAGCATCAATAAAGACACAGACTTGCAGTACCCCAAAGACTACTCGTTCACCTGGTATTCGACATACCACAGGCTCTCTCTCTCTCCCTAATAAGGGAGAAAGCGGTGTTCCCGTTTCACAGGGAGAGAGGAGACATAACAAACAACTTGCTGATTTACAATGTTAAAAGTCTGTTGCGTCACTTTTTCCGAGCTCTGTGCCCAAAGAACTCGGATCTCCGGGCTCACAGCCAGCAGCCAGCTCGCTGCTTTCGATCTTCTGTGTGCTCCCACGACACATCAGGCAGCGGCACTGACCTCGAATCCACCTGCCTCCAGAGCCACGAAATCCCGAAATTCCGATGGCGCGCTAGCCTTCTAGGCCACATTCTTGGTATATCGAATAGTGGCTGGTTGTGAGACCCTGAGAGCGGGTCCTGTTCCCACAAAGAACCAAAGTCAGCGTGTAACTCCAGGTCAGGGTCTTCAAAAGAACCCTGAAAAGGAAAAATAGAGACATTAAAGATAGAAATAGAGATAGAAGTAGAAATAGGTGCACACACAAACACCTTTTGCTACTAGTGCACAAAGGAATTTAAACTTTGCACAAGAGTTTGACACTTTCTATCTTGCTGGTGTGTTAAGTACATTTCACGATAGTACATAATCACGTTTCCTTTCCCAGTTTCTGATGCGGACAGTGTTGACGGCAAGGAGTTTACAATGATTTGTCTGCAGATTTTAGAACTGGCTTATTTACACTGTTTTTAATTGAAGAAATTATTGATTCACTGTGTTGAATTCCAAAGAAGTGAAGCACGAAAGAAGTCAAGAAAGCTTATGTGATGTTAGCTTTCATAAGTCGAGGGATAGAGTTTAAGAGTCGCGATGTAATGATGCAGCTCTATAAAACTCTGGTTAGGCCACACTTGGAGTACTGTGTCCAGTTCTGGGCGCCTCACTATAGGAAGAGTGTGGAATCATTGGAAAAGGTACAGAAGAGATTTGCCAGAATGCTGCCTGGTTTAGAGAGTATGCATTATGATCAGAGATTAAGGGAGCTTTACTCTTTGGAGAGAAGGAGGATGAGAGGAGACATGATAGAGGTATACAAGATAATAAGAGGAATAGATAGAGTGGACAGCCAGCGCCTCTTCCCCAGGGCACCACTGCTCAATACAAGAGGACATGGCTTTAAGGTAAGGGGTGGGAAGTTCAAGGGGGATATATGGGAAGGTTTTTTACTCAGAGAGTGGTTGGTGCGTGGAATGCACTGCCTGAGTCAGTGGTGGAGGCAGATACACTAGTGAAGTTTAAGAGACTACTGGACAGGTATATGGAGGAATTTAAGTTGGGGGCTTATATGGGAGGCAGGGTTTGAGGGTCAGCACAACATTGTGGGCCAAAGGGCCTGTACTGCGCTGTACTGTTCTATGTTCTATGCTTAAAAGAACTACTAGTTCATTTAATGTAGAATGGTTCAATGAAACAGGGGAAACTGCTACACCAAAAGCTCATGAGGTCAGGAACATGCAGCTATGAGAAATATTTATGTACAATACAGAACTGGTGTTACCTGGGTGTATTCTTGTGGTGCAAAAGTTGCTGGAGAATTTGCAAGTGGGAAGAAGTGGAGTGATATTTGGAAACTCATTTTACTTCTTTTAATCAGCGAACAAAAAACTGGACTTGGTAGTTTATTATCCTTAGAATCGCTTCTGGTTTTCTTCCACTTAAAAAAAAATCAGTGCACATGTGTTGTTGTCACTGGGCAAGAAATTGCACAGCACAAGATCTTGGTACCCACTGGTTAGAATGAACACAGCTATGGTTCTGTGTGTGTAATATTTAGATATAATCTAATCCTTTTTTCCAGTATTTTTATTAGTTTCTACATAGAAGAATGCAGAGTACAAGAAAGTATATATAAAAGATCAAAAAAGATATTAAAAAACTAGCAATTCTAGCAATTACATTATATCTATTCATAATAACAATCTCATTACCCCGTATTCATGTAAGTTAATCAATAGTTATATTAAAATATACTAATTTATAATAAAAAAAGAGTCTAACCCCTACCAAGACCGAAGCTGTTTATTTAGGAGAAAAAAGGTAAAATACCTTCTCATATAATAAAAATTAATAATAGCCGACATCTGAATTTAAACAACGAATTGAAGATTTTCAAAGTTTTGAAAATAATTCAGAAAAGGTCCCCACAGTGTTTGAAAGTCTTGACGAGATTCAGAAATTGAACAACAAATCTTCTCTAAATCTAAGCATGACATAACGTCGCATAACTATTGAGCATGAGTAGGAGGAAAAACATCTTTCCCTTTAAACAAAAGCGCCCTCCTAGCTATAAGAGAGCTAAGGGCCAAAATATGTAAATCAGATGTCTTTAGCTTGATATCTTGTCCTGCAACAAATCCGAATAGGACCGTCAGAGGATTAGGCTTAAAATTGACTTTGAAAACTAAAGAAAAAGTTTGAAAAACTTACTTCCAATATTTTTCAAGACTTGGACAAGTCCAAAACATAGGAATTAATTAAGCTTCTCCATATAATCTAATCCCATATGTAATAAATCCACAATCAGTTGAATGCAAATTCAACTCTCAAGCCCTCAGTTAATTTAGCTTAGCGAGGTTTGTGAAAATCCTCCTCAGAAATTAACCCAGAGGTTAACCTTCAAGTTGAGCTGGTGGTGCAGAAGGCATATGCAATAATAGCATTCATTTCTCGAGGGATAAACTATAAGAGCAGGGGTGTGATATTGAGGCTCTATAAGGCACTCGTGAGTCCACACTTGGAGTATGTGTGCAGTTTTGGGCTCCTTATTTTAGAAAGGATGTGCTGACATCGGAGAGGATTCAGAGAAGACTCACGAGAATGATTCCAGGAATGAAAGGGTAACTGTATGAGGAACAACTGGCAGCTCCTGGGCTGTATTCCTTGGAGTTCAGGAGAATGAAGGAGGGATCTCATATAAATATTTCGAATGTTAAAAAGCCTGAGCAGATTAGATATGGCAAAGTTATTTCCCACTGTAGGGGAGTCTAGGACAAGAGGGTAAGACTTTAGGATTGAAGGACGTCCATTTAAAACTGAGATGGGGAGAAATTACTTTAGTCAGAGGGTAGTAAATCTGTGGAATTTGCTGCCACGAGCGGCTGTGGAGACCAAGTCATTGGGTGCATTTAAGGCAGAGATAGATAGGTTCTTGATTAGCCAGGGCATCAAAGGGTATGGGGAGAAGGCAAGGGAGTGCGGATGACTGGAAGAATTGGATCAGCCCATGATTGAATGGCAGAGCAGACTCGATGGGCTGAATGGCCTACTTCTGCTCCTATATCTTATGGTCTCAAATGAGATCTGGCCTGGGCTCGGAATCTACTTCTGGAGTTGGTTTAAAGGGATAGAGAGAGTTAAAGACATTATTCTGTCACGTGCTCTTTCAAACAAGAGTTGGAGTATCATAACACGTGGAGAGAATGTAGAGCGTGGAGAGCTGAAGAAATTTCCCTTTCATTTTGAATGCATAAACATGACCTCCGGTAGTCTATAGATTAACCATATAACCATATAACAATTACAGCACAGAAACAGGCCATCTCAGCCCTTCTAGTCTGTGCCGGACTCTTACTCTCACCTAGTCCCACCGACCTGCACTCAGCCCATAACCCTCCATTCCTTTCCTGTCCATATATCTATCCAATTTAACTTTAAACGACAACATCGAACCTGCCTCAACCACTTCTGCTGGAAGCTCGTTCCACACAGCTACCACTCTCTGAGTAAAGAAGTTCCCCCTCATGTTACCCCTAAACTTTTGCCCTTTAACTCTCAACTCATGTCCTCTTGTTTGAATCTCCCCCACTCTCAATGGAAAAAGCCTATCCACGTCAGCTCTGTCTATCCCCCTCATAATTTTAAATACCTCTATCAAGTCCCCCCTCAACCTTCTACGTTCCAAAGAATAAAGACCCAACTTGTTCAACCTTTCTCTGTAACTTAGGAGATGAAACCCAGGTAATATTCTAGTAAATCTTCTCTGTACTCTCTCAATTTTGTTGACATCTTTCCTATACTTCGGTGACCAAAACTGTACAGAATACTCCAAATTTGGCTTCACCAATGCCTTGTACAATTTCAACATTAAAAAAAATATTAGCTTTATTTGTCAAGTGTTTTTCTTTGAGGCCCCTGTTGGTCAAGGTTGTCCATGGATATTGTGTCCTGCCTAGATACGCAAGCCAGGGCAGTACGATGGGGAGAGTGAGCTGTTGCCCCGTGTAGCAGGCTCCCCTTCTCCACGCAGCCGATGAACCCAAAGGAACGGCAGAGACCCGATACAGTTTGGCACCAGGAGTTGCCAGTCAGCGTCAAACTCAACGTCGGACTGCCTCAGGGACTCCAGCTCCGGATTTTTCCCCTCAGGGGTTCACTCCCGAAGCCTTCCCCGTGAGCGGGTACAGCTGCAAGGCAGCGGAGGTTTGTGATCAGATTTTTCCTTCTCCGAGATGAGCTGCCAACCGTGGCCTGACGAGCCCCATCTGCCCGGAGTGACCGGTTTTGAAGTGCCGGTGACCCACCTTTGCCCCGTCTCCCTGTCAGTTGAAACCGTTCTGCTGGGGCTTTGTAGCTAAGCCACACGTGAAGGCCGGGAGCCAGACTTGGTTGTCAGAGGCTATTTGAGGCGCACGCCACTGGGAGCGTTTAATAGGTAGTGGGAGCTCATCCCCATTACCCAACTCCCGGCTGTGACAACCTTAAGGAACCGAATGTGCATTATATTTATTACTCCTCCATCATCATAGCTCTGAGTTCAAAGTAAGTTTACTATCAAAATACGTGTATGCCACCAGATGCGACCCTGATATGCATTTTCCTGCGGGCATCTAGAGTAAATAGACAATGGAATCAATTAAAGGCCTGCACCCAACAAGACGGACAAACTGTGAAAGTGCAGAAAGAAAATAATGAACAATAATAATAAGAATAAAAAGGTGTCAAAATGGTCGTCATGATGCGTCTGGCGTGGTGGTGTAGAGGTTAGTGCTTGTCACTCTCACTTTCAGGTTCCACCGCTGTCTAGCCGTCTCGGGAAAAGGGGAGCTGAACGTGTCGGTCTCTCCCTGCCAGTACACAGCCTCTCGGACAGCAAGCCTTGTGTAGCGCCTCCTCGCTGGCGATACACACAGAAACTGAACTCCTCTCGGACTCGGGCTGAACTACAGGGGACGGGGAGGAGGTCCGGTCCCTGCACGACGTAGCACGCAGGCCCACCGGCGTGTGGCCACCCCCCGGTGCTCGTGAACCAGACCCCCGGCTACGGGTAAATAGCCCCCACCGCCCTGCGGGCAGCCTCGGGGGAGAGACGAAGGTCTACGGGAGTTAAACCCAGACAGCAAATCCGGAGTGGAGCCCCTGATGTCATTGAACATCCTCCCGGCAGCTCCTGCAGCCGAGCTGGTGACAAACGTATTGCTTCATAAGCTTTCCTTCGGGCTACACCGGTGAGGCCGAGAGGGGGATCTTGACGTCTAGGGCATCTCAGGGTCTCTGTACCTTCCGCCCAGACTTGTGACGATGGCGATCGTCAACCGTTGTCCTTCCAGACAGACGGTGGATTTGGAAGGAAAAGGAATGCTCTCACACAGTTGAAGACATGCAAACACCTGAAGTTATAATGGATGTGCTGAACACGTTTATAAAAAATACTCCAGCTGGCGGTGATAATATTCATCACTATTGTAATTAAAAATTTGTGTGCCTTGATCCGTGCCTATTAATACATATCATCGATTTTCTTAGAAATCCTGGAAAAGTGCCGGAATTTTTGACAGAAGGTAAAACGTATCTCTTACGTAAAGGAGGCGTCACAAATGATCCATCAAAATATCTTCCTGTTAACTTGTTTACAGGCTATGTACTGAATTGTAACATGGTGGATCTCGCATCTAATCACCACTCACTCAGCTGACCACAATATACTTACACAATAGCCTTAGGGGTATGGAAGGATGTAAGGAGCAGACGATAATAGATTCCGTAAATCTAAATCAAGCCCGGCGGAGAAACGGAGATCTGTCATGCTGCAATATTGACTACTAAGAAGCATTTGACCATCCCACATAGGGAAGTTCTTAATATACATTAACTACACCCAATACTTGTGATATTCCTACCACTTCTGTTGAAGAAATGGCGTACTATAATCACCCTTTCTATTATCAACCGAAAAAGAACAGGCACTGTTATCACAATAAAATCCAGGCGTTTCCCAGGGAGTCTCCCGAAACCCACTGTGGTTTTCTCCAGCTTTGAACCCGCTCTCTAATTTACCGAATCAGGCGCAAATAGGGAGGAGAAGATGGCAGCACGACGCAGCGCGCGCGGCCGTTCTGAATTGATATCAATATGTGTTAACTAGTGCAGAATCCGGATTTGATGGAGACAGACGTGAGAAGCACAGAGGAACATCTGGAGTAACTTCTGAAATGCCCGCTTCGCTGCCGCTGCTACTGTGCGATCGAGAAGCTCCGGAGGGGGAGGCCCCAAATCCTCGGCTTTGCCTGTTGCCTGTTGCTGGGGTCAGGGTCGAAGCGTTCAGCAGAAATGGTGCTCGGTGTCAGAGAGCTGGTCAGAGGCTCGGTTTTCGGACGGATTCGGAGTTGGACTGTTGTCGGATGCTTCCAGGATGCTGCATTGGCAAGTTTGCGGCGCTGGAGGTTCACCGTCTGCGTGAGATGATGGGACTTTTGAAAGACTTTGAGACTTTTTCCGTGCCCATGGTCTGTTCTTATCAAATTACTGTATTGCTTTGCACTGTTGTAACTATATGTTATAATTTTGTGGTTTTTGTCAGTTTTTAAGTCGGTTTGTCATGTGTTTCTGTGATATCATTCTGGAAAAACATTGTATCATTTCTTAATGTATGCATTACTAAATGACAATAAAAGAGGACTGAGTGTCCTCATAATCTAATATTCAAAATAGAGTATCAAATCAGAAACAAGCAAATGAATTTTCCCTATACATGGGCAATTTGAAATTATGCACTCCTTTATCAGCAAAGCTAAAACAACTAATTCAAATAGTAGAACTATTTTTGAAAGATATAAACATGAACTCTGGGCTAGATTGTAGACTATAAAACAGAGCAGCAGGATACAAGCGGCGGATGAATATGAAACAAGTAAATATCTGGGATATCAACAAGGAAAGAAAATAGATCAGAGTACGTTAAAGGGAAAACTTTCTACAGAAGCTACTTCAAGGCTTAAGAAAATCTGCCAAACAGAACTCACTAGTAAAAATATAACAAGGGCAATAAACACTTTCACTGGACACTTATTAATGTATTCTTTGGGCATAATATCTTTGTCCAAAACTTATCCGGAAAATTTAACAAAGAAGAATAAGAATGGAAATGACAAATTTTTGAAAATAGTATGTGCACTCGAATGAGCTTAGATTAGCTCTACCTAGGACAGAAGGAGGAAGGGGAATAACAGACATAAAAAAAAGTAAACACAGTTGGATGAAACTTCAGAGGATGTAGTTTATCAACAAAAACAAGAATCGGCACTCGAACACCCGGCTCAGGGTTGGAATCCTCTCCCCAGAAGCACAGGGGTTCCTTGTAGAAATACAGGACCAGATAGTCAACACAAGAAATATGCAAAATAGACAATAAAAGACCAAAAATTCAAGATGACAAATGTAGAAAATGCCAAGAGAAACCAGAAACAGTCCAACACATTACAGGATCCTGTAGCAGTTTAACTCAATCTGATTACTGAGACAGGCGCAATCAAGTGGCAAACACCATTCACCAAAGTCTTGCTTTAAAATACAAACTTGTTAAAGACAGCATATCTGACTATAAATATAAGCCTGGTCTAGTTTCAAAGTCGGAGTCCCAGAAATTATATTATAACTGATCCGCTATTACAGATCCATTATAACTGTCTGGATGTAATATTACAGGATAAACAAGCAAGGAAATATTACTTAATAGATATAGCTATTTCAAACTTACGTAACATACAGAAATCAATTGGTAAAAAACAGCAGAAATATGCTGAATTAAAAGCACAAACTCTTAGTCCTTTATTATTTAACTTGGCCTTAGAACCCCTTGCTATTGCTCTTAGAGATTCTAACACTGTTCAGGGTATTAAGAGGGGGGTCAAAATACACAGGGTTTCGTTATATGCAGATGACCTGTTAGTTTATATTTCAGATCCTAGGAAATCTATTCCTTCTATGTTATCTATATTTTCTGAATTCAGGAGTTTTTCTGGGTTTAAATTAAATTTGCATAAAAGTGAGTTACTTCCTATTAATAATTACTTGGATCCAAATCATCCTTTAGTATCGCTAAAAATTACTTTACCTATCTTGGTATTAAAATTACTAAAAATTTTAAGGATCTCTGCACATATAATTTTTTTCCATTAATTGGCTACACCGAACAAATGCTTTCTAAATGGTCGCCTATGAGATCATCATTAATAGGTCGAATTAATGCTATTAAAATGATAGTTTTACCAAAATTCTTACATATATTTCAGGCAGTTCCTTCCTTTGTTCCTAAAAAGTTCTTTGGCATAATAGATTCTATATTTTTTATCTTATATTTGGAACAATAAAAACCCTAGATGGAGTAAACCCTTATTGTAGAAATTAAAAATGGCGGTGCCTAACTTTAGTATGTACCTTTGGGCAATTAATATTCGGTATATTACTTTTTGGATTCACTATTCAGATATACATGGATGTCCTTCAAGGTTGGATTTGGAGGAAAACTCGGTGAAAGGATTCTCTTTGGCCTCTTTACTGGGAGCTCCTCTTCCCTTTTCATTTTCTAAGATTATCAGACAAGAAGTTAATCCCATTATTAAACATACATTGAGAATTTGGTTTCAGTTTTGTAGATTTTTTGAGTTAAATAATTTTATTCTTTCTAGTAATATCCATCTCAATTTTTTTTTAAACCATCAATTTTGGATAAGGCCTTTTTAATTTGGAAAACCAAGGGAATAATAACTTTTACAGATTTGTTTTTAGGGGACTGTTTAATGTCTTTTTCTCAGTTAGTGGATAAATGTGATTTATCTAATGTACACTTTTTTAGATATTTACAAATTAGGAATTTTTTATGTGGTTTGTTGCCAAGTTACCTTTCTGCTTATCCACCTAATATGACAGATGTTCTCTTTCAGTTTAAACCATTTCAAAAAGGGTTGATAGCTATAATCTATAAACGGTTATTGAACTCACGAATGATATCTAACGATAAAATTAAACGCGCTTGGGAATCGGAACTTCAAGAGCCATTTTCAGATAATCAATGGAGTAAAATTTTTCATTCAGTTAACAACTCACCTATTTGTGCCCGTCATTCCTTGATACAGTTCAAGGTAGGGCATTGGGCCCATATTATAAACTAGCGCGCATTTTCTCTAATATTAATCCTATTTGTGACAGATAGAATGCTGAGTTGGCCAATTTAACTCATATGTATTCGTCTTGTATAAACTTTTGGAGAGATGTTTTTAAAACACTATCAAAAGCTTTGGATCTGGATCTGAAACCTAATTTGCTTATGGTAATTTTTGGGATTATCCCATCGGAAGCAGGAAATACTCCTGTTTCCACTCAACGTATGATAACCTTTTTGACCTTACTGGCTAGGAGAGCCATTTTACTGAAGTGGAAGGATTCTAATCCACATGTGGTCTTTTATTGGCTTTCCTCCATTATGTCCTGTTTAAGTTTAGAGAAAATAAGAAGTTGGACATTTGATACATCCTTTAAATTTGAGCAAATCTGGCGACCTTCTATGCAATATTTTCATTTAATTTGATTTATTACTCTTTCAATCTTTTTTATTCAAAGTTTTAGATTTGATCAGAAAGTCTTTCTTTTTTTTGATCGTATCCTCAAAATGGACTGATTAGCCCCTTTTTGCTGTTATTTCTACAGTGTAGTGGGTTTTTTTTCTTTTAATTTAAAACCCAATGTTTTTTCTTTTCTCTTCATAAACTGATAAGAGGAGAATTGTTATTTTCATGTTTTTTATCATATATTTTATACTAGTTTAACAATATCTATGATTTTGATAATGTCTATCTTAATCTAGGTTTATATTGTTACTGATATATATATTTGAAATAATTCTCCTCTTGATTGTATTTATGCTCCTTTTAAATCAATAAAAAGATTAATAAATAAACAAGGAAAAGCACAAAGATCGCATGTCTCCAACTGCCTAAGCCCAATCCGCACGTCATTGGAATGTGGGATCTGATTGAAACGTATAAGATCCTAAAGGGATCGGACAGGCTAGATGCAGGAAGATTGTTCCCGATGTTGGGGAAGTCCAGAACGAGGGGTCACAGTTTGAGGATAGAGGGGAAGCCTTTTAGGACTGAGATTAGGAAAAACTTCTTCACACAGAGAGTGGTGAATCTGTGGAATTCTCTGCCACAGGAAACAGTTGAGGCCAGTTCATTGGCTATATTTAAGAGGGAGTTAGATATGGCCCTTGTGGCTACGGGGATCAGGGGGCATGGAGGGAAGGCTGGGGCGGGGTTCTGAGTTGGATGATCAGCCATGATCATAATAAATGGCGGTGCAGGCTCGAAGGGCCGAATGGCCTACCTCTGCACCTATTTTCTATGGTTTCAATGAAACACATGTGGTGCAAACTCCTTACAGACAGTGGGGGGATTTGAACCCGGGCTGGCGGTCACCAGTAACAACATTACGCTATCACAGTGAAATTTGTGTCATTAGCTCCTCCGCCATTTTCTTTAACATCTACACTCACCACGCGTGGGATTCACGGACAATGTTCACTTTCATCACCAGTTCCTGATTGACCCGAAGAGCTAGAGTGGGCTCCTGTCTGATCTACAATGACTTCAGCCACTCTAGTGTGCAACAAAGAGCGATCTTCTCCCTCCTTCCCACCTTGTCTCCCTTCATTTCTTGCGCCAGAATACTGTAGTATCCGACTCGATGACCAGCAGTCCCTTGTCACTTGTGCCTATCTCTTCCCATCTTCTAATTTTATTTTCACTCTCCCTCTGTCATCTGCCTATCATCCTCGTCACATAGATCCACCCATTACCTCCCAAAGTCTGTCACTATTCACACTCTCCCCTCCTCCATCTGTCCATCAATCTCCTCTTCACATAGATCCACCAATCACCTCACAGCCTCTGTCACTATTCCCACTCTCCTCTCCTCCATCTGCCCATCAACTCTCCCCTTCATATAGATCCACCCGTCACCTCCCAGCCTCTGCCACTATTCCCACTCTCCCCTCCTCCATCTGTCCATCAATCTCCTCTTCACATAGATCCACCTATCACCTCCCAGCCTCTGTCACTATTCCCACTCTCCTCTCCTCCATCTGTCCATCAATCTCCTCCTCACATAGATCCACCCATCACCACCCAGCCTCTGTCACTGTTCCCACTCTCCCCTCCTCCAACTGTCCATCATCTCTCCTCATCACATAGATCCACCCATCACCTCCCAGCCTCTGTCATTATTCCCACTCTCCCCTCCTCCATCTGTCTATCTATCTCCTCCCCTGGATCGACCCATCACCTGTCAGCCTCAGTCACTATTCCCACTCTCCCCTCCTCCATCTATACATGAATCTCCTCCTCACCTGGATCCACCCATCACATCCCAGCCTCTGTCACGATTGCCACTCTCCCCTTCTCCATCTGCAGATCAAACTCCTCCCCTGGATCCACCCGTCACCTCCCAGCCTCTGTAACTATTCCCACTCTCCCCTCCTCCATCTGTCCATCAATCTCCTCCTCATATAGATCCACGCAGCACCTCCCAGCCTCTGTCACTATTCCCACTCTCCTCTCCTCCATCTGGCTATCTATCTCCTCCCCTGGATCGACCCATCACCTGTCAGCCTCAGTCACTATTCCCACTCTCCCCTCCTCCATCTATACATGAATCTCCTCCTCACCTGGATCCACCCATCACCTCCCAGCCTCTGTCACGATTGCCACTCTCCCCTTCTCCATCTGCAGATCAAACTCCTCCCCTGGATCCACCCGTCACCTCCCAGCCTCTGTAACTATTCCCACTCTCCCCTCCTCCATCTGTCCATCAATCTCCTCCTCATATAGATCCACCCATCACCTCCCAGCCTCTGTCACTATTCCCACACTGCTCTCCTCCATCTGTCCATCACCTCTCCTCCTCGCATAGATCCACCCATCACCTCCCAGCCTCTGTCAGTATTCCCATTCTCCACTCCCCCATCTGTCCATCAATCTCCTCCTCACATAGATCCACCCATCACCTCCCAGCCTCTGTCATGATTCCCACTCTCCCCTCCTTCATCTGTCCATCAATCTGCTCCTCACATATATCCACCCATCACCTCACAGCCACTGTCACTATTCCCATTCTCCTCTCCTCCATCTGCCGATCAATCTCCTCACATACTTCCACCCATCACCACCCAGCCTCTGTCACTATTCCCACTCTCCCCTCGTCCATCTGTCCATCAATCTCCTCACATAGCTCCACCCATCACCACTCAGCCTCTGTCACTATTCCCACTCTCGTCTCCTCGAACTGTCCAACACGTCTCCACCTCAGATAGATCCAACCATCACCACCCAGCTTCTGTCGAATATTCCCACTCTGCCCTCCTCCATCTGGCCATCAAACCCCTCCTCACCTGGATCCACCCATCACCTCCCAGATTCTGTCACTATTCCCATTCTCCTCTCCTCCATCTGGCCATCAATCTCCTCCTCACATAGATCCACCCATCACCTCACAGTCTCTGTCACTATTCCCACTCTCCCCTCCTCCATCTGTCCATCAATCTCCTCACATAGCTCCACCCATCACAACCCAGCCTCTGTCACTGTTCCCACTCTCCCCTCCTCCAACTGTCCATCACCTCTCCTCCTCACATAGATCCACCCATCACCTCACAGCCTCTGTCATTATTCCCACTCTCCCCTTCTCCATATGCCCATCAAACTCCTCCCCTGGATCGACCCATCACCTGCCAGCCTCTGTCACTATTCCCACTCTCCCCTCCTCCATCTGTCCATCAATCTCCTCCTCACCTGGATCCACCCATCACCTCCCAGACTCTGTCACTATTCCCATTCTCCTCTCCTCCATCTGGCCATCAATCTCCTCCTCACCTGGATCCACCCATCACCTCCCAGCCTCTGTCACGATTCCCACTTTCAACTCCTCCATCTGTCCATCAATCTCCTCAAAAATATCCACCCATCACCTCCCAGCCTCTGTCACGATTCCCACTCTCCCCTTCTCCATCTGTCCATCAATCTCCTCCTCACCTGGATCCACCCATCACTTCCCAGACTGTCACTATTCCCATTCTCCTCTCCTCCATCTGGCCATCAAACTCTTCCTCACATAGATCCACCCATCACCTCCCAGCCTCTGTCACTATTCCCACTCTCCCCTTCTCCATCCGTCCACCAATTTCCTCCTGACATAGATCCACCCATCACCTCACAGCCTCTGTCACTATTTCCTCTCTCTCCTCCTCCATCTGTCCATCAATCTCCTCACATAGCTCCACCCATCACCACCCAGCCTCTGTCACTATTCCCACACTCCCCTCATCCATCTGTCCATCAATCTCCTCCTCACGTGGATCCACCCATCACCTCCCAGACTCTGTCGCTATTCCCAGTCTCCTCTCCTCCATCTGTCCATCAATCTCCTCCTCACATAGATACACCCGTCACCTCCCAGCCTCTGTCACTAATCCCACTGGCCTCTCCTCCATCTGTCCATCAATCACCTCCTCACATAGATCCACCCGTCACCTCCCAGCCTCTGTCACTAATCCCACACGCCTCTCCTCCATCTGCACATCAAACTCCTCACCTGGATCCACCCATCACCTCCCAGGATCTGTCATTAATCCCACTTGCTTCTCCTCCATCTGTCCATCAATCTCCTCCTCACATAGATCCACCCATGACCTCCCAGTCCTTGTCACTATTCCCACTCACTCCTTCTCCATCTGTCCATCACCTCTCCTCCTCACATACATCCAACCATCAGTTCCCAGCCTCTGTCACTATTCCCACTCTCCCCTCCTCCAACTGTCCATCACCTCTCCTCATCACATAGATCCACCCATCACCTCCCAGCCTCTGTCATTATTCCCACTCTCCCCTCCTCCATCTGTCTATCTATCTCCTCCCCTGGATCAACCCATCACCTGCCAGCCTCAGTCACTATTCCCACTCTCCCCTCCTCCATCTATCCATGAATCTCCTCCTCACCTGGATCCACCCATCACCTCCCAGCCTCTGTCACGATTGCCACTCTCCCCTTCTCCATCTGTCCATCAATCTCCTCCTCACCTGGATAACCCATCACCTCCCAGACTCTGTCACTATTCCCATTCTCCTCACCTCCATCTGGCCATCACTCTCCTCACAGAGCTCCACCCATCACCTCCCAGCCTCAGTCACGATTCCCACTCTCCCCTTCTCCATCTGCCCATCAAACTTCTCCCCTGGATCGACCCATCACTTGCCAGCCTCTGTCACTATTCCCACTCTCCCCTCCTCCATCTGTCCATCAATCTCCTCCTCACATAGATCCACCCATCACCTCCGAGCCTCTGTCACTATTCCCACTCTCCCCTCCTCCATCTGTCCATCAATCTCCTCCTCACATAGATCCACCCATCACCTCACAGCCTCTGTCACTATTCCCAGTCTCCCCTCCTCCATCTGTCCATCAATCTCCTCACGTAGCTCCACCCATCACCACCCAGCCTCTGTCACTATTCCCACACTCCCCTCCTCCAACTCTCAATCACCTCTCTTCTTCACATAGATCCACCCATCACCTCTCAGCCTCTGTCATTATTCCCACTCTCCCCTAGTCCATCTGTCTATCTATCTCCTCACCTGGATCCACCCATCACCTCCCAGCCTCTGTCACGATTCCCACTCTCCCCTTCTCCATCTGCCCATCAATCTCCTGCTCAGATAGATCCAACCATCACCTCCCAGCCTCTGTCACTATTCCTACTCTCCCCTTCTCCATCTGGCCATCAACCTCCTCCTCACATAGATCCATCCATCACCTCCGAGCCTCTGTCACTCTACCCACTCTCCCATCCACCTTCTGTCCATCAATCTCCTCCTCACATAGATTCACCCATCACCTCCCAGCCTCTGTCACTATTCCCACTCTCCCCTACTCAATCTGTCCATCAATCTCATCCTCACATAGATCCATCCATCACCTCCGAACCTCTGTCACTATTCCCACTCTCCCCTCCTCCATCTGTCCATCAATCTCCTCCTCACATAGATCCACCCGTCTCCTCCCAGCCTCTGTCACTATTCCCACTCTCCCCTACTCAATCTGTCCATCAATCTCATCCTCACATAGATCCATCCATCACCTCCGAACCTCTGTCACTATTCCCACTCTCCCCTCCTCCATCTGTCCATCAATCTCCTCCTCACATAGATCCACCCGTCTCCTCCCAGCCTCTGTCACTATTCCCACTCTCCTCTCCTCCATCAGTCCATCAATCTCCTCCTCACATAGATCCGCCCATCACCTCCCAGACTCTGTCACTAATCCCACTCGCCTCTCCTCCATCTTTCCATCAATCTCCTCCTCACATAGATCCACCCGTCACCTCCCAGCCTCTGTCACTAATCCCACTCGCCTCTCCTCCATCTGCACATCAAACTCCTCAACTGGATCCACCCATCACCTCCCAGGCTCTGTCATTAATCCCACTCTCCTTTCCTCCATCTGTCCATCAATCTCCTCCTCACATAGATCCACCCATGACCTTCCAGTCTCTGTCACTATTCCCATTCTCCCCTCCTCCTTCTGCCCATCAACTCTCCTCCTCACGTACATCCAACCATCATTTCCCAGCCTCTGTCACTATTACCACTCTCCTCTCCTCCATCTGTCACTCAATCTCCTCTGCACATAGATCCACCCATCACCTCCCAGCCTCTGTCATTATTCCCACTCTCCCCTAGTCCATCTGTCTATCTATCTCCTCACCTGGATCCACCCATCACCTCCCAGCCTCTGTTACGATTCCCACTCTCCCCTTCTCCATTTGCCCATCAATCTCCTGCTCAGATAGATCCAACCATCACCTCCCAGCCTCTGTCACTATTCCTACTCTCCCCTTCTCCATCTGGCCATCAACCTCCTCCTCACATAGATCCATCCATCACCTCCGAGCCTCTGTCACTATTCCCACTCTCCCATCCACCTTCTGTCCATCAATCTCCTCCTCACATAGATTCACCCATCACCTCCCAGCCTCTGTCACGATTCCCACTCTCCCCTACTCAATCTGTCCATCAATCTCATCCTCACATAGATCCATCCATCACCTCCGAACCTCTGTCACTATTCCCACTCTCCCCTCCTCCATCTGTCCATCAATCTCCTCCTCACATAGATCCACCCGTCTCCTCCCAGCCTCTGTCACTATTCCCACTCTCCCCTACTCAATCTGTCCATCAATCTCATCCTCACATAGATTCATCCATCACCTCCGAACCTCTGTCACTATTCCCACTCTCCCCTCCTCCATCTGTCCATCAATCTCCTCCTCACATAGATCCGCCCATCACCTCCCAGACTCTGTCACTAATCCCACTCGCCTCTCCTCCATCTTTCCATCAATCTCCTCTGCACATAGATCCACCCATCACCTCCCAGCCTCTGTCACTATTCCCACACTCTTCTGCTCCATTTGTCCAACAAACTCCTCACATAGATCCACCCATTACCTCCCAGCCTCTGTCACTATTCCCACTCTCCCCTTCTCCATCTGGACATCAATCTCCTCCTCACCTTGATCCATCCATCACCTCCCAGACTCTGTCACTATTCCCATTCTCCTCTCCTCCATCTGGCCATCAATCTCCTCCTCACATAGATCGACCCATCACCTCCCAGCCTCTGCAGCTATTCCCACTCTCCCCTCCTCCATCTGTCCATCAATCTCCTCACATAGCTCCACCCATCACCATCCAGCCTCTGTCACGATTCCCACTCTCCCCTTCTCCATCTGCCCATCAATCTCCTCCTCACCTGCATCTACCCATCACCTCCCAGACTCTGTCACTATTTCCATTCTCCTCTCCTCCATCTGGCCATCAATCTCCTCCTCACATAGATCCACCGATCACCTCCCAGCCGCTGTCACTATTCCCACTCTCTCCTCCTACATCTGTCCATCAATCTGCTCCTCACATAGATCCACCCATCACCTCACAGTCTCTGTCACTATTCCCATTCTCCCCTCCTCCATATGTCCATTAATCTCCTCATATAGCTCCACCCATCACCACCCAGCCTCTGTCACTGTTCCCACTCTCCCCTCCTCCAACTGTCCATCACCTGTCCTTCTCACATAGATCCACCCATCACCTGCCAGCCTCTGTCACTATTCCCACTCTCCCCTCCTCCATCTATCCATGAATGTCCTCCTCACCTGGATCCACCCATCACCTCCAAGCCTCTGTCACGATTCCCACTCTCCCCTTCTCCATCTGCCCATCAAACTCCTCCCCTGGATTGACCCATCACCTGCCAGCCTCTGTCACTATTCCCACTCTCCCCTCCTCCATCTGTCCATCAATCTCCTCTTCACCTGGATCCACCCATCACCTCCCAGACTCTGTCAATATTCCCATTCTCCTCTCCTCCATCTGGCCATCAATCTGCTCCTCACATAGATCCACCCATCACCTCACAGCCTCTGTCACTATTCCCAGTCTCCCCTCCTCCATCTGTCCATCAATCTCCTCACATAGCTCCACCCATCACCACCCAGCCTCTGTCACTATTCCCACTCTCCCCTCCTCCATCTGTCCATCAAACTTCTCACATAGATCCACCCATCACTACTCAGACTCTGTCACTATTCTCACTCTCCTCTCCTCGAACTGTCCATCACCTCTCAACCTCAGATAGATCCAACCATCACCACCCAGCTTCTGTCAAATATTCCCACTCTGCCCTCCTCCATCTGTCCATCAATCTCTTCCTCACCTGGATCCACCCATCACCTCCCAGCCTCTGTCACGATTCCCACTTTCAACTCCTCCATCTGTCCATCAATCTCCTCACAAATATCCACCCATCACCTCCCAGCCTCTGTCACGATTCCCACTCTCCCCTTCTCCATCTGTCCATCAATCTCCTCCTCACCTGGATCCACCCATCACTTCCCAGCCTCTTTCACTATTCCCACTCTCCCCTTCTCCATCCGTCCATCAACTTCCTCCTGACATAGATCCACCCATCACCTCACAGCCTCTGTCACTATTCCCTCTCTCTCCTCCTCCATCTGTCCATCAATCTCCTCACATAGCTCCACCCATCACCACCCAGCCTCTGTCACTATTCCCACACTCCCCTTCTCCATCTGTCCATCAATCTCCTCCTCACGTGGATCCACCCATCATCTCCCAGACTCTGTCGCTATTCCCAGTCTCCTCTCCTCCATCTGTCCATCAATCTCCTCCTCACATAGATCCACCCGTCACCTCCCAGCCTCTGTCACTAATCCCACTGGCCTCTCCTCCATCTGTCCATCAATCACCTCCTCACATAGATCCACCCGTCACCTCCCAGCCTCTGTCACTAATCCCACACGCCTCTCCTCCATCTGCCCATCAAACTCCTCACCTGGATCCACCCATCACCTCCCAGGATCTGTCATTAATCCCACTCGCCTCTCCTCCATCTGTCCATCAATCTCCTCCTCACATAGATCCACCCATGACCTCCCAGTCCTTGTCACTATTCCCACTCACTCCTTCTCCATCTGTCCATCACCCTTTCCTCCTCACATACATCCAACCATCAGTTCCCAGCCTCTTTCACTATTCCCACTCTCCTCTCCTCCATCTGTCCCTCAATCTCCTCTTCACATAGATCCACCTATCACCTCCCAGCCTCTGTCATTATTCCCACTCTCCCCTCCTCCATCTGTCTATCTATCTCCTCCCCTGGATCGACCCATCACCTGCCAGCCTCAGTCACTATTCCCACTCTCCCCTCCTCCATCTATCCATGAATCTCCTCCTCACCTGGATAACCCATCACCTCCCAGACTCTGTCACTATTCCCATTCTCCTCACCTCCATCTGGCCATCACTCTCCTCACAGAGCTCCACCCATCACCACCTAGCCTCTGTCACTATTCCCACTCTCCCCTCCTCCATCTGTCCATCAATCTCCTCACATAGATCCACCCATCACCTCCCAGCCTTAGTCACGATTCCCACTCTCCCCTTCTCCATCTGCCCATCAAATTATCCCCTGGATCGACCCATCACTTGCCAGCCTCTGTCACTATTCCCATTCTCCCCTCCTCCATCTGTCCATCAATCTCCTCCTCACATAGATCCACCCATCACCTCCCAGGCTCTGTCATTAATCCCACTCTCCTTTCCTCCATCTGTCCATCAATCTCCTCCTCACATAGATCCACCCATGACCTTCCAGTCTCTGTCACTATTCCCACTCTCCCCTCCTCCATCTGCCCATCAACTCTCCTCCTCACATACATCCAACCATCATTTCCCAGCCTCTGTCACTATTCCCACTCTCCTCTCCTCCATCTGTCACTCAATCTCCTCTGCACATAGATCCACCCATCACCTCCCAGCCTCTGTCACGATTCCCAATCTCCCCTTCTCCATCTGTCCAACAAACTCCTCACATAGATCCACCCATTACCTCCCAGCCTCTGTCACTATTCCCATTCTCCCCTCTTCCATCTGTTCAACAAACTCCTCACATAGATCCACCCATTACCTCCCAGCCTCTGTCACTATTCCCACTCTCCCCTTCTCCATCTGGACATCAATCTCCTCCTCACCTTGATCCATCCATCACCTCCCAGCCTCTGTCACGATTCCCACTCTCCCCTTCTCCATCTGTCCATCAATCTCCTCCTCACCTGGATCCACCCATCACTTCCCAGACTGTCACTATTCCCATTCTCCTCTCCTCCATCTGGCCATCAAACTCTTCCTCACATAGATCCACCCATCACCTCCCAGCCTCTGTCACTATTCCCACTCTCCCCTTCTCCATCCGTCCACCAATTTCCTCCTGACATAGATCCACCCATCACCTCACAGCCTCTGTCACTATTTCCTCTCTCTCCTCTTCCATCTGTCCATCAATCTCCTCACATAGCTCCACCCATCACCACCCAGCCTCTGTCACTATTCCCACACTCCCCTCATCCATCTGTCCATCAATCTCCTCCTCACGTGGATCCACCCATCACCTCCCAGACTCTGTCGCTATTCCCAGTCTCCTCTCCTCCATCTGTCCATCAATCTCCTCCTCACATAGATACACCCGTCACCTCCCAGCCTCTGTCACTAATCCCACTGGCCTCTCCTCCATCTGTCCATCAATCACCTCCTCACATAGATCCACCCGTCACCTCCCAGCCTCTGTCACTAATCCCACACGCCTCTCCTCCATCTGCACATCAAACTCCTCACCTGGATCCACCCATCACCTCCCAGGATCTGTCATTAATCCCACTTGCTTCTCCTCCATCTGTCCATCAATCTCCTCCTCACATAGATCCACCCATGACCTCCCAGTCCTTGTCACTATTCCCACTCACTCCTTCTCCATCTGTCCATCACCTCTCCTCCTCACATACATCCAACCATCAGTTCCCAGCCTCTGTCACTATTCCCACTCTCCCCTCCTCCAACTGTCCATCACCTCTCCTCATCACATAGATCCACCCATCACCTCCCAGCCTCTGTCATTATTCCCACTCTCCCCTCCTCCATCTGTCTATCTATCTCCTCCCCTGGATCAACCCATCACCTGCCAGCCTCAGTCACTATTCCCACTCTCCCCTCCTCCATCTATCCATGAATCTCCTCCTCACCTGGATCCACCCATCACCTCCCAGCCTCTGTCACGATTGCCACTCTCCCCTTCTCCATCTGTCCATCAATCTCCTCCTCACCTGGATAACCCATCACCTCCCAGACTCTGTCACTATTCCCATTCTCCTCACCTCCATCTGGCCATCACTCTCCTCACAGAGCTCCACCCATCACCTCCCAGCCTCAGTCACGATTCCCACTCTCCCCTTCTCCATCTGCCCATCAAACTTCTCCCCTGGATCGACCCATCACTTGCCAGCCTCTGTCACTATTCCCACTCTCCCCTCCTCCATCTGTCCATCAATCTCCTCCTCACATAGATCCACCCATCACCTCCGAGCCTCTGTCACTATTCCCACTCTCCCCTCCTCCATCTGTCCATCAATCTCCTCCTCACATAGATCCACCCATCACCTCACAGCCTCTGTCACTATTCCCAGTCTCCCCTCCTCCATCTGTCCATCAATCTCCTCACGTAGCTCCACCCATCACCACCCAGCCTCTGTCACTATTCCCACACTCCCCTCCTCCAACTCTCAATCACCTCTCTTCTTCACATAGATCCACCCATCACCTCTCAGCCTCTGTCATTATTCCCACTCTCCCCTAGTCCATCTGTCTATCTATCTCCTCACCTGGATCCACCCATCACCTCCCAGCCTCTGTCACGATTCCCACTCTCCCCTTCTCCATCTGCCCATCAATCTCCTGCTCAGATAGATCCAACCATCACCTCCCAGCCTCTGTCACTATTCCTACTCTCCCCTTCTCCATCTGGCCATCAACCTCCTCCTCACATAGATCCATCCATCACCTCCGAGCCTCTGTCACTCTACCCACTCTCCCATCCACCTTCTGTCCATCAATCTCCTCCTCACATAGATTCACCCATCACCTCCCAGCCTCTGTCACTATTCCCACTCTCCCCTACTCAATCTGTCCATCAATCTCATCCTCACATAGATCCATCCATCACCTCCGAACCTCTGTCACTATTCCCACTCTCCCCTCCTCCATCTGTCCATCAATCTCCTCCTCACATAGATCCACCCGTCTCCTCCCAGCCTCTGTCACTATTCCCACTCTCCCCTACTCAATCTGTCCATCAATCTCATCCTCACATAGATCCATCCATCACCTCCGAACCTCTGTCACTATTCCCACTCTCCCCTCCTCCATCTGTCCATCAATCTCCTCCTCACATAGATCCACCCGTCTCCTCCCAGCCTCTGTCACTATTCCCACTCTCCTCTCCTCCATCAGTCCATCAATCTCCTCCTCACATAGATCCGCCCATCACCTCCCAGACTCTGTCACTAATCCCACTCGCCTCTCCTCCATCTTTCCATCAATCTCCTCCTCACATAGATCCACCCGTCACCTCCCAGCCTCTGTCACTAATCCCACTCGCCTCTCCTCCATCTGCACATCAAACTCCTCAACTGGATCCACCCATCACCTCCCAGGCTCTGTCATTAATCCCACTCTCCTTTCCTCCATCTGTCCATCAATCTCCTCCTCACATAGATCCACCCATGACCTTCCAGTCTCTGTCACTATTCCCATTCTCCCCTCCTCCTTCTGCCCATCAACTCTCCTCCTCACGTACATCCAACCATCATTTCCCAGCCTCTGTCACTATTCCCACTCTCCTCTCCTCCATCTGTCACTCAATCTCCTCTGCACATAGATCCACCCATCACCTCCCAGCCTCTGTCATTATTCCCACTCTCCCCTAGTCCATCTGTCTATCTATCTCCTCACCTGGATCCACCCATCACCTCCCAGCCTCTGTTACGATTCCCACTCTCCCCTTCTCCATTTGCCCATCAATCTCCTGCTCAGATAGATCCAACCATCACCTCCCAGCCTCTGTCACTATTCCTACTCTCCCCTTCTCCATCTGGCCATCAACCTCCTCCTCACATAGATCCATCCATCACCTCCGAGCCTCTGTCACTATTCCCACTCTCCCATCCACCTTCTGTCCATCAATCTCCTCCTCACATAGATTCACCCATCACCTCCCAGCCTCTGTCACGATTCCCACTCTCCCCTACTCAATCTGTCCATCAATCTCATCCTCACATAGATCCATCCATCACCTCCGAACCTCTGTCACTATTCCCACTCTCCCCTCCTCCATCTGTCCATCAATCTCCTCCTCACATAGATCCACCCGTCTCCTCCCAGCCTCTGTCACTATTCCCACTCTCCCCTACTCAATCTGTCCATCAATCTCATCCTCACATAGATCCATCCATCACCTCCGAACCTCTGTCACTATTCCCACTCTCCCCTCCTCCATCTGTCCATCAATCTCCTCCTCACATAGATCCGCCCATCACCTCCCAGACTCTGTCACTAATCCCACTCGCCTCTCCTCCATCTTTCCATCAATCTCCTCTGCACATAGATCCACCCATCACCTCCCAGCCTCTGTCACTATTCCCACACTCTTCTGCTCCATTTGTCCAACAAACTCCTCACATAGATCCACCCATTACCTCCCAGCCTCTGTCACTATTCCCACTCTCCCCTTCTCCATCTGGACATCAATCTCCTCCTCACCTTGATCCATCCATCACCTCCCAGACTCTGTCACTATTCCCATTCTCCTCTCCTCCATCTGGCCATCAATCTCCTCCTCACATAGATCGACCCATCACCTCCCAGCCTCTGCAGCTATTCCCACTCTCCCCTCCTCCATCTGTCCATCAATCTCCTCACATAGCTCCACCCATCACCATCCAGCCTCTGTCACGATTCCCACTCTCCCCTTCTCCATCTGCCCATCAATCTCCTCCTCACCTGCATCTACCCATCACCTCCCAGACTCTGTCACTATTTCCATTCTCCTCTCCTCCATCTGGCCATCAATCTCCTCCTCACATAGATCCACCGATCACCTCCCAGCCGCTGTCACTATTCCCACTCTCTCCTCCTACATCTGTCCATCAATCTGCTCCTCACATAGATCCACCCATCACCTCACAGTCTCTGTCACTATTCCCATTCTCCCCTCCTCCATATGTCCATTAATCTCCTCATATAGCTCCACCCATCACCACCCAGCCTCTGTCACTGTTCCCACTCTCCCCTCCTCCAACTGTCCATCACCTGTCCTTCTCACATAGATCCACCCATCACCTGCCAGCCTCTGTCACTATTCCCACTCTCCCCTCCTCCATCTATCCATGAATGTCCTCCTCACCTGGATCCACCCATCACCTCCAAGCCTCTGTCACGATTCCCACTCTCCCCTTCTCCATCTGCCCATCAAACTCCTCCCCTGGATTGACCCATCACCTGCCAGCCTCTGTCACTATTCCCACTCTCCCCTCCTCCATCTGTCCATCAATCTCCTCTTCACCTGGATCCACCCATCACCTCCCAGACTCTGTCAATATTCCCATTCTCCTCTCCTCCATCTGGCCATCAATCTGCTCCTCACATAGATCCACCCATCACCTCACAGCCTCTGTCACTATTCCCAGTCTCCCCTCCTCCATCTGTCCATCAATCTCCTCACATAGCTCCACCCATCACCACCCAGCCTCTGTCACTATTCCCACTCTCCCCTCCTCCATCTGTCCATCAAACTTCTCACATAGATCCACCCATCACTACTCAGACTCTGTCACTATTCTCACTCTCCTCTCCTCGAACTGTCCATCACCTCTCAACCTCAGATAGATCCAACCATCACCACCCAGCTTCTGTCAAATATTCCCACTCTGCCCTCCTCCATCTGTCCATCAATCTCTTCCTCACCTGGATCCACCCATCACCTCCCAGCCTCTGTCACGATTCCCACTTTCAACTCCTCCATCTGTCCATCAATCTCCTCACAAATATCCACCCATCACCTCCCAGCCTCTGTCACGATTCCCACTCTCCCCTTCTCCATCTGTCCATCAATCTCCTCCTCACCTGGATCCACCCATCACTTCCCAGCCTCTTTCACTATTCCCACTCTCCCCTTCTCCATCCGTCCATCAACTTCCTCCTGACATAGATCCACCCATCACCTCACAGCCTCTGTCACTATTCCCTCTCTCTCCTCCTCCATCTGTCCATCAATCTCCTCACATAGCTCCACCCATCACCACCCAGCCTCTGTCACTATTCCCACACTCCCCTTCTCCATCTGTCCATCAATCTCCTCCTCACGTGGATCCACCCATCATCTCCCAGACTCTGTCGCTATTCCCAGTCTCCTCTCCTCCATCTGTCCATCAATCTCCTCCTCACATAGATCCACCCGTCACCTCCCAGCCTCTGTCACTAATCCCACTGGCCTCTCCTCCATCTGTCCATCAATCACCTCCTCACATAGATCCACCCGTCACCTCCCAGCCTCTGTCACTAATCCCACACGCCTCTCCTCCATCTGCCCATCAAACTCCTCACCTGGATCCACCCATCACCTCCCAGGATCTGTCATTAATCCCACTCGCCTCTCCTCCATCTGTCCATCAATCTCCTCCTCACATAGATCCACCCATGACCTCCCAGTCCTTGTCACTATTCCCACTCACTCCTTCTCCATCTGTCCATCACTCTTTCCTCCTCACATACATCCAACCATCAGTTCCCAGCCTCTTTCACTATTCCCACTCTCCTCTCCTCCATCTGTCCCTCAATCTCCTCTTCACATAGATCCACCTATCACCTCCCAGCCTCTGTCATTATTCCCACTCTCCCCTCCTCCATCTGTCTATCTATCTCCTCCCCTGGATCGACCCATCACCTGCCAGCCTCAGTCACTATTCCCACTCTCCCCTCCTCCATCTATCCATGAATCTCCTCCTCACCTGGATAACCCATCACCTCCCAGACTCTGTCACTATTCCCATTCTCCTCACCTCCATCTGGCCATCACTCTCCTCACAGAGCTCCACCCATCACCACCTAGCCTCTGTCACTATTCCCACTCTCCCCTCCTCCATCTGTCCATCAATCTCCTCACATAGATCCACCCATCACCTCCCAGCCTTAGTCACGATTCCCACTCTCCCCTTCTCCATCTGCCCATCAAATTCTCCCCTGGATCGACCCATCACTTGCCAGCCTCTGTCACTATTCCCATTCTCCCCTCCTCCATCTGTCCATCAATCTCCTCCTCACCTGGATAACCCATCACCTCCCAGACTCTGTCACTATTCCCATTCTCCTCACCTCCATCTGGCCATCACTCTCCTCACAGAGCTCCACCCATCACCACCCAGCCTCTGTCACTATTCCCACTCTCCCCTCCTCCATCTGTCCATCAATCTCCTCCTCACATAGATCCACCCATCACCTCACAGCCTCTGTCACTATTCCCAGTCTCCCCTCCTCCATCTGTCCATCAATCTCCTCACGTAGCTACACCCATCACCACCCAGCCTCTGTCACTATTCCCACACTCCCCTCCTCCAACTCTCAATCACCTCTCCTCTTCACATAGATCCACCCATCACCTCTCAGCCTCTGTCATTATTCCCACTCTCCCCTCCTCCATTGTCTATCTATCTCCTCACCTGGATCCACCCATCACCTCCCAGCCTCTGTCACGATTCCCAATCTCCCCTTCTCCATCTGCCCATCAATCTCCTGCTCAGATAGATCCAACCATCACCTCCCAGACTCTGTCACTAATCCCACTCGCCTCTCCTCCATCTGTCCATCAATCTCCTCCTCACATAGATCCACCCATCACCTCCCAGGCTCTGTCATTAATCCCACTCTCCTTTCCTCCATCTGTCCATCAATCTCCTCCTCACATAGATCCACCCATGACCTTCCAGTCTCTGTCACTATTCCCACTCTCCCCTCCTCCATCTGCCCATCAACTCTCCTCCTCACATACATCCAACCATCATTTCCCAGCCTCTGTCACTATTCCCACTCTCCTCTCCTCCATCTGTCACTCAATCTCCTCTGCACATAGATCCACCCATCACCTCCCAGCCTCTGTCACTATTCCAACTCTCTTCTGCTCCATCTGTCCAACAAACTCCTCACATAGATCCACCCATTACCTCCCAGCCTCTGTCACTATTCCCATTCTCCCCTCTTCCATCTGTCCAACAAACTCCTCACATAGATCCACCCATTACCACCCAGCCTCTGTCACTATTCCCACTCTCCCCTTCTCCATCTGGACATCAATCTCCTCCTCACCTTGATCCATCCATCACCTCCCAGACTCTGTCACTATTCCCATTCTCCTCTTCTCCATCTGGCCATCAATCTCCTCCTCACATAGATCGACCCATCACCTCCCAGCCTCTGCAGCCATTCCCACTCTCCCCTCCTCCATCTGTCCATCAATCTCCTCACATAGCTCCACCCATCACCACCCAGCCTCTGTCACGATTCCCACTTTCAACTCCTCCATCTGCCCATCAATCTCCTCACATAGATCCACCCATCACCATCCAGCCTCTGTCACGATTCCCACTCTCCCCTTCTCCATCTGCCCATCAATCTCCTCCTCACCTGCATCTACCCATCACCTCCCAGACTCTGTCACTATTTCCATTCTCCTCTCCTCCATCTGGCCATCAATCTCCTCCTCACATAGATCCACCCATCACCTCCCAGCCTCTCTCACGATTCCCACTCTTCCCTTCTCCATCTGCCCATCAATCTCCTGCTCAGATAGATCCAACCATCACCTCCCAGCCTCTGTCAATATTCCCACTCGCCCCTTCTCCATCTGTCCATCAATCTCCTCCTCACCTGGAACCACCCATCACCTCACAGCCACTGTCACTATTCCCATTCTCCTCTCCTCCGTCTGCCCATCAATCTCCTCACATAGCTCCACCCATCACCACCCAGCCTATGTCACTATTCCCACTCTCCCCTCCTCCATCTGTCCATCAAACTTCTCACATAGATCCACCCATCACTACTCAGACTCTGTCACTATTCTCACTCTCCTCTCCTCGAACTGTCCATCACCTCTCAACCTCAGATAGATCCAACCATCACCACCCAGCTTCTGTCAAATATTCCCACTCTGCCCTCCTCCATCTGTCCATCAATCTCCTCCTCACCTGCATCCACCCATCACCACCCAGCCTCTGTCACGATTCCCACTTTCAACTCCTCCATCTGTCCATCAATCTCCTCACAAATATCCACCCATCACCTCCCAGCCTCTGTCACGATTCCCACTCTCCCCTTCTCCATCTGTCCATCAATCTCCTCCTCACCTGGATCCACCCAACACTTCCCAGACTGTCACTATTCCCATTCTCCTCTCCTCCATCTGGCCATCAAACTCCTCCTCACATAGATCCACCCATCACCTCCCAGCCTCTGTCACTATTCCCACTCTCCCCTTCTCCATCCGTCCATCAACTTCCTCCTGACATAGATCCACCCATCACCTCACAGCCTCTGTCACTATTTCCTCTCTCTCCTCCTCCATCTGTCCATCAATCTCCTCACATAGCTCCACCCATCACCACCCAGCCTCTGTCACTATTCCCACACTCCCCTCCTCCATCTGTCCATCAATCTCCTCCTCACGTGGATCCACCCATCACCTCCCAGACTCTGTCGCTATTCCCAGTCTCCTCTCCTCCATCTGTCCATCAATCTCCTCCTCACATAGATCCACCCGTCACCTCCCAGCCTCTGTCACTAATCCCACTGGCCTCTCCTCCATCTGTCCATCAATCACCTCCTCACATAGATCCACCCGTCACCTCCCAGCCTCTGTCACTAATCCCACACGCCTCTCCTCCATCTGCCCATCAAACTCCTCACCTGGATCCACCCATCACCTCCCAGGATCTGTCATTAATCCCACTCGCCTCTCCTCCATCTGTCCATCAATCTCCTCCTCACATAGATCCACCCATGACCTCCCAGTCCTTCAAACTATTCCCACTCACTCCTTCTCCATCTGTCCATCACCTCTCCTCCTCACATACATCCAACCATCAGTTCCCAGCCTCTTTCACTATTCCCACTCTCCTCTCCTCCATCTGTCCCTCAATCTCCTCTTCACATAGATCCACCCATCACCTCCCAGCCTCTGTCACTATTCCCACTCTCCCCTCCTCCATCTGTCCATCAATCTCCTCTTCACATAGATCCACCTATCACCTCCCAGCCTCTTTCACTATTCCCACTCTCCACTCCTCCATCTGTCCATCAATCTCCTCCTCACATAGATCCACCTATCACCACCCAGCCTCTGTCACTGTTCCCACTCTCCCCTCCTCCAACTGTCCATCACCTCTCCTCATCACATAGATCCACCCATCACCTCCCAGCCTCTGTCATTATTCCCACTCTCCCCTCCTCCATCTGTCTATCTATCTCCTCCCCTGGATCGACCCATCACCTGCCAGCCTCAGTCACTATTCCCACTCTCCCCTCCTCCATCTATCCATGAATCTCCTCCTCACCTGGATAACCCATCACCTCCCAGACTCTGTCACTATTCCCATTCTCCTCACCTCCATCTGGCCATCACTCTCCTCACAGAGCTCCACCCATCACCACCCAGCCTCTGTCACTATTCCCACTCTCCCCTCCTCCATCTGTCCATCAATCTCCTCCTCACATAGATCCACCCATCACCTCACAGCCTCAGTCACTATTCCCACTCTCCCCTCCTCCATCTGTCCATCAATCTCCTCACATAGATCCACCCATCACCTCCCAGCCTCAGTCACGATTCCCACTCTCCCCTTCTCCATCTGCCCATCAAACTTCTCCCCTGGATCGATCCATCACTTGCCAGCCTCCGTCACTATTCCCATTCTCCCCTCCTCCATCTGTCCATCAATCTCCTCCTCACCTGGATAACCCATCACCTCCCAGACTCTGTCACTATTCCCATTCTCCTCACCTCCATCTGGCCATCACTCTCCTCACAGAGCTCCACCCATCACCACCCAGCCTCTGTCACTATTCCCACTCTCCCCTCCTCCATCTGTCCATCAATCTCCTCCTCACATAGATCCACCCATCACCTCACAGCCTCTGTCACTATTCCCAGTCTCCCCTCCTCCATCTGTCCATCAATCTCCTCACGTAGCTACACCCATCACCACCCAGCCTCTGTCACTATTCCCACTCTCCCCTACTCCAACTCTCAATCACCTCTCCTCTTCACATAGATCCACCCATCACCTCTCAGCCTCTGTCATTATTCCCACTCTCCCCTCCTCCATTGTCTATCTATCTCCTCACCTGGATCCACCCATCACCTCCCAGCCTCTGTCACGATTCCCACTCTCCCCTTCTCCATCTGCCCATCAATCTCCTGCTCAGATAGATCCAACCAACACCTCCCAGACTCTGTCACTAATCCCACTCGCCTCTCCTCCATCTGTCCATCAATCTCCTCCTCACATAGATCCACCCGTCACCTCCCAGCCTCTGTCACTAATCCCACTCGCCTCTCCTCCATCTGCACATCAAACTCCTCACCTGGATCCACCCATCACCTCCCAGGCTCTGTCATTAATCCCACTCTCCTTTCCTCCATCTGTCCATCAATCTCCTCCTCACATAGATCCACCCATGACCTTCCAGTCTCTGTCACTATTCCCACTCTCCCCTCCTCCATCTGCCCATAAACTCTCCTCCTCACATACATCCAACCATCATTTCCCAGCCTCTGTCACTATTCCCACTCTCCTCTCCTCCATCTGTCACTCAATCTCCTCTGCACATAGATCCACCCATCACCTCCCAGCCTCTGTCACTATTCCAACACTCTTCTGCTCCATCTGTCCAACAAACTCCTCACATAGATCCACCCATTACCTCCCAGCCTCTGTCACTACTCCCATTCTCCCCTCTTCCATCTGTCCAACAAACTCCTCACATAGATCCACCCATTACCTCCCAGCCTCTGTCACTATTCCCACTCTCCCCTTCTCCATCTGCCCATCAATCTCCTCCTCACCTGCATCTACCCATCACCTCCCAGACTCTGTCACTATTTCCATTCTCCTCTCCTCCATCTGGCCATCAATCTTCTCCTCACATAGATCCACCCATGACCTTCCAGTCTCTGTCACTATTCCCACTCTCCCCTCCTCGATCTGCCCATCAACTCTCCTCCTCACATACATCCAACCATCATTTCCCAGCCTCTGTCACTATTCCCACTCTCCTCTCCTCCATCTGTCACTCAATCTCCTCCTCACCTTGATCCATCCATCACCTCCCAGACTCTGTCACTATTCCCATTCTCCTCTTCTCCATCTGGCCATCAATCTCCTCACATAGCTCCACCCATCACCACCCAGCCTCTGTCACGATTCCCACTTTCAACTCCTCCATCTGCCCATCAATCTCCTCACATAGATCCACCCATCACCATCCAGCCTCTGTCACGATTCCCACTCTCCCCTTCTCCATCTGCCCATCAATCTCCTCCTCACCTGCATCTACCCATCACCTCCCAGACTCTGTCACTATTTCCATTCTCCTCTCCTCCATCTGGCCATCAATCTTCTCCTCACATAGATCCACCCATCACCTCCCAGCCTCTGTCACGATTCCCACTCTTCCCTTCTCCATCTGCCCATCAATCTCCTGCTCAGATAGATCCAACCATCACCTCCCAGCCTCTGTCAATATTCCCACTCGCCCCTTCTCCATCTGTCCATCAATCTCCTCCTCACCTGGAACCACCCATCACCTCACAGCCACTGTCACTATTCCCATTCTCCTCTCCTCCGTCTGCCCATCAATCTCCTCACATAGCTCCACCCATCACCACCCAGCCTCTGTCACTATTCCCACTCTCCCCTCCTCCATCTGTCCATCAAACTTCTCACATAGATCCACCCATCACTACTCAGACTCTGTCACTATTCTCACTCTCCTCTGCTCGAACAGTCCATCACCTCTCAACCTCAGATAGATCCAACCATCACCACCCAGCTTCTGTCAAATATTCCCACTCTGCCCTCCTCCATCTGTCCATCAATCTCCTCCTCACCTGGATCCACCCATCACCTCCCAGCCTCTGTCACGATTCCCACTTTCAACTCCTCCATCTGTCCATCAATCTCCTCACAAATATCCACCCATCACCTCCCAGCCTCTGTCACGATTCCCACTCTCCCCTTCTCCATCTGCCCATCAATCTCCTCCTCACCTACATCTACCCATCACCTCCCAGACTCTGTCACTATTTCCATTCTCCTCTCCTCCATCTGGCCATCAATCTTCTCCTCACATAGATCCACCCATCACCTCCCAGCCTCTGTCACGATTCCCACTCTTCCCTTCTCCATCTGCCCATCAATCTCCTGCTCAGATAGATCCAACCATCACCTCCCAGCCTCTGTCAATATTCCCACTCGCCCCTTCTCCATCTGTCCATCAATCTCCTCCTCACCTGGAACCACCCATCACCTCACAGCCACTGTCACTATTCCCATTCTCCTCTCCTCCGTCTGCCCATCAATCTCCTCACATAGCTCCACCCATCACCACCCAGCCTCTGTCACTATTCCCACTCTCCCCTCCTCCATCTGTCCATCAAACTTCTCACATAGATCCACCCATCACTACTCAGACTCTGTCACTATTCTCACTCTCCTCTGCTCGAACAGTCCATCACCTCTCAACCTCAGATAGATCCAACCATCACCACCCAGCTTCTGTCAAATATTCCCACTCTGCCCTCCTCCATCTGTCCATCAATCTCCTCCTCACCTGGATCCACCCATCACCTCCCAGCCTCTGTCACGATTCCCACTTTCAACTCCTCCATCTGTCCATCAATCTCCTCACAAATATCCACCCATCACCTCCCAGCCTCTGTCACGATTCCCACTCTCCCCTTCTCCATCTGTCCATCAATCTCCTCCTCACCTGGATCCACCCATCACTTCCCAGACTGTCACTATTCCCATTCTCCTCTCCTCCATCTGGCCATCAAACTCCTCCTCACATAGATCCACCCATCACCTCCCAGCCTCTGTCACTATTTCCATTCTCCTCTCCTCCATCTGGCCATCAATCTTCTCCTCACATAGATCCACCCATGACCTTCCAGTCTCTGTCACTTTTCCCACTCTCCCCTCCTCGATCTGCCCATCAACTCTCCTCCTCACATACATCCAACCATCATTTCCCAGCCTCTGTCACTATTCCCACTCTCCTCTCCTCCATCTGTCACTCAATCTCCTCCTCACCTTGATCCATCCATCACCTCCCAGACTCTGTCACTATTCCCATTCTCCTCTTCTCCATCTGGCCATCAATCTCCTCACATAGCTCCACCCATCACCACCCAGCCTCTGTCACGATTCCCACTTTCAACTCCTCCATCTGCCCATCAATCTCCTCACATAGATCCACCCATCACCATCCAGCCTCTGTCACGATTCCCACTCTCCCCTTCTCCATCTGCCCATCAATCTCCTCCTCACCTGCATCTACCCATCACCTCCCAGACTCTGTCACTACTCCCATTCTCCCCTCTTCCATCTGTCCAACAAACTCCTCACATAGATCCACCCATTACCTCCCAGCCTCTGTCACTATTCCCACTCTCCCCTTCTCCATCTGCCCATCAATCTCCTCCTCACCTGCATCTACCCATCACCTCCCAGACTCTGTCACTATTTCCATTCTCCTCTCCTCCATCTGGCCATCAATCTTCTCCTCACATAGATCCACCCATGACCTTCCAGTCTCTGTCACTATTCCCACTCTCCCCTCCTCGATCTGCCCATCAACTCTCCTCCTCACATACATCCAACCATCATTTCCCAGCCTCTGTCACTATTCCCACTCTCCTCTCCTCCATCTGTCACTCAATCTCCTCCTCACCTTGATCCATCCATCACCTCCCAGACTCTGTCACTATTCCCATTCTCCTCTTCTCCATCTGGCCATCAATCTCCTCACATAGCTCCACCCATCACCACCCAGCCTCTGTCACGATTCCCACTTTCAACTCCTCCATCTGCCCATCAATCTCCTCACATAGATCCACCCATCACCATCCAGCCTCTGTCACGATTCCCACTCTCCCCTTCTCCATCTGCCCATCAATCTCCTCCTCACCTGCATCTACCCATCACCTCCCAGACTCTGTCACTATTTCCATTCTCCTCTCCTCCATCTGGCCATCAATCTTCTCCTCACATAGATCCACCCATCACCTCCCAGCCTCTGTCACGATTCCCACTCTTCCCTTCTCCATCTGCCCATCAATCTCCTGCTCAGATAGATCCAACCATCACCTCCCAGCCTCTGTCAATATTCCCAATCGCCCCTTCTCCATCTGTCCATCAATCTCCTCCTCACCTGGAACCACCCATCACCTCACAGCCACTGTCACTATTCCCATTCTCCTCTCCTCCGTCTGCCCATCAATCTCCTCACATAGCTCCACCCATCACCACCCAGCCTCTGTCACTATTCCCACTCTCCCCTCCTCCATCTGTCCATCAAACTTCTCACATAGATCCACCCATCACTACTCAGACTCTGTCACTATTCTCACTCTCCTCTGCTCGAACAGTCCATCACCTCTCAACCTCAGATAGATCCAACCATCACCACCCAGCTTCTGTCAAATATTCCCACTCTGCCCTCCTCCATCTGTCCATCAATCTCCTCCTCACCTGGATCCACCCATCACCTCCCAGCCTCTGTCACGATTCCCACTTTCAACTCCTCCATCTGTCCATCAATCTCCTCACAAATATCCACCCATCACCTCCCAGCCTCTGTCACGATTCCCACTCTCCCCTTCTCCATCTGCCCATCAATCTCCTCCTCACCTACATCTACCCATCACCTCCCAGACTCTGTCACTATTTCCATTCTCCTCTCCTCCATCTGGCCATCAATCTTCTCCTCACATAGATCCACCCATCACCTCCCAGCCTCTGTCACGATTCCCACTCTTCCCTTCTCCATCTGCCCATCAATCTCCTGCTCAGATAGATCCAACCATCACCTCCCAGCCTCTGTCAATATTCCCACTCGCCCCTTCTCCATCTGTCCATCAATCTCCTCCTCACCTGGAACCACCCATCACCTCACAGCCACTGTCACTATTCCCATTCTCCTCTCCTCCGTCTGCCCATCAATCTCCTCACATAGCTCCACCCATCACCACCCAGCCTCTGTCACTATTCCCACTCTCCCCTCCTCCATCTGTCCATCAAACTTCTCACATAGATCCACCCATCACTACTCAGACTCTGTCACTATTCTCACTCTCCTCTGCTCGAACAGTCCATCACCTCTCAACCTCAGATAGATCCAACCATCACCACCCAGCTTCTGTCAAATATTCCCACTCTGCCCTCCTCCATCTGTCCATCAATCTCCTCCTCACCTGGATCCACCCATCACCTCCCAGCCTCTGTCACGATTCCCACTTTCAACTCCTCCATCTGTCCATCAATCTCCTCACAAATATCCACCCATCACCTCCCAGCCTCTGTCACGATTCCCACTCTCCCCTTCTCCATCTGTCCATCAATCTCCTCCTCACCTGGATCCACCCATCACTTCCCAGACTGTCACTATTCCCATTCTCCTCTCCTCCATCTGGCCATCAAACTCCTCCTCACATAGATCCACCCATCACCTCCCAGCCTCTGTCACTATTTCCATTCTCCTCTCCTCCATCTGGCCATCAATCTTCTCCTCACATAGATCCACCCATGACCTTCCAGTCTCTGTCACTTTTCCCACTCTCCCCTCCTCGATCTGCCCATCAACTCTCCTCCTCACATACATCCAACCATCATTTCCCAGCCTCTGTCACTATTCCCACTCTCCTCTCCTCCATCTGTCACTCAATCTCCTCCTCACCTTGATCCATCCATCACCTCCCAGACTCTGTCACTATTCCCATTCTCCTCTTCTCCATCTGGCCATCAATCTCCTCACATAGCTCCACCCATCACCACCCAGCCTCTGTCACGATTCCCACTTTCAACTCCTCCATCTGCCCATCAATCTCCTCACATAGATCCACCCATCACCATCCAGCCTCTGTCACGATTCCCACTCTCCCCTTCTCCATCTGCCCATCAATCTCCTCCTCACCTGCATCTACCCATCACCTCCCAGACTCTGTCACTATTTCCATTCTCCTCTCCTCCATCTGGCCATCAATCTTCTCCTCACATAGATCCACCCATCACCTCCCAGCCTCTGTCACGATTCCCACTCTTCCCTTCTCCATCTGCCCATCAATCTCCTGCTCAGATAGATCCAACCATCACCTCCCAGCCTCTGTCAATATTCCCACTCGCCCCTTCTCCATCTGTCCATCAATCTCCTCCTCACCTGGAACCACCCATCACCTCACAGCCACTGTCACTATTCCCATTCTCCTCTCCTCCGTCTGCCCATCAATCTCCTCACATAGCTCCACCCATCACCACCCAGCCTCTGTCACTATTCCCACTCTCCCCTCCTCCATCTGTCCATCAAACTTCTCACATAGATCCACCCATCACTACTCAGACTCTGTCACTATTCTCACTCTCCTCTGCTCGAACAGTCCATCACCTCTCAACCTCAGATAGATCCAACCATCACCACCCAGCTTCTGTCAAATATTCCCACTCTGCCCTCCTCCATCTGTCCATCAATCTCCTCCTCACCTGGATCCACCCATCACCTCCCAGCCTCTGTCACGATTCCCACTTTCAACTCCTCCATCTGTCCATCAATCTCCTCACAAATATCCACCCATCACCTCCCAGCCTCTGTCACGATTCCCACTCTCCCCTTCTCCATCTGCCCATCAATCTCCTCCTCACCTACATCTACCCATCACCTCCCAGACTCTGTCACTATTTCCATTCTCCTCTCCTCCATCTGGCCATCAATCTTCTCCTCACATAGATCCACCCATCACCTCCCAGCCTCTGTCACGATTCCCACTCTTCCCTTCTCCATCTGCCCATCAATCTCCTGCTCAGATAGATCCAACCATCACCTCCCAGCCTCTGTCAATATTCCCACTCGCCCCTTCTCCATCTGTCCATCAATCTCCTCCTCACCTGGAACCACCCATCACCTCACAGCCACTGTCACTATTCCCATTCTCCTCTCCTCCGTCTCCCCATCAATCTCCTCACATAGCTCCACCCATCACCACCCAGCCTCTGTCACTATTCCCACTCTCCCCTCCTCCATCTGTCCATCAAACTTCTCCCATAGATCCACCCATCACTACTCAGACTCTGTCACTATTCTCACTCTCCTCTGCTCGAACAGTCCATCACCTCTCAACCTCAGATAGATCCAACCATCACCACCCAGCTTCTGTCAAATATTCCCACTCTGCCCTCCTCCATCTGTCCATCAATCTCCTCCTCACCTGGATCCACCCATCACCTCCCAGCCTCTGTCACGATTCCCACTTTCAACTCCTCCATCTGTCCATCAATCTCCTCACAAATATCCACCCATCACCTCCCAGCCTCTGTCACGATTCCCACTCTCCCCTTCTCCATCTGTCCATCAATCTCCTCCTCACCTGGATCCACCCATCACTTCCCAGACTGTCACTATTCCCATTCTCCTCTCCTCCATCTGGCCATCAAACTCCTCCTCACATAGATCCACCCATCACCTCCCAGCCTCTGTCACTATTCCCACTCTCCCCTTCTCCATCCGTCCATCAACTTCCTCCTGACATAGATCCACCGATCACCTCACAGCCTCTGTCACTATTTCCTCTCTCTCCTCCTCCATCTGTCCATCAATCTCCTCACATAGCTCCACCCATCACCACCCAGCCTCTGTCACTATTCCCACACTCCCCTCCTCCATCTGTCCATCAATCTCCTCCTCACATAGATCCACCCGTCACCTCCCAGCCTCTGTCACTAATCCCACTGGCCTCTCCTCCATCTGTCCATCAATCACCTCCTCACATAGATCCAACCGTCACCTCCCAGCCTCTGTCACTAATCCCACACGCCTCTCCTCCATCTGCCCATCAAACTCCTCACCTGGATCCACCCATCACCTCCCAGGATCTGTCATTAATCCCACTCGCCTCTCCTCCATCTGTCCATCAATCTCCTCCTCACATAGATCCACCCATGACCTCCCAGTCCTTGTCACTATTCCCACTCACTCCTTCTCCATCTGTCCATCACCTCTCCTCCTCACATACATCCAACCATCAGTTCCCAGCCTCTTTCACTATTCCCACTCTCCTCTCCTCCATCTGTCCATCAATCTCCTCCTCACATAGATCCACCTATCACCACCCAGCCTCTGTCACTGTTCCCACTCTCCCCTCCTCCAACTGTCCATCACCTCTCCTCATCACATAGATCCACCCATCACTTCCCAGCCTCTGTCATTATTCCCACTCTCCCCTCCTCCATCTGTCTATCTATCTCCTCCCCTGGATCGAACCATCACCTGCCAGCCTCAGTCACTATTCCCACTCTCCCCTCCTCCATCTATCCATGAATCTCCTCCTCACCTGGATCCACCCATCACCTCCCAGCCTCTGTCACGATTGTCACTCTCCCCTTCTCCATGTGCCCATCAAGCTGCTCCCCTGGATCGACCCATCACCTGCCAGCCTCTGTCACTATTCCCACTCTCCCCTCCTCCATCTGTCCATCAATCTCCTCCTCACCTGGATAACCCATCATTTCCCAGACTCTGTCACTATTCCCATTCTCCTCACCTCCATCTGGCCATCAGTCTCCTCACAGAGCTCCACCCATCACCACCCAGCCTCTGTCACTATTCCCACTCTCCCCTCCTCCATCTGTCCATCAATCTCCTCCTCACATAGATCCACCCATCACCTCCCAGCCTCAGTCACGATTCCCACTCTCCCCTTCTCCATCTGCCCATCAAACTTCTCCCCTGGATCGACCCATCACTTGCCAGCCTATTTCACTATTCCCACTCTCCCCTCCTCCATCTGTCCATCAATCTCCTCCTCACATAGATCCACCCATCACCTCCCAGCCTCTGTCACTATTCCCACTCTCCCCTCCACCATCTGTCCATCAATCTCCTCCTCACATAGATCCACCCATCACCTCACAGCCTCTGTCACTATTCCCAGTCTCCCCTCCTCCATCTGTCCATCAATCTCCTCACATAGCTCCACCCATCACCACCCAGCCTCTGTCACTATTCCCACACTCCCCTCCTCCAACTCTCAATCACCTCTCCTCTTCACATAGATCCACCCATCACCTCTCAGCCTCTGTCATTATTCCCACTCTCCCCTCCTCCATCTGTCTATCTATCTCCTCACCTGGATCCACCCATCACCTCCCAGCCTCTGTCACGATTCCTACTCTCCCCTTCTCCATCTGGCCATCAACCTCCTCCTCACATAGATCCATCCATCACCTCCGAGCCTCTGTCACTATTCCCACTCTCCCATCCACCTTCTGTCCATCAATCTCCTCCTCACATAGATTCACCCATCACCTCCCAGCCTCTGTCACTATTCCCACTCTCCCCTACTCAATCTGTCCATCAATCTCATCCTCACATAGATCCATCCATCACCTCCGAACCTCTGTCACTATTCCCACTCTCCCCTCCTCCATCAGTCCATCAATCTCCTCCTCACATAGATCCGCCCATCACCTCCCAGACTCTGTCAGTAATCCCACTCGCCTCTCCTCCATCTGTCCATCAATCTCCTCCTCACATAGATCCACCCGTCACCTCCCAGCCTCTGTCACTAATCCCACTCGCCTCTCCTCCATCTGCACATCAAACTCCTCACCTGGATCCACCCATCACCTCCCAGGCTCTGTAATTAATCCCACTCTCCTTTCCTCCATCTGTCCATCAATCTCCTCCTCACATAGATCCACCCATGACCTTCCAGTCTCTGTCACTATTCCCACTCTCCCCTCCTCCATCTGCCCATCAACTCTCCTCCTCACATACATCCAACCATCATTTCCCAGCCTCTGTCACTATTCCCACTCTCCTCTCCTCCATCTGTCACTCAATCTCCTCTGCACATAGATCCACCCATCACCTCCCAGCCTCTGTCACTATTCCCACTCTCCCCTTCTCCATCTGGACATCAATCTCCTCCTCACATAGATCGACCCATCACCTCCCAGCCTCTGCAGCTATTCCCACTCTCCCCTCCTCCATCTGTCCATCAATCTCCTCACATAGCTCCACCCATCACCACCCAGCCTCTGTCACGATTCCCACTTTCAACTCCTCCATCTGCCCATCAATCTCCTCACATAGATCCACCCATCACCATCCAGCCTCTGTCACGATTCCCACTCTCCCATTCTCCATCTGCCCATCAATCTCCTCCTCACCTGCATCTACCCATCACCTCCCAGACTCTGTCACTATTCCCATTCTCCTCTCCTCCATCTGGCCATCAATCTCCTCCTCACATAGATCCACCCATCACCTCCCAGCCGCTGTCACTATTCCCACTCTCTCCTCCTACATCTGTCCATCAATCTGCTCCTCACATAGATCCACCCATCACCTCACAGTCTCTGTCACTATTCCCATTCTCCCCTCCTCCATATGTCCATCAATCTCCTCAAATAGCTCCACCCATCACCACCCAGCCTCTGTCACTGTTCCCACTCTCCTCTCCTCCAACTGTCCATCACCTGTCCTTCTCACATAGATCCACCCATCACCTGCCAGCCTCTGTCACTATTCCCACTCTCCCCTCCTCCATCTATCCATGAATGTCCTCCTCACCTGGATCCACCCATCACCTCCAAGCCTCTGTCACGATTCCCACTCTCCCCTTCTCCATCTGCCCATCAAACTCCTCCCCTGGATTGACCCATCACCTGCCAGCCTCTGTCACTATTCCCACTCTCCCCTCCTCCATCTGTCCATCAATCTCCTCTTCACCTGGATCCACCCATCACCTCCCAGACTCTGTCAATATTCCCATTCTCCTCTCCTCCATCTGGCCATCAATCTGCTCCTCACATAGATCCACCCATCACCTCACAGCCTCTGTCACTATTCCCAGTCTCCCCTCCTCCATCTGTCCATCAATCTCCTCACATAGCTCCACCCATCACCACCCACCCTCAGTCACGATTCCCACACTTCCCTCCTCCAACTCTCCATCACCTCTCCTCTTCACATAGATCCACCCATCACCTCTCAGCCTCTGTCATTATTCCCACTCTCCCCTCCTCCATCTGTCTATCTATCTCCTCACCTGGATCCACCCATCACCTCCCAGCCTCTGTCACGATTCCCACTTTCAACTCCTCCATCTGTCCATCAATCTCCTCACATATATCCACCCATCACCTCCCAGCCTCTGTCACGATTCCCACTCTTCCCTTCTCCATCTGCCCATCAATCTCCTGCTCAGATAGATTCACCCATCACCTCCCAGCCTCTGTCACTATTCCCACTCTCCCCTACTCAATCTGTCCATCAATCTCATCCTCACATAGATCCATCCATCACCTCCGAACCTCTGTCACTATTCCCACTCTCCCCTCCTCCATCTGTCCATCAATCTCCGCCTCACATAGATCCACCCGTCTCCTCCCAGCCTCTGTCACTATTCCCACTCTCCTCTCCTCCATCAGTCCATCCATCTCCTCCTCACATAGATCCGCCCATCACCTCCCAGACTCTGTCACTAATCCCACTCGCCTCTCCTCCATCTGTCCATCAATCTCCTCCTCACATAGATCCACCCGTCACCTCCCAGCCTCTGTCACTAATCCCACTCGCCTCTCCTCCATCTGCACATCAAACTCCTCACCTGGATCCACCCATCACCTCCCAGGCTCTGTCATTAATCCCACTCTCCTTTCCTCCATCTGTCCATCAATCTCCTCCTCACATAGATCCACCCATGACCTTCCAGTCTCTGTCACTATTCCCACTCTCCCCTCCTCCATCTGCCCATCAACTCTCCTCCTCACATACATCCAACCATCATTTCCCAGCCTCTGTCACTATTCCCACTCTCCTCTCCTCCATCTGTCACTCAATCTCCTCTGCACATAGATCCACCCATCACCTCCCAGCCTCTGTCACTATTCCCACACTCTTCTGCTCCATCTGTCCACAAACTCCTCACATAGATCCACCCATTACCTCCCAGCCTCTGTCACTATTCCCATTCTCCCCTCTTCCATCTGTCCAACAAACTCCTCACATAGATCCACCCATTACCTCCCAGCCTCTGTCACTATTCCCACTCTCCCCTTCTCCATCTGGACATCAATCTCCTCCTCACCTTGATCCATCCATCACCTCCCAGACTCTGTCACTATTCCCATTCTCCTCTCCTCCATATGGCCATCAATCTCCTCCTCACATAGATCGACCCATCACCTCCCAGCCTCTGCAGCTATTCCCACTCTCCCCTCCTCCATCTGCCCATCAATCTCCTCACATAGATCCACCCATCACCATCCAGCCTCTGTCACGATTCCCACTCTCCCATTCTCCATCTGCCCATCAATCTCCTCCTCACCTGCATCGACCCATCACCTCCCGTACTCTGTCACTATTCCCATTCTCCTCTCCTCCATCTGGCCATCAATCTCCTCCTCACATAGATCCACCCATCACCTCCCAGCCGCTGTCACTATTCCCACTCTCTCCTCCTACATCTGTCCATCAATCTGCTCCTCACATAGATCCACCCATCACCTCACAGTCTCTGTCACTATTCCCATTCTCCCCTCCTCCATATGTCCATCAATCTCCTCATATAGCTCCACCCATCACCACCCAGCCTCTGTCACTGTTCCCACTCTCCTCTCCTCCAACTGTCCATCACCTGTCCTTCTCACATAGATCCACCCATCACCTGCCAGCCTCTGTCACTATTCCCACTCTCCCCTCCTCCATCTATCCATGAATGTCCTCCTCACCTGGATCCACCCATCACCTCCAAGCCTCTGTCACGATTCCCACTCTCCCCTTCTCCATCTGCCCATCAAACTCCTCCCCTGGATTGACCCATCACCTGCCAGCCTCTGTCACTATTCCCACTCTCCCCTCCTCCATCTGTCCATCAATCTCCTCTTCACCTGGATCCACCCATCACCTCCCAGACTCTGTCAATATTCCCATTCTCCTCTCCTCCATCTGGCCATCAATCTGCTCCTCACATAGATCCACCCATCACCTCACAGCCTCTGTCACTATTCCCAGTCTCCCCTCCTCCATCTGTCCATCAATCTCCTCACATAGCTCCACCCATCACCACCCACCCTCAGTCACAATTCCCACACTCCCCTCCTCCAACTCTCCATCACCTCTCCTCTTCACATAGATCCACCCATCACCTCTCAGCCTCTGTCATTATTCCCACTCTCCCCTCCTCCATCTGTCTATCTATCTCCTCACCTGGATCCACCCATCACCTCCCAGCCTCTGTCACGATTCCCACTTTCAACTCCTCCATCTGTCCATCAATCTCCTCACATATATCCACCCATCACCTCCCAGCCTCTGTCACGATTCCCACTCTTCCCTTCTCCATCTGCCCATCAATCTCCTGCTCAGATAGATTCACCCATCACCTCCCAGCCTCTGTCACTATTCCCACTCTCCCCTACTCAATCTGTCCATCAATCTCATCCTCACATAGATCCATCCATCACCTCCGAACCTCTGTCACTATTCCCACTCTCCCCTCCTCCATCTGTCCATCAATCTCCGCCTCACATAGATCCACCCGTCTCCTCCCAGCCTCTGTCACTATTCCCACTCTCCTCTCCTCCATCAGTCCATCCATCTCCTCCTCACATAGATCCGCCCATCACCTCCCAGACTCTGTCACTAATCCCACTCGCCTCTCCTCCATCTGTCCATCAATCTCCTCCTCACATAGATCCACCCGTCACCTCCCAGCCTCTGTCACTAATCCCACTCGCCTCTCCTCCATCTGCACATCAAACTCCTCACCTGGATCCACCCATCACCTCCCAGGCTCTGTCATTAATCCCACTCTCCTTTCCTCCATCTGTCCATCAATCTCCTCCTCACATAGATCCACCCATGACCTTCCAGTCTCTGTCACTATTCCCACTCTCCCCTCCTCCATCTGCCCATCAACTCTCCTCCTCACATACATCCAACCATCATTTCCCAGCCTCTGTCACTATTCCCACTCTCCTCTCCTCCATCTGTCACTCAATCTCCTCTGCACATAGATCCACCCATCACCTCCCAGCCTCTGTCATTATTCCCACACTCTTCTGCTCCATCTGTCCAACAAACTCCTCACATAGATCCACCCATTACCTCCCAGCCTCTGTCACTATTCCCATTCTCCCCTCTTCCATCTGTCCAACAAACTCCTCACATAGATCCACCCATTACCTCCCAGCCTCTGTCACTATTCCCACTCTCCCCTTCTCCATCTGGACATCAATCTCCTCCTCACCTTGATCCATCCATCACCTCCCAGACTCTGTCACTATTCCCATTCTCCTCTCCTCCATATGGCCATCAATCTCCTCCTCACATAGATCGACCCATCACCTCCCAGCCTCTGCAGCTATTCCCACTCTCCCCTCCTCCATCTGCCCATCAATCTCCTCACATAGATCCACCCATCACCATCCAGCCTCTGTCACGATTCCCACTCTCCCATTCTCCATCTGCCCATCAATCTCCTCCTCACCTGCATCGACCCATCACCTCCCAGACTCTGTCACTATTCCCATTCTCCTCTCCTCCATCTGGCCATCAATCTCCTCCTCACATAGATCCACCCATCACCTCCCAGCCGCTGTCACTATTCCCACTCTCTCCTCCTACATCTGTCCATCAATCTGCTCCTCACATAGATCCACCCATCACCTCACATGCTCTGTCACTATTCCCATTCTCCCCTCCTCCATATGTCCATCAATCTCCTCATATAGCTCCACCCATCACCACCCAGCCTCTGTCACTGTTCCCACTCTCCTCTCCTCCAACTGTCCATCACCTGTCCTTCTCACATAGATCCACCCATCACCTGCCAGCCTCTGTCACTATTCCCACTCTCCCCTCCTCCATCTATCCATGAATGTCCTCCTCACCTGGATCCACCCATCACCTCCAAGCCTCTGTCACGATTCCCACACTCCCCTTCTCCATCTGCCCATCAAACTCCTCCCCTGGATTGACCCATCACCTGCCAGCCTCTGTCACTATTCCCACTCTCCCCTCCTCCATCTGTCCATCAATCTCCTCTTCACCTGGATCCACCCATCACCTCCCAGACTCTGTCAATATTCCCATTCTCCTCTCCTCCATCTGGCCATCAATCTGCTCCTCACATAGATCCACCCATCACCTCACAGCCTCTGACACTATTCCCACTCTCTCTTCCTCCATCTGTCCATCAATCTGCTCCTCAGATAGCTCCACCCATCACCACCCAGCCTCCGTCACTGTTCCCACTCTCCCCTCCTCCAACTGTTCATCACCTCTCCTCCTCACATAGATCCACCCATCACCTCCCAGCCTCTGTCACTATTCCCACTCTCCCCTCATCCATCTATCCATGAATGTCCTCCTCACCTGGATCCACCCATCACCTCCCAGCCTCTGTCACGATTGCCACACTCCCCTTCTCCATCTGCCCATCAAACTCCTCCCTTGGATCGACCCATCACCTGCCAGCCTCTGTCACTATTCCCACTCTCCCCTCCTCCATCTGTCCATCAATCTCCTCCTCACCTGGATCCACCCATCACCTCCCAGACTATGTCACTATTCCCACTCTCCCCTCCTCCATCTGTCCATCAATCTGCTCCTCACATAGATCCACCCATCACCTCACAGCCTCTGTCACTATTCCCAGTCACCCCTCCTCCATCTGTCCATCAATCTCCTCACATAGCTCCACCCATCACCACCGAGCCTCTGTCACTATTCCCACTCTCTCTTACTCCAACTGTCCATCACCTCTCCTCTTCACATAGATCCACCCATCACCTCCCAGCCTCTGTCACTATTCCCACTCTCCCCTTCTCCATCCGTCCATCAATTTCCTCCTGACATAGATCCACCCATCACTTCACAGCCTCTGTCACTATTTCCTCTCTCCCCTCCTCCATCTGTCTATCAATCTCCTCACATAGCTCCACCCATCACCACCTAGCCTCTGTCACTATTCCCACTCTCCTCTCCACCATGTGCCCATCACCTCTCCTCCTCACATAGATCCACCCATCACCTCCCAGCCTCTGTCACTATTCCCACTCTCCCCTGCACCATTTGTCCATCACCTCTCCTCCTCACATAGATCCACCAATCACCTCCCAGACTCTGTCAATATTCCCACTCTCTTCTCCTCCATCTGTCCATCAATTTCCTCCTCAAATAAATCCGCCTATCACCTCACAGCCTCTGTCACTATTCCCACTCTCCTCTCCTCCATCTGTCCGTCAATCTACTCCTCACATAGATCCACCCATCACCTCCCAGCCTCTGGCACTAATCCCACTCTCCCCTCCTCCATCTGCCCATCAATCTCCTCACCTACATCCACCCGTCACCTCCCAGCATCTGTCACTATTCCCATTCTCCTCTCCTCCATCTGGCCATCAATCTCCTCCTCACATAGATCCAACCATCACCTCCCAGCCTCTGCAGCTATTCCCACTCTCCCATCCTCCATCTGTCCATCAATCTGCTCCTCACTTGATCCACCCATCACGTCACAGCCTCTGTCACTATTCCCAGTCTTCCCTCCTCCATCTGTCCATCAATTTCCTCACATAGTTCCACCCATCACCACCCAGCCTCTGTCACTATTCCCACTCTCCCCTCGTCAAACTGTCTATCAGCTCTCCTCCTTACATAGATCCACCCATCAGCTCTCAGCATCTGTCATTATTCCCACTCTCCCCTCCTCCATCTGTCTATCTATCTCCTCACTTGGATCCACCCATCACCTCCCAGCCTCTGTCATGATTCCCACTTTCAACTCCACCATCTGCCCATCAATCTCTTCTCATAGATCCACCCATCACCATCCAGCCTCTGTCACGATTGCCACTCTCCCCTTCTCCATCTTCCCATCAATCTCCTCCTAACCTGGATCCACCCATCACCTCCCAGCCTCTGTCACAATTCCCACTTTCAACTCCTCAATCTGTCTATCAATCTCCTCACATAGATCCAACCATCACCTCCCAGCCTCTGTCACGATTCCCACTCTCCCCTTCTCCACCTGCCAATTAATCTCCTGCTCAGATAGATCCAAACATCACCTCCGAGCCTCTGTCAATATTCCCACTCTCCCCTCTTCCATCTGTCCATCAATCTCCTCATGAAGTGGATCCACCCATCACCTCCCAGCCTCTGTCACTATTCCCACTCTCCCCTTCTCCATCCGTCCATCAATTTCTTCCTGACATAGATCCAGCCATCACCTCACAGCCTCTGTCACTATTTCCTCTCTCCCCTCCTCCATCTGTCCATCAATCTCCTCACATAGCTCCACCCATCACCACCCAGCCTCTCTCACTATTCCCACTCTCCCCTCCTCCATCTGTCCATCAATCTCCTCACATAGATCCACCCATCACCTCCCAGCCTCTGTCACTATTCCCACTCTCCTCTCCACCATCTGTCCATCAAACTCCTCCCCTGGATAGGCCCATCACCTGCCAGCCTCTGTCACTATTCCCACTCTCCCCTCCTCCATCTGGCCATCAATCTCCTCACATAGCTCCACCCATCACCACCCAGCCTCTGTCACTATTCCCACTCTCCTCTCCACCATCTGTCCATCAAACTCCTCCCCTGGATAGACCCATCACCTGCCAGCCTCTGTCACTATTCCCATTCTCCTCTCCTCCATCTGGCCATCAATCTCCTCCTCACATAGATCCACCCATCACCTCCCAGCCTCTGCAACTATTCCCACTCTCCCCTCCTCCATCTGTCCATCAATCTGCTGCTCACATAGATCCATCCATCACCTCACAGCCTCTGTCACTATTCCCAGTCTCCCCTCCTCCATCTGTCCATCAATCTCCTCACATAGCTCCACCCATCACCACCCAGCCTCTGCCACTATTCCAACTCTCCCCTCCTCCAACTGTCCATCACCTCTCCTCCTCACACAGATCCACCCATCACCTCTCAGCCTCTGTCATTATTCCCACTCTCCCATCATCCATCTGTCTATCTATCTCCTCACCTGGATCCACCCATAACCTCCCAGCCTCTGTCACAATTCCCACTTTCAACTCCTCCATCTGTCCATCAATCTCCTCACATAGATCCAACCATCACCTCCCAGCCTCTGTCACGATTCCCACTCTCCCCTTCTCCATCTGCCCATTAATCTCCTGCTCAGACAGATCCAACCATCACCTTCCAGACTCTGTCACTATTCCCATTCTGCTCTCCTCCATCTGGCCATCAATCTCCTCCTCACATAGATCCACACATCACCTCCCAGCCTCTGTCACTATTCCCACTCTCTCCTTCTGAATCCGTCCATCAATTTCCTCCTGACATAGATCCACCTATCACCTCACAGCCTCTGTCACTATTCCCACTCTCCCCTCCTCCATCTGTCCATAAATCTCCTCACATACATTCACCCATCACCACTCAGCCTCTGTCACTATTCCCGCTGTCCCCTCCTCCATCTGTCCATCAAACTCCTCCCATGGATCGATCCATCACCTGCCAGCCTCTGTCACTATTCCCACTCGCTCCTCCTCCATCTGTCCATCAATCTCCTCCTCAGCTGGATCCACCCATCACCACTCAGCCTCTGTCAGTATTCCCATTCTCCTCTCCTCCATCTGCCCATCAAACTCCTCACCTGGATCCACCCATCACCTTACAGGCTCTTCATTAATCCCACTCTCCTTTCCTCCATCAGTCCATCAATCTCCTCCTCACTTGGATCCACCCATCACCTCCCAGTCTCTGTCACTATTCCCATTCTCCTCTCCTCCATCTGGCCATCAATCTCCTCCTCACATAGATCCACCCATCACCTCCCAGCCTCTGTCACTATTCCCACTCTCTCCTTCTGAATCCGTCCATCAATTTCCTCCTGACATAGATCCACCTATCACCTCACAGCCTCTGTCACTATTCCCACTCTCCCCTCCTCCATCTGTCCATAAATCTCCTCACATACATTCACCCATCACCACTCAGCCTCTGTCACTATTCCCGCTGTCCCCTCCTCCATCTGTCCATCAAACTCCTCCCATGGATCGATCCATCACCTGCCAGCCTCTGTCACTATTCCCACTCGCCCCTCCTCCATCTGTCCATCAATCTCCTCCTCAGCTGGATCCACCCATCACCACTCAGCCTCTGTCAGTATTCCCATTCTCCTCTCCTCCATCTGCCCATCAAACTCCTCACCTGGATCCACCCATCACCTTACAGGCTCTTCATTAATCCCACTCTCCTTTCCTCCATCAGTCCATCAATCTCCTCCTCACTTGGATCCACCCATCACCTCCCAGTCTCTGTCACTATTCCCATTCTCCTCTCCTCCATCTGGCCATCAATCTCCTCCTCACATAGATCCACCCATCACCTCCCAGCCTCTGTCACTATTCCCACACTCTTCTTCTCCATCTGTCCATCAAACTCCTCACATAGATCCACCCATTACCTCCCAGCCTCTGTCACTATTCCCATTCTCCTCTCCTCCACCTGGCCATCAATCTCCTCCTCACATAGATCCATCCATCACCTCCGAGCCTCTGTCACTTTTCCCACTCTCCCATCCACCTTCTGTCCATCAATCCCCTCCTCACATAGATCCACCCATCACCTCCCAGCCCCTGTCACTAATCAAACTCGCCTCTCCTCCATCTGCCCATCAAACTCCTCACCTGGATACACCCATCACCTCCCAGGCTCTGTCATTAATCCCACTCTCCTTTCCTCCATCTGTCCATCAATCTCCTCCTCACATAGATCCACCCATCACCTCCCAGCCTCTGTCACTATTCCCACTCTACTCTGCTCCATCTGTCCATCACCTCTCCTCCTCACATACATCCAACCATCACCTCCCAGCCTCTGTCACTATTCCCACTCTCCTCCCCTCCATCTGTCCCTCAATCTCCTCTTCACATAGATCCACCCATCACCTCCCAGCCTCTGTCACTATTCCCACTCTCCCCTCCTCCATCTGTCCATCAATCTCCTCTTCACATAGATCCACCCATCACCTCCCAGCCTCTGTCACTATTCCCACTCTCCCCTTCTCCATCCGTCCATCAGTTTCCTCCTGACATAGATCCACCTATCACCTCCCAGCCTCTGTCCCTATTCCTGCTCTCCCCTCCTCCATCTGTCCATCAATCTACTCCTCACCTGGATCCACCCATCGCCTCCCAGACTCTGTCACTATTCCCATTCTCCTCTCCTCCATCTGGCCATCAATCTCCTCCTCCCATAGATCCATCCATCACCTCCCAGCCTCAGTCACTATTCCCACTCTCCTCTTCTCCATCCGTCCATCAATCTCCTCCTCACATAGATCCACATATCACCTCACAGCCTCTGCCACTATTCCCACTCTCCCCTCCTCCATCTGTCCATCAATCTCCTCACATAGATCCACCCATCACCTCCCAGCCTCTGTCACTATTCCGACTCTCCCCTCCTCCATATGTCCATCAATCTCCTCCTCACATAGATCCACCCGTCACCTCCCAGCCTCTGTCAATAATCACACTCGCCTCTCCTCCATCTGTCCATCAATCTCCTCCTCACATAGATCCACCCGTCACTTCCCAGCCTCTGTCACTAATCCCACTCACCTCTCCTCCATCTGCCAATCAAACTCCTCACCTGGATCCACCCATCACCTCCCAGGCTCTGTCATTAATCCCACTCTCCTTTCCTCCATCTGTCCATCAATCTCCTCCTCTCATAGATCCACCCATCACCTCCCAGTCTCTGTCACTATTCCCATTCTCCTCGCCTCCATCTGTCCATCACCTCTCCTCCTAACATGCATCCAACCATCACCTCCGAGCCTCTGTCACTACTCCCACTCTCCTCTCCTCCAACTGTCCCTCAATCTCCTCTTCACATAGATCCACCCATCACCTCCCAGCCTCTGTCACTATTCCCACTCTCTCCTCCTCCATCTGTCCATCAATCTCCTCTTTACATAGATCCACCAATCACCTCCAAGCCTCTGTCACTATTACCACTCTGCTCTCCTCCATCTGTCCATCAATCTCCTCCTCACATAGATTCACCCATCACCTCCCAGCCTCTGTCATTATTCCCACTCTCACCTCCTCCATCTGTCCATCAATCTCCTCAGCTGTATCCACCCATCACCTCCCAGCCACTGTCACTCTTCTCCTGTCCTCTCCTCCATCTGTCCATCAATCTCCTCCTCATACAGATCCACCCATCACCTCCCAGCCTCTGTCACTATTCCCATACTCTTCTGCTCCATCTGTGCATCAAACTCCTCACTTAGATCCACCCATCACCTCCCAGCCTCTGTCACTATTCCCACTCTCCCCTTCTCCATCCGTCCATCAGTTTCTTCCTGACAAAGATCCACCTATCACCTCCCAGCCTCTGTCCCTATTCCCGCTCTCCCCTCCTCCATCTGTCCATCAATCTACTCCTCACCTGGATCCACCCATCGCCTCCCAGACTCTGTCACTATTCCCATTCTCCTCTCCTCCATCTGGCCATCAATCTCCTCCTCCCATAGATCCATCCATCACCTCCCAGTCTCAGTCACTATTCCCACTCTCCTCTTCTCCATTCGTCCATCAATCTCCTCCTCACATAGATCCACCTATCACCTCACAGCCTCTGTCACTATTCCGCCTCTCCCCTCCTCCATCTGTCCATCAATCTCCTCCTCACATAGATCCACCCGTCACCTCCCAGCCTCTGTCACTAATCACACTCGCCTCTCCTCCATCTGTCCATCAATCTCCTCCTCACATAGATCCACCCGTCACTTCCCAGCTTCTGTCACTAATCCCACTCTGCTCTACTCCATCAGTCTATCCCCTCTCCTCCTCATATAGATCCACCCATCACCTCACAGACTCTGTCACTAATCCCACTCTCCTCTCTTCCATCTGTCCATCAATCTCCTCCTCATATAGATCCACCCATCACCTCCGAGCCTCTGTCACTATCCCCAGTCTCCTCTACTCCATCTGTCTATCAATCTCCTCACCTGGTTCCACTCATCACCTCCCAGCCTCTGTCACGATTCCCACTCTCCCCTTCTCCATCTGGCCATCAATCTCCTCACATAGCTCCACCCATCACCACCCAGCCTCTGTCACTATTCCCACTCTCCTCTCCACCATCTGTCCATCAAACTCCTCCCCTGGATAGTCCCATCACCTGCCAGCCTCTGTCACTATTCCCACTCTCCCCTCCTCCATCTGTCCATCAAACTCCTCCTCACCTGGAGCCACCCATCACCTCCCAGACTCTGTCACTATTCCCATTCTCCTCTCCTCCATCTGGCCATCAATCTCCTCCTCACATAGATCCATCCATCACCTCCCAGCCTCTGCAACTATTCCCACTCTCCCCTCCTCCATCTGCCCATCAATCTGCTGCTCACATAGATCCATCCATCACCTCACAGCCTCTGTCACTATTCCCAGTCTCCCCTCCTCCATCTGTCCATCAATCTCCTCACATAGCTCCACCCATCACCACCCAGCTTCTGCCACTATTCCAACTCTCCCCTCCTCCAACTGTCCATCACCTCTCCTCCTCACACAGATCCACCCATCACCTCTCAGCCTCTGACATTATTCCCACTCTCCCATCATCCATCTGTCTATCTATCTCCTCACCTAGATCCAACCATCACCTCCCAGCCTCTGTCACGATTCCCACTCTCCCCTTCTCCATCTGCCCATTAATCTCCTGCTCAGACAGATCCAACCATCACCTCCCAGACTCTGTCACTATTCCCATTCTCCCCTCCTCCATCTGTCCATAAATCTCCTCACATACATTCACCCATCACCACTCAGCCTCTGTCACTATTCCCGCTGTCCCCTCCTCCATCTGTCCATCAATCTCCTCCTCAGCTGGATCCACCCATCACCACTCAGCCTCTGTCAGTATTCCCATTCTCCTCTCCTCCATCTGCCCATCAAACTCCTCACCTGGATCCACCCATCACCTTACAGGCTCTTCATTAATCCCACTCTCCTTTCCTCCATCTGTCCATCAATCTCCTCCTCACTTGGATCCACCCATCACCTCACAGCCTCTGTCACTATTCCCACTCTCCCCTCCTCCATCTGTCCATAAATCTCCTCACATAGATCCACCCATCACCTCCCAGCCTCTGTCACTATTCCCACACTCTTCTTCTCCATCTGTCCATCAAACTCCTCACATAGATCCACCCATTACCTCCCAGCCTCTGTCACTATTCCCATTCTCCTCTCCTCCACCTGGCCATCAATCTCCTCCTCACATAGATCCATCCATCACCTCCGAGCCTCTGTCACTTTTCCCACTCTCCCATCCACCTTCTGTCCATCAATCCCCTCCTCACATAGATCCACCCATCACCTCCCAGCCCCTGTCACTAATCAAACTCGCCTCTCCTCCATCTGCCCATCAAACACCTCACCTGGATACACCCATCACCTCCCAGGCTCTGTCATTAATCCCACTCTCCTTTCCTCCATCTGTCCATCAATCTCCTCCTCACATAGATCCACCCATCACCTCCCAGCCTCTGTCACTATTCCCACTCTACTCTGCTCCATCTGTCCATCACCTCTCCTCTTCACATACATCCAACCATCACCTCCCAGCCTCTGTCACTATTCCCACTCTCCTCTCCTCCATCTGTCCCTCAATCTCCTCTTCGCATAGATCCACCCATCACCTCCCAGCCTCTGTCACTATTCCCACTCTCCCCTCCTCCATCTGTCCATCAATCTCCTCTTCACATAGATCCACCCATCACCTCCCAGCCTCTGTCACTATTCCCACTCTCCCCTTCTCCATCCGTCCATCAGTTTCCTCCTGACATAGATCCACCTATCACCTCCCAGCCTCTGTCCCTATTCCCGCTCTCCCCTCCTCCATCTGGCCATCAATCTACTCCTCACCTGGATCCACCCATCGCCTCCCAGACTCTGTCACTATTCCCATTCTCCTCTCCTCCATCTGGCCATCAATCTCCTCCTCCCATAGATCCATCCATCACCTCCCAGCCTCAGCAACTATTCCCACTCGCCTCTCCTCCATCTGTCCATCAATCTCCTCCTCACATAGATCCACCCGTCACTTCCCAGCCTCTGTCACTAATCCCACTCACCTCTCCTCCATCTGCCAATCAAACTCCTCACCTGGATCCACCCATCACCTCCCAGGCTCTGTCATTAATCCCACTCTCCTTTCCTCCATCTGTCCATCAATCTCCTCCTCTCATAGATCTACCCATCACCTCCCAGTCTCTGTCACTATTCCCACTCTCCTCTCCTCCATCTGTCCATCACCTCTCCTCCTAACATGCATCCAACCATCACCTCCGAGCCTCTGTTACTACTCCCACTCTCCTCTCCTCCAACTGTCCCTCAATCTCCTCTTCACATAGATCCACCCATCACCTCCCAGCCTCTGTCACTATTCCCACTCTCCCCTCCTCCATCTGTCCATCAATCTCCTCTTTACATAGATCCACCAATCACCTCCAAGCCTCTGTCACTATTCCCACTCTGCTCTCCTCCATCTGTCAATCAATCTCCTCCTCACATAGATTCACCCATCACCTCCCAGCCTCTGTCATTATTCCCACTCTCACCTCCTCCATCTGTCCATCAATCTCCTCAGCTGTATCCACCCATCACCTCCCAGCCACTGTCACTCTTCTCCTGTCCTCTCCTCCATCTGTCCATCAATCTCCTCCTCATACAGATCCACCCAACACCTCCCAGCCTCTGTCACTATTCCCATACTCTTCTGCTCCATCTGTGCATCAAACTCCTCACTTAGATCCACCCATAACCTCCCAGCCTCTGTCACTATTCCCATTCTCCCCTCCTCCATCTGTCCATCAATCTCCTCCTCACATTGATACACCCATCACCTCCCAGCTTCTGTCACTAATCCCACTCTCCTCTACTCCATCAGTCTATCCCCTCTCCTCCTCATATAGATCCACCCATCACCTCACAGACTCTGTCACTAATTCCACTCTCCTCTCTTCCATCTGTCCATCAATCTCCTCCTCATATAGATCCACCCATCACCTCCGAGCCTCTGTCACTATCCCCAGTCTCCTCTACTCCATCTGTCTATCAATCTCCTCACCTGGTTCCACTCATCACCTCCCAGCCTCTGTCACTCTTCCCACTCTTGCCTCCTCCATCTGTCCATCAATCTCCTCCTCACATAGATCCAACCATCACCTCCCAGCCTCTGTCACTATTCCCACTCTCCCCTCCTCCATCTGTCCATCAATCTCCTCACATAGCTCCACCCATCACCACCCAGCCTCTGTCACGATTCCCACTCTCCCCTCCTCCATCTGTCCATCATCCTCCTCACTTGGATCCACCCATCACCTCCCAGTCTCTGTCACTATTCCCACTCTCCTTTCCTCCATCTGTCCATCAATCTCCTCCTCACATAGATCCACCCATCACCTCCCAGACTCTGTCGTTATTTCCACTCTACTCTCCTCCATCTGTCCATCAATCTCCTCCTCACATAGATCCACCTGTCTCCTCCCAGCCTCTGTCACTAATCCCACTCGCCTCTCCTCCATCTGTCCATCAATCTCCTCCTCACATAGATCCACCCGTCACCTCCCAGCCTCTGTCACTAATCCCACTCACCTCTCCTCCATCTGCCCATCAAACTCCTCACCTGGATCCACTCATCACCTCCCAGCCTCTGTCACTATTCCCACTCTCGCCTCCTCCATCTGTCCATCAATCTCCTCCTCAGATAGATCCACCGATCACCTCCCAGTCTCTGTCACTATTCCCACTCTTCTCTCCTCCATCTGGCCATCACCTCTCCTCCTCACATACATCCAACCATCACCTCCCAGCCTCTGTCACTATTCCCACTCTCCTCTCCTCCATCTGGCCATAAATCTCCTCCTCACATAGATTCACCCATTACCTCCCAGCCTCTGTCATTATTCCCACTCTCACCTCCTCCATCTGCCCATCAATCTCCTCAGCTGGATCCACCCATCACCTCCCAGCCACTGTCAATCTTCCCACTGCCCTCTCCTCCATCTGTCCATCAATCTCCTTCTCACATCGATCCACCCATCACCTCCCAGACTCTGTCACTATTTCCACTCTCCTCTCCTCCATCTGTCCATCAAACTCCTCACATAGATCCACCCATTACCTCCCAGCCTCTGTCACTATTCCCATTCTCCCCTCCTTCATCTGTCCATCAATCTCCTTATCACATTGATACACCCATCACCTCCAGCTTCTGTCACTATTCCCACTCTCCTCTACTCCATCAGTCTATCCCCTCTCCTCCTCACATAGATCCACCCATCACCTCCCAGCCTCTGTCACTAATCCCACTCTCCTCTCTTCCATCTGTCTATCAAACTCCTCCTCATATAGATCCACCCATCACCTCCCAGCCTCGGTCACTATTCCCAGTCTCCTCTCCTCCGTCTGTCCATTAATCCCCTCACCTGGATCCACTCATCACCTCCCAGCCTCTGTCACTATTCCCACTCTCGCCTCCTCCATCTGTCCATCAATCTCCTGCTCAGATAGATCCAACCATCTCCTCCCAGCTTTTGTCACTATTCCCACTCTCCTCTCCTCCATCTTTCCCTCAATCCCCTCTTCACATAGCTCCACCCATCACCTCCCAGCCTCTGTCACTATTCCCACTCTCCCCTCCTCCATCTGTCTGTCAAACTCCTCTTTACATAGATCCACCCATCACCTCCCAGCCTCTGTCACTATTCCCACTCTCCTCTCCTCCATCTGTCCATCACATCTCCTCCTCACATAGATTCACCCATCACCTCCCAGCCTCTATCATTTTTCCCACTCTCACCTCCTCCATCTGCCCATCAATCTCCTCAGCTAGATCCACCCATCACCTCCCAGCCACTGTCACTCTTCCTACTGTCCTCTCCTCCATCTGTCCATCAATCTCCTTCTCACATAGATCCACCCATCACCTCCCAGCCTCTGTCACTCTTCCCACTGTCCTCTCCTCCATCTGTCCATCAAACTCCTCACATAGATCCACCGATTACCTCCCAGCCTCTGTCACTATTCCCATTCTCCTCTCCTCCATCTGGCCATCAATCTCCTCCTCACATAGATCCATCCAGCACCTCCGAGCCTCTGTCAATATTCCCACTCTCCCATCCACCTTCTGTCCATCAATCTCCTCCTCACATAGATCCACCCATCAACTCCCATCCTCTGTAAATATTCCCACTCTCCTCTCCTCCATCTGGCCATCAACTTCCTCCTCACATAGATCCATCCATCACCTCCGAGCCTCTGTCACTATTCCCACTCTCCCATCCACCTTCTGTCCATCACCTCTCCTCCTCACATACATCCAACCATCACCTCCTATCCTCTGTCAATATTCCCACTCTCCTCTCCTCCATCTGTCCCTAAATCTCGTCTTCACATAGATCCACCCATCACCTCCCAGACTCTGTCACTATTCCCAGTCTCCCCTCCTCCATCTCTCCATCAATCACCTCTTCACATAGATATACCTTTCACCTCCCAGCCTCTGTCATTATTCCCACTCTGCTCTCCTCCATCTGTCCATCAATCTCCTCCTCACATAGATTCACCCATCACCTCCCAGCCTCTGTCATTATTCCCACTCTCACCCTCTCCATCTGCCCATCAATCTTCTCAGCTGTATCCACCCATCATCTCACAGCCTCTGTCACAATTCCCAGTCTCCCCTCCTCCATCTGTCCAACAATCTCCTCACATAGCTCCACCCATCACCATCCAGCCTCTGTCACTATACCCACTCTCCCCTCCTCCAACTGTCCATCACCTCTCCTCCTCACACTGATCCACCCATCACCTGTCAGCCTCTGTCATTATTCCCACTCTCCCATCCTCCATCTGTCTATCTATCTCCTCACCTGGATCTACCCATTACCTCCCAGCCTCTGTCACAATTCCCACTTTCAACTCATCCATCTGTCCATCAATCCCCTCACATAGTTCCAACCATCACCTCCCAGCCCCTGTCAGGATTCCCACTCTCCCCTTCTCCATCTGCCCATTAATCTCCTGCTCAGATAGATCCAACCATCACCTCCGAGCCTCTGTCACTATTCCCACTCTCCCATCCACCTTCTGTCCATCAATCTCCTCCTCACATAGATCCACCCATCACCTACCAGCCTCTGTCACTATTCCCACTCTCCACTTCTCCATCGGTCCATCAGTTTCCTCCTGACATAGATCCACCCATCACCTCACAGCCTCTATCACTATTTCCTCTCTCCCCTCCTCCATCTGTCCAGCAAACTCCTCAAATAGCTCCAGCCATCACCACCCAGCCTCTGTCACTATTCCCACTCTCCCCTCCTCCATCTGTCCATCAATCTCCTCACTTAGATCCACCCATCACCTCCCAGCCTCTGTCACGATTCCCACTCGCCTCTCCTCCATCTGCCCATCAAACTCCTCACCTGGATCCACCCATCACGCCGAGGCTCTGTCATTAATCCCACTCTCCTTTCCTCCATCTGTCCATCAATATCCTCCTCACATAGATCCACCCATCACCTCCCTGCCTCTGTCACTATTCCCACTCTCCCCTCCTCCATCTGTCCATCAATCTCCTCACATAGATCCACCCATCACCTATTGGCCTCTGTCACGATTCCCACTCTGCCCTTCTCCATCTGCCCATCAAGCTCCACCCGTGGATCGACCCATCACCTGCCAGCCTCTGTCGCTATTCCCACTCTCCTCTCCTCCATCTGTCCATTAATCTCCTCCTCACATAGATCCACCCATCACCTCCCTGCCTCTGTCACTATTCCCACTCTCCCCACCTCCATCTGTCCATCAATCCCCTCACATAGATCCACCCATCACCTATCGGCCTCTGTCACGATTCCCACTCTACCCTTCTCCATCTGCCCGACAAGCTCCTCCCGTGGATCGACCCATCACCTGCCAGCCTCTGTCGCTATTCCCACACTCCTCTCCTCCATCTGTCCATCAATCTCCTCCTCATATAGATCCACCCGTCACCTCCCAGACTCTGTCACTAATCCCACTCGCCTCTCCTTCATCTGTCCATCAATCTCCTCCTCACATATATCCACCGTCACCTCCCAGCCTCTGTCACTAATCCCACTCGCCTCTCTTCCATCTGCCCATCAAACTCCTCACCTGGATCCACCCTTCACCTCCCAGGCTCTGTCATTAATCCCACTCTCCTCTCCTCCATCTGTCCGTCAATCTCCTCCTCACATATATCCACCCATCAGCTCCCAGCCTCTTTCCTATTCCCTCCCCTCCTCCATCTGTCCATCACCTCTCCTCCTCACATAGATCCACACATCACCTCTCCGCCTCTGTCAATTTTCCCACTCTCCCCTCCTCCATCTGTCCATCACCTCTCCTCCTCACATAGATCCACCCACCACCTCCCAGCCTCTGTCACTATTTCCACTCTCCCCTCCTCCATCTGTCCATCAATCTCCTCCTCATAGTGATCCAGCCATCACCTCCCTGCCTCTGTCACTATTCCCACTATCCCCTCCTCCATCTGTCCATCAATCTCCTCACATAGATCCACCCATCAGCTCCCAGCCTCTGTCACGATTCCCACTCTACCCTTCTCCATCTGCCCATCAAGCTCCTCCCCTGGATCGACCCATCACCTTCCAGCCGCTGTCACTATTCCCACTCTCCCCTCCTCCATCTGCCCATCAATCTCCAACTCACTTGGATCCACCCATCACCTCCCAGTCTCTGTCACTATTCCCATTCTCCTCTCCTCCATCTGGCCATCAATCTCCTCCTCACATAGATCCACCCATCACCTCCGAGCCTCTGTCACTATTCTTACTCTCCCCTCCTCCATCTGTCCATCACATTTCCTCCTCACATAGATTCACAAATCACCTCCCAGCCTCTATCATTATTCCCACTCTCACCTCCTCCATCTGTCCATCAATCTCCTCCTCACATATATCCACACATCAGCTCCCAGCCTCTTTCACTATTCCCTCCCCTCCTCCATCTGTCCATCACCTCTCCTCCTCACATAGATCCACACATCACCTCTCAGCCTCTGTCAATTTTCCCACTCTCCCCTCCTCCATCTGTCCATCACCTCTCCTCCTCACATAGATCACCCATCACCTCCCAGCCTCTGTCACTATTTCCACTCTCCCCTCCTCCATCTGTCCATCAATCTCCTCCTCATAATGATCCAGCCATCACCTCCCTGCCTCTGTCACTATTCCCACTATCCCCTCCTCCATCTGTCCATCAATCTCCTCACATAGATCCACCCATCACCTACCGGCCTCTGTCACGATTCCCACTCTACCCTTCTCCATCTGCCCATCAAGCTCCTCCCCTGGATCGACCCATCACCTTCCAGTCTCTGTCACTATTTGCATTCTCCTCTCCTCCATCTGGCCATCAATCTCCTCCTCACATAGATCTACCCATCACCTCCGAGCCTCTGTCACTATTCTTACTCTCCTCTCCTCCATCTGTCCATCAATCTCCTCCTCACATAGATCCACCCGTCACCTCCCAGCCTCTGTCACTAATCCCACTCGCCTCTCCTCCATCTGTCCATCAATCTCCTCCTCACATATATCCACCCGTCACCTCCCAGCCTCTGTCACTAATCCCACTCGCCTCTCCTCCATCTGCCCATCAAACTCCTCACCTGGATCCACCCTTCACCTCCCAGGCTCTGTCATTAATCCCACTCTCCTCTCCTCCATCTGTCCATCAACCTCCTCCTCATATATCCACCCATCAGCTCCCAGCCTCTTTCACTATTCCCTCCCCTCCTCCATCTGTCCATCACCTCTCCTCCTCACATAGATCCACACATCACCTCTCAGCCTCTGTCAATTTTCCCACTCTCCCCTCCTCCATCTGTCCATCACCTCTCCTCCTCACATAGATCCACCCATCACCTCCCAGCCTCTGTCACTATTTCCACTCTCCCCTCCTCCATCTGTCCATCAATCTCCTCACATAGATCCACCCATCACCTCCAAGCCTCTGTCACGATTCCCACTCTCCCCTTCTCCATCTGCCCATCAAACTCCTCCCCTGGATCGACTCATCACCTGCCAGCCTCTTTCACTATTCCCACTCTCCCCTCCTCCATCTTTCCATCAATCTCCTCCTCAGCTGGATCCACCCATCACCTCCCAGCCTCTGTCACTAATCCCACTCGCCTCTCCTCCATTTGCCCATCAAACTCCTCACCTGGATCCACCCATCACCTCCCAGGTTCTGTCATTAATCCCACTCTCCTTTCCTCCATCTGTCCATCAATCTCCTCTTCACATAGATCCACCCATCACCTCCCAATCTCTGTCACTATTCCCACTCTCCCTTCCTCCATCTGTCCAACAATCTCCTCACATAGCTCCACCCATCACCTCCCAGCCTCTGTCACGATTCCCACTCTACCCTTCTCCATCTGCCCATCAAACTCCTCCCCTGGATCGACTCATCACCTGCCAGCCTCTTTCACTATTCCCACTCTCCCCTCCTCCATCTTTCCATCAATCTCCTCCTCAGCTGGATCCACCCATCACCTCCCAGCCTCTGTCACTAATCCCACTCGCCTCTCCTCCATTTGCCCATCAAACTCCTCACCTGGATCCACCCATCACCTCCCAGGTTCTGTCATTAATCCCACTCTCCTTTCCTCCATCTGTCCATCAATCTCCTCTTCACATAGATCCACCCATCACCTCCCAATCTCTGTCACTATTCCCACTCTCCCTTCCTCCATCTGTCCAACAATCTCCTCACATAGCTCCACCCATCACCTCCCAGCCTCTGTCACGATTCCCACTCTACCCTTCTCCATCTGCCCATCAAACTCCTCACCTGGATCGACCCATCACCTGCCAGCCTCTGTCACTATTCCCACTCTCCCCTCGTCCATCTGTCCATCAATCTCCTCCTCACATTGATACACGCATCACCACCCAGCCTCTGTCACTATTCCCACTCTCCCCTCCTCCATCTGTCCATCAATCTCCAACTCACTTGGATCCACCCATCACCCCCCAGTCTCTGTCACTATTCCCATTCTCCTCTCCTCCATCTGGCCATCAATCTCCTCCTCACATAGTTCCACCCATCACCTCCAAGCCTCTGTCACTATTCCTACTCTCCCCTCCTCCATCTGTCCATCAATCTCCTCCTCACATAGATCCACCCATCACCTCCCAGACTCTGTCGTTATTCCCACTCTCCTCTCCTCCATCTGTCCATCACCTCTCCTCCTCACATACATCCAACCATCACCTCCCAGCCTCTGTCACTATTCCCACTCTCCTCTCCTCCATCTGTCCCTCAATCTCCTCTTCATTTAGATCAACCCATCACCTCCCAGCCTCTGTCACTATTCCCACTCTCCCCTCCTCCATCTGTCCATCAATCTCCTCTTTACATAGATCCACCTATCACCTCCCAGCCTCTGTCGCTATTCCCACTCTGCTGTCCTCCATCTGTCCATCAATCTCCTCCTCACATAGATTCACCCATCACCTCCCAGCCTCTGTCATTATTCCCACTCTGCTCTCCTCCAACTGTCCATCAATCTCCTCCTCACATAGATTCACCCATCACCTCCCAGCCTCTGTCATTATTCCCATTCTCCTCTCCTCCATCTGGCCATCAATCTCCTCCTCACATAGTTCCACCCATCACCTCCGAGCCTCTGTCACTATTCCTACTCTCCCCTCCTCCATCTGTCCATCAATCTCCTCCTCACATAGATCCACCCATCACCTCCCAGACTCTGACGTTATTCCCACTCTCCTCTCCTCCATCTGTCCATCAATCTGCTCCTCACATAGATCCAACTGTCACCTCCCAGCCTCTGTCACTAATCCCACTCGCCTCTCCTCCATCTGTCCATCACCTCTCCTCCTCACATACATCCAACCATCACCTCCCAGGCTCTGTCACTATTCCCACTCTCCTCTCCTCCATCTGTCCCTCAATCTCCTCTTCATTTAGATCAACCCATCACCTCCCAGCCTCTGTCACTATACCCACTCTCCCCTCCTCCATCTGTCCATCAATCTCCTCTTTACATAGATCCACCTATCACCTCCCAGCCTCCGTCGCTAGTCCCACTCTGCTCTCCTCCATCTGTCCATCAATCTCCTCCTCACATAGATTCACCCATCACCTCCCAGCCTCTGTCATTATTCCCACTCTCACCCTCTCCATCTGCCCATCAATCTCCTCAGCTGTATCCACCCATCACCTCCCAGCCTCTGCAACTATTCCCATTCTCCCCTCTTCCATTTGTCCATCAATCTGCTCCTCACATAGCTCCACCCATCACCACCCAGCCTCTGTCACTATTCCCACTCTCCCCTCCTCCAACTGTCCATCACCTCTCCTCCTCACATAGTTCCACCCATCACCTCCAAGCCTCTGTCACTATTCCTACTCTCCCCTCCTCCATCTGTCCATCAATCTCCTCCTCACATAGATCCACCCATCACCTCCCAGACTCTGTCGTTATTCCCACTCTCCTCTCCTCCATCTGTCCATCACCTCTCCTCCTCACATACATCCAACCATCACCTCCCAGCCTCTGTCACTATTCCCACTCTCCTCTCCTCCATCTGTCCCTCAATCTCCTCTTCATTTAGATCAACCCATCACCTCCCAGCCTCTGTCACTATTCCCACTCTCCCCTCCTCCATCTGTCCATCAATCTCCTCTTTACATAGATCCACCTATCACCTCCCAGCCTCTGTCGCTATTCCCACTCTGCTGTCCTCCATCTGTCCATCAATCTCCTCCTCACATAGATTCACCCATCACCTCCCAGCCTCTGTCATTATTCCCACTCTGCTCTCCTCCATCTGTCCATCAATCTCCTCCTCACATAGATTCACCCATCACCTCCCAGCCTCTGTCATTATTCCCATTCTCCTCTCCTCCATCTGGCCATCAATCTCCTCCTCACATAGTTCCACCCATCACCTCCGAGCCTCTGTCACTATTCCTACTCTCCCCTCCTCCATCTGTCCATCAATCTCCTCCTCACATAGATCCACCCATCACCTCCCAGACTCTGACGTTATTCCCACTCTCCTCTCCTCCATCTGTCCATCAATCTGCTCCTCACATAGATCCAACTGTCACCTCCCAGCCTCTGTCACTAATCCCACTCGCCTCTCCTCCATCTGTCCATCACCTCTGCTCCTCACATACATCCAACCATCACCTCCCAGGCTCTGTCACTATTCCCACTCTCCTCTCCTCCATCTGTCCCTCAATCTCCTCTTCATTTAGATCAACCCATCACCTCCCAGCCTCTGTCACTATACCCACTCTCCCCTCCTCCATCTGTCCATCAATCTCCTCTTTACATAGATCCACCTATCACCTCCCAGCCTCCGTCGCTAGTCCCACTCTGCTCTCCTCCATCTGTCCATCAATCTCCTCCTCACATAGATTCACCCATCACCTCCCAGCCTCTGTCATTATTCCCACTCTCACCCTCTCCATCTGCCCATCAATCTCCTCAGCTGTATCCACCCATCACCTCCCAGCCTCTGCAACTATTCCCATTCTCCCCTCTTCCATTTGTCCATCAATCTGCTCCTCACATAGCTCCACCCATCACCACCCAGCCTCTGTCACTATTCCCACTCTCCCCTCCTCCAACTGTCCATCACCTCTCCTCCTCACACAGATCCACCCATCACCTGTCAGCCTCTGTCATTATTCCCACTCTCCCATCCTCCATCTGTCTATCTATCTCCTCACCTGGATCTACCCATCACCTCCCAGCCTCTGTCACTATTCCCACTTTCAACTCCTCCATCTGTCCATCAATCTCCTCACAGAGATCCAACCATCACCTCCCAGCCTCTGTCAGGATTCCCACTCTCCCCTTCTCCATCTGCCCATTAATCTCCTGCTCAGATAGATCCAACCATCACCTCCGAGCCTCAGTCACTATTCCCACTCTCCCATCCACCATCTGTCCATCAATCTCCTCCTCACATAGATCCACTCATCACCTCCCAGCCTCTGTCACTATTCCCACTCTCCACTTCTCCATCCGTCCATCAATTTCCTCCTGACATAGATCCACCCATCACCTCACAGCCTCTGTCACTATTTCCTCTCTCTCCTCCTCCATCTGTCCATCAATCTGCTCACATAGATCCACCCATCACCTCCCAGCCTCTGTCACGATTCCCACTCGCCTCTCCTCCATCTGCCCATCAATCTCCTCCGCACATAGATTCACCCATCACCTCCCAGCCTCTGTCATTATTCCCACTCTCACCTCCTCCATCTGTCCATCAATCTCCTCAGCTGCATCCACCCATCACCTCCCAGCCACTGTCACTCTTCCTACTGTCCTCTCCTCCATCTGTCCATCAATCTCCTCCTCACTTAGATCCACCCATCACCTCCCAGCCTCTGTCATTATTCCCACTCTCACCTCCTCCATCTGTCCATCAATCTCCTCAGCTGCATCCACCCATCACCTCCCAGCCACTGTCACTCTTCCTACTGTCCTCTCCTCCATCTGTCCATCAATCTCCTCCTCACTTAGATCCACCCATTACCTCCCAGCCTCTGTCACTATTTCCTCTCTCCCCTCCTCCATCTGTCCATCAATCTGCTCACATAGATCCACCCATCACCTCCCAGCCTCTGTCACTAATCCCACTCTCCTCTACTCCATCAGTCTATCCCCTCTCCTCCTCATATAGATCCACCCATCACCTCACACCCTCTGTCACTAATCCCACTCTCCTCTCTTCCATCTGTCCATCAATCTCCTCCTCATATAGATCCACCCATCACCTCCGAGCCTCTGTCACTATTCCCAGTATCCTCTCCTCCATCCGTCTATCAATCTCCTCACCTGGATCCACTCATCACCTCCCAGCCTCTGTCACTATTCCCACTCTCGCCTCCTCCATCTGTCCATCAATCTCCTCCTCAGATAGATCCACCCATCACCTCCCAGTCTCTGTCACTATTCCCACTCTCCTCTCCTCCATCTGTCCCTCAATCTCCTCTTCACATAGATCTGCCCATCACCTCCCAGCATCTGTCACTATTCCCACTCTCCTCTCCTCCATCTGGCCATCAATCTTCTCCTCACATAGATTCACCCATTACCTCCCAGCCTCTGTCATTATTCCCACTCTCACCTCCTCCATCTGCCCATCAATCTCCTCAGCTGGATCCACCCATCACCTCCCAACCACTGTCAATCTTCCCACTGTCCTCTCCTCCATCTGTCCATCAATCTCCTCCTCACATAGATGCACCCATCACCTCCCAGCCTCTGTCACTATTCCCACTCTCCACTTCTCCATCCGTCCATCAATTTCCTCCTGACATAGATCCACCCATCACCTCACAGCCTCTGTCACTATTTCCTCTCTCTCCTCCTCCATCTGTCCATCAATCTGCTCACATAGATCCACCCATCACCTCCCAGCCTCTGTCACGATTCCCACTCGCCTCTCCTCCATCTGCCCATCAATCTCCTCCGCACATAGATTCACCCATCACCTCCCAGCCTCTGTCATTATTCCCACTCTCACCTCCTCCATCTGTCCATCAATCTCCTCAGCTGTATCCACCCATCACCTCCCAGCCACTGTCACTCTTCCCACTGTCCTCTCCTCCATCTGTCCATCAATCTCCTCCTCACTTAGATCCACCCATTACCTCCCAGCCTCTGTCATTATTCCCACTCTCACCTCCTCCATCTGTCCATCAATCTCCTCAGCTGTATCCACCCATCACCTCCCAGCCACTGTCACTCTTCCCACTGTCCTCTCCTCCATCTGTCCATCAATCTCCTCCTCACTTAGATCCACCCATTACCTCCCAGCCTCTGTCACTATTCCCACTCTCCTCTCCTCCATCTGTCCCTCAATCTCCTCTTCACATAGATCTGCCCATCACCTCCCAGCATCTGTCACTATTTCCACTCTCCTCTCCTCCATCTGGCCATCAATCTTCTCCTCACATAGATTCACCCATTACCTCCCAGCCTCTGTCATTATTCCCACTCTCACCTCCTCCATCTGCCCATCAATCTCCTCAGCTGGATCCACCCATCACCTCCCAGCCACTGTCAATCTTCCCACTGTCCTCTCCTCCATCTGTCCATCAATCTCCTTCTCACATACATCCACCCATCACCTCCAAGACTCTGTCACTATTCCCATTCTCCTCTCCTCCATCTGTCCATCAAACTCCTCACATAGATCCACCCATTACCTCCCAGCCTCTGTCACTATTCCCATTCTCCCCTCCTCCATCTGTCCATCAATCTCCTCCTGACATTGATACACCCATTACCTCCCAGCCTCTGTCACGATTCCCACTCTACCCTTCTCCATCTGCCCATCAAACTCCTCACCTGGATCGACCCATCACCTGCCAACCTCTGTCGCTATTCCCACTCTCCCCTCCTCCATCTGTCCATCAATCTCCTCCTCACATTGATACACGCATCACCACCCAGCCTCTGTCACTATTCCCACTCTCCCCTCCTCCATCTGTCCATCAATCTCCAACTCACTTGGATCCACCCATCACCCCCCAGTCTCTGTCACTATTCCCATTCTCCTCTCCTCCATCTGGCCATCAATCTCCTCCTCACATAGTTCCACCCATCACCTCCAAGCCTCTGTCACTATTCCTACTCTCCCCTCCTCCATCTGTCCATCAATCTCCTCCTCACATAGATCCACCCATCACCTCCCAGACTCTGTCGTTATTCCCACTCTCCTCTCCTCCATCTGTCCATCACCTCTCCTCCTCACATACATCCAACCATCACCTCCCAGCCTCTGTCACTATTCCCACTCTCCTCTCCTCCATCTGTCCCTCAATCTCCTCTTCATTTAGATCAACCCATCACCTCCCAGCCTCTGTCACTATTCCCACTCTCCCCTCCTCCATCTGTCCACCAATCTCCTCTTTACATAGATCCACCTATCACCTCCCAGCCTCTGTCGCTATTCCCACTCTGCTGTCCTCCATCTGTCCATCAATCTCCTCCTCACATAGATTCACCCATCACCTCCCAGCCTCTGTCATTATTCCCACTCTGCTCTCCTCCATCTGTCCATCAATCTCCTCCTCACATAGATTCACCCATCACCTCCCAGCCTCTGTCATTATTCCCATTCTCCTCTCCTCCATCTGGCCATCAATCTCCTCCTCACATAGTTCCACCCATCACCTCTGAGCCTCTGTCATTATTCCTACTCTCCCCTCCTCCATCTGTCCATCAATCTCCTCCTCACATAGATCCACCCATCACCTCCCAGACTCTGACGTTATTCCCACTCTCCTCTCCTCCATCTGTCCATCAATCTGCTCCTCACATAGATCCAACTGTCACCTCCCAGCCTCTGTCACTAATCCCACTCGCCTCTCCTCCATCTGTCCATCACCTCTCCTCCTCACATACATCCAACCATCACCTCCCAGGCTCTGTCACTATTCCCACTCTCCTCTCCTCCATCTGTCCCTCAATCTCCTCTTCATTTAGATCAACCCATCACCTCCCAGCCTCTGTCACTATACCCACTCTCCCCTCCTCCATCTGTCCATCAATCTCCTCTTTACATAGATCCACCTATCACCTCCCAGCCTCCGTCGCTAGTCCCACTCTGCACTCCTCCATCTGTCCATCAATCTCCTCCTCACATAGATTCACCCATCACCTCCCAGCCTCTGTCATTATTCCCACTCTCCCCTCCTCCATCTGTCCATCAATCTCCTCTTTACATAGATCCACCGATCACCTCCCAGCCTCTGTCAATATTCCCACTCTGCTCTCCTCCATCTGTCCATCAATCTCCTCCTCACATAGATTCACCCATCACCTCCCAGCCTCTGTCATTATTCCCACTCTCACCCTCTCCATCTGCCCATCAAGCTCCTCAGCTGTATCCACCCATCACCTCCCAGCCTCTGCAACTATTCCCATTCTCCCCTCTTCCATTTGTCCATCAATCTGCTCCTCACATAGCTCCACCCATCACCACCCAGCCTCTGTCACTATTCCCACTCTCCCCTCCTCCAACTGTCCATCACCTCTCCTCCTCACACAGATCCACCCATCACCTGTCAGCCTCTGTCATTATTCCCACTCTCCCATCCTCCATCTGTCTATCTATCTCCTCACCTGGATCTACCCATCACCTCCCAGCCTCTGTCACTATTCCCACTTTCAACTCCTCCATCTGTCCATCAATCTCCTCACAGAGATCCAACCATCACCTCCCAGCCTCTGTCAGGATTCCCACTCTCCCCTTCTCCATCTGCCCATTAATCTCCTGCTCAGATAGATCCAACCATCACCTCCGAGCCTCAGTCACTATTCCCACTCTCCCATCCACCATCTGTCCATCAATCTCCTCCTCACATAGATCCACCCATCACCTCCCAGCCTCTGTCACTATTCCCACTCTCCACTTCTCCATCCGTCCATCAATTTCCTCCTGACATAGATCCACCCATCACCTCACAGCCTCTGTCACTATTTCCTCTCTCTCCTCCTCCATCTGTCCATCAATCTGCTCACATAGATCCACCCATCACCTCCCAGCCTCTGTCACGATTCCCACTCGCCTCTCCTCCATCTGCCCATCAATCTCCTCCGCACATAGATTCACCCATCACCTCCCAGCCTCTGTCATTATTCCCACTCTCACCTCCTCCATCTGTCCATCAATCTCCTCAGCTGTATCCACCCATCACCTCCCAGCCACTGTCACTCTTCCTACTGTCCTCTCCTCCATCTGTCCATCAATCTCCTCCTCACTTAGATCCACCCATTACCTCCCAGCCTCTGTCACTATTTCCTCTCTCCCCTCCTCCATCTGTCCATCAATCTGCTCACATAGATCCACCCATCACCTCCCAGCCTCTGTCACTAATCCCACTCTCCTCTACTCCATCAGCCTATCCCCTCTCCTCCTCATATAGATCCACCCATCACCTCACACCCTCTGTCACTAATCCCACTCTCCTCTCTTCCATCTGTCCATCAATCTCCTCCTCATATAGATCCAACCATCACCTCCGAGCCTCTGTCACTATTCCCAGTATCCTCTCCTCCATCTGTCTATCAATCTCCTCACCTGGATCCACTCATCACCTCCCAGCCTCTGTCACTATTCCCACTCTCGCCTCCTCCATCTGTCCATCAATCTCCTCCTCAGATAGATCCACCCATCACCTCCCAGTTTCTGTCACTATTCCCACTCTCCTCTCCTCCATCTGTCCATCACCTCTCCTCCTCACATACATCCAACCATCACCTCCCAAACTCTGTCACTATTCCCACTCTCCTCTCCTCCATCTGTCCCTCAATCTCCTCTTCACATAGATCTGCCCATCACCTCCCAGCATCTGTCACTATTCCCACTCTCCTCTCCTCCATCTGGCCATCAATCTTCTCCTCACATAGATTCACCCATTACCTCCCAGCCTCTGTCATTATTCCCACTCTCACCTCCTCCATCTGCCCATCAATCTCCTCAGCTGGATCCACCCATCACCTCCCAGCCACTGTCAATCTTCCCACTGTCCTCTCCTCCATCTGTCCATCAATCTCCTCCTCACATAGATCCACCCATCACCTCCCAGCCTCTGTCACTATTCCCACTCTCCACTTCTCCATCCGTCCATCAATTTCCTCCTGACATAGATCCACCCATCACCTCACAGCCTCTGTCACTATTTCCTCTCTCTCCTCCTCCATCTGTCCATCAATTTCCTCCTGACATAGATCCACCCATCACCTCACAGCCTCTGTCACTATTTCCTCTCTCTCCTCCTCCATCTTTCCATCAATCTGCTCACATAGATCCACCCATCACCTCCCAGCCTCTGTCACGATTCCCACTCGCCTCTCCTCCATCTGCCCATCAATCTCCTCCTCACATAGATCCACCCATCACCTCCCAGACTCTGTCGTTATTCCCACTCTCCTCTCCTCCATCTGTCCATCAATCTGCTCCTCACATAGATCCAACTGTCACCTCCCAGCCTCTGTCACTAATCCCACTCGCCTCTCCTCCATCTGTCCATCACCTCTCCTCCTCACATACATCCAACCATCACCTCCCAGGCTCTGTCACTATTCCCACTCTCCTCTCCTCCATCTGTCCCTCAATCTCCTCTTCATTTAGATCAACCCATCACCTCCCAGCCTCTGTCACTATACCCACTCTCCCCTCCTCCATCTGTCCATCAATCTCCTCTTTACATAGATCCACCTATCACCTCCCAGCCTCCGTCGCTAGTCCCACTCTGCTCTCCTCCATCTGTCCATCAATCTCCTCCTCACATAGATTCACCCATCACCTCCCAGCCTCTGTCATTATTCCCACTCTCCCCTCCTCCATCTGTCCATCAATCTCCTCTTTACATAGATCCACCGATCACCTCCCAGCCTCTGTCAATATTCCCACTCTGCTCTCCTCCATCTGTCCATCAATCTCCTCCTCACATAGATTCACCCATCACCTCCCAGCCTCTGTCATTATTCCCACTCTCACCCTCTCCATCTGCCCATCAAGCTCCTCAGCTGTATCCACCCATCACCTCCCAGCCTCTGCAACTATTCCCATTCTCCCCTCTTCCATTTGTCCATCAATCTGCTCCTCACATAGCTCCACCCATCACCACCCAGCCTCTGTCACTATTCCCACTCTCCCCTCCTCCAACTGTCCATCACCTCTCCTCCTCACACAGATCCACCCATCACCTGTCAGCCTCTGTCATTATTCCCACTCTCCCATCCTCCATCTGTCTATCTATCTCCTCACCTGGATCTACCCATCACCTCACAGCCTCTGTCACTATTCCCACTTTCAACTCCTCCATCTGTCCATCAATCTCCTCACAGAGATCCAACCATCACCTCCCAGCCTCTGTCAGGATTCCCACTCTCCCCTTCTCCATCTGCCCATTAATCTCCTGCTCAGATAGATCCAACCATCACCTCCGAGCCTCAGTCACTATTCCCACTCTCCCATCCACCATCTGTCCATCAATCTCCTCCTCACATAGATCCACCCATCACCTCCCAGCCTCTGTCACTATTCCCACTCTCCACTTCTCCATCCGTCCATCAATTTCCTCCTGACATAGATCCACCCATCACCTCACAGCCTCTGTCACTATTTCCTCTCTCTCCTCCTCCATCTGTCCATCAATCTGCTCACATAGATCCACCCATCACCTCCCAGCCTCTGTCACGATTCCCACTCGCCTCTCCTCCATCTGCCCATCAATCTCCTCCGCACATAGATTCACCCATCACCTCCCAGCCTCTGTCATTATTCCCACTCTCACCTCCTCCATCTGTCCATCAATCTCCTCAGCTGTATCCACCCATCACCTCCCAGCCTCTGTCACTATTTCCTCTCTCCCCTCCTCCATCTGTCCATCAATCTGCTCACATAGATCCACCCATCACCTCCCAGCCTCTGTCACTAATCCCACTCTCCTCTACTCCATCAGCCTATCCCCTCTCCTCCTCATATAGATCCACCCATCACCTCACACCCTCTGTCACTAATCCCACTCTCCTCTCTTCCATCTGTCCATCAATCTCCTCCTCATATAGATCCAACCATCACCTCCGAGCCTCTGTCACTATTCCCAGTATCCTCTCCTCCATCTGTCTATCAATCTCCTCACCTGGATCCACTCATCACCTCCCAGCCTCTGTCACTATTCCCACTCTCGCCTCCTCCATCTGTCCATCAATCTCCTCCTCAGATAGATCCACCCATCACCTCCCAGTTTCTGTCACTATTCCCACTCTCCTCTCCTCCATCTGTCCATCACCTCTCCTCCTCACATACATCCAACCATCACCTCCCAAACTCTGTCACTATTCCCACTCTCCTCTCCTCCATCTGTCCCTCAATCTCCTCTTCACATAGATCTGCCCATCACCTCCCAGCATCTGTCACTATTCCCACTCTCCTCTCCTCCATCTGGCCATCAATCTTCTCCTCACATAGATTCACCCATTACCTCCCAGCCTCTGTCATTATTCCCACTCTCACCTCCTCCATCTGCCCATCAATCTCCTCAGCTGGATCCACCCATCACCTCCCAGCCACTGTCAATCTTCCCACTGTCCTCTCCTCCATCTGTCCATCAATCTCCTCCTCACATAGATCCACCCATCACCTCCCAGCCTCTGTCACTATTCCCACTCTCCACTTCTCCATCCGTCCATCAATTTCCTCCTGACATAGATCCACCCATCACCTCACAGCCTCTGTCACTATTTCCTCTCTCTCCTCCTCCATCTGTCCATCAATCTGCTCACATAGATCCACCCATCACCTCCCAGCCTCTGTCACGATTCCCACTCGCCTCTCCTCCATCTGCCCATCAATCTCCTCCTCACATAGATCCACCCATCACCTCCCAGACTCTGTCGTTATTCCCACTCTCCTCTCCTCCATCTGTCCATCAATCTGCTCCTCACATAGATCCAACTGTCACCTCCCAGCCTCTGTCACTAATCCCAATCGCCTCTCCTCCATCTGTCCATCACCTCTCCTCCTCACATACATCCAACCATCACCTCCCAGGCTCTGTCACTATTCCCACTCTCCTCTCCTCCATCTGTCCCTCAATCTCCTCTTCATTTAGATCAACCCATCACCTCCCAGCCTCTGTCACTATACCCACTCTCCCCTCCTCCATCTGTCCATCAATCTCCTCTTTACATAGATCCACCTATCACCTCCCAGCCTCCGTCGCTAGTCCCACTCTGCTCTCCTCCATCTGTCCATCAATCTCCTCCTCACATAGATTCACCCATCACCTCCCAGCCTCTGTCATTATTCCCACTCTCCCCTCCTCCATCTGTCCATCAATCTCCTCTTTACATAGATCCACCGATCACCTCCCAGCCTCTGTCAATATTCCCACTCTGCTCTCCTCCATCTGTCCATCAATCTCCTCCTCACATAGATTCACCCATCACCTCCCAGCCTCTGTCATTATTCCCACTCTCACCCTCTCCATCTGCCCATCAAGCTCCTCAGCTGTATCCACCCATCACCTCCCAGCCTCTGCAACTATTCCCATTCTCCCCTCTTCCATTTGTCCATCAATCTGCTCCTCACATAGCTCCACCCATCACCACCCAGCCTCTGTCACTATTCCCACTCTCCCCTCCTCCAACTGTCCATCACCTCTCCTCCTCACACAGATCCACCCATCACCTGTCAGCCTCTGTCATTATTCCCACTCTCCCATCCTCCATCTGTCTATCTATCTCCTCACCTGGATCTACCCATCACCTCCCAGCCTCTGTCACTATTCCCACTTTCAACTCCTCCATCTGTCCATCAATCTCCTCACAGAGATCCAACCATCACCTCCCAGCCTCTGTCAGGATTCCCACTCTCCCCTTCTCCATCTGCCCATTAATCTCCTGCTCAGATAGATCCAACCATCACCTCCGAGCCTCAGTCACTATTCCCACTCTCCCATCCACCATCTGTCCATCAATCTCCTCCTCACATAGATCCACCCATCACCTCCCAGCCTCTGTCACTATTCCCACTCTCCACTTCTCCATCCGTCCATCAATTTCCTCCTGACATAGATCCACCCATCACCTCACAGCCTCTGTCACTATTTCCTCTCTCTCCTCCTCCATCTGTCCATCAATCTGCTCACATAGATCCACCCATCACCTCCCAGCCTCTGTCACGATTCCCACTCGCCTCTCCTCCATCTGCCCATCAATCTCCTCCGCACATAGATTCACCCATCACCTCCCAGCCTCTGTCATTATTTCCACTCTCACCTCCTCCATCTGTCCATCAATCTCCTCAGCTGTATCCACCCATCACCTCCCAGCCTCTGTCACTATTTCCTCTCTCCCCTCCTCCATCTGTCCATCAATCTGCTCACATAGATCCACCCATCACCTCCCAGCCTCTGTCACTAATCCCACTCTCCTCTACTCCATCAGCCTATCCCCTCTCCTCCTCATATAGATCCACCCATCACCTCACACACTCTGTCACTAATCCCACTCTCCTCTCTTCCATCTGTCCATCAATCTCCTCCTCATATAGATCCAACCATCACCTCCGAGCCTCTGTCACTATTCCCAGTATCCTCTCCTCCATCTGTCTATCAATCTCCTCACCTGGATCCACTCATCACCTCCCAGCCTCTGTCACTATTCCCACTCTCGCCTCCTCCATCTGTCCATCAATCTCCTCCTCAGATAGATCCACCCATCACCTCCCAGTTTCTGTCACTATTCCCACTCTCCTCTCCTCCATCTGTCCATCACCTCTCCTCCTCACATACATCCAACCATCACCTCCCAAACTCTGTCACTATTCCCACTCTCCTCTCCTCCATCTGTCCCTCAATCTCCTCTTCACATAGATCTGCCCATCACCTCCCAGCATCTGTCACTATTCCCACTCTCCTCTCCTCCATCTGGCCATCAATCTTCTCCTCACATAGATTCACCCATTACCTCCCAGCCTCTGTCATTATTCCCACTCTCACCTCCTCCATCTGCCCATCAATCTCCTCAGCTGGATCCACCCATCACCTCCCAGCCACTGTCAATCTTCCCACTGTCCTCTCCTCCATCTGTCCATCAATCTCCTCCTCACATAGATCCACCCATCACCTCCCAGCCTCTGTCACTATTCCCACTCTCCACTTCTCCATCCGTCCATCAATTTCCTCCTGACATAGATCCACCCATCACCTCACAGCCTCTGTCACTATTTCCTCTCTCTCCTCCTCCATCTGTCCATCAATTTCCTCCTGACATAAATCCACCCATCACCTCACAGCCTCTGTCACTATTTCCTCTCTCTCCTCCTCCATCTGTCCATCAATCTGCTCACATAGATCCACCCATCACCTCCCAGCCTCTGTCACGATTCCCACTCGCCTCTCCTCCATCTGCCCATCAATCTCCTCCGCACATAGATTCACCCATCACCTCCCAGCCTCTGTCATTATTCCCACTCTCACCTCCTCCATCTGTCCATCAATCTCCTCAGCTGTATCCACCCATCACCTCCCAGCCACTGTCACTCTTCCCACTGTCCTCTCCTCCATCTGTCCATCAATCTCCTCCTCACTTAGATCCACCCATTACCTCCCAGCCTCTGTCACTATTTCCTCTCTCCCCTCCTCCATCTGTCCATCAATCTGCTCACATAGATCCACCCATCACCTCCCAGCCTCTGTCACTAATCCCACTCTCCTCTACTCCATCAGTCTATCCCCTCTCCTCCTCATATAGATCCACCCATCACCTCACACCCTCTGTCACTAATCCCACTCTCCTCTCTTCCATCTGTCCATCAATCTCCTCCTCATATAGATCCACCCATCACCTCTGAGCCTCTGTCACTATTCCCAGTATCCTCTCCTCCATCTGTCTATCAATCTCCTCACCTGGATCCACTCATCACCTCCCAGCCTCTGTCACTATTCCCACTCTCGCCTCCTCCATCTGTCCATCAATCTCCTCCTCAGATAGATCCACCCATCACCTCCCAGTCTCTGTCACTATTCCCACTCTCCTCTCCTCCATCTGTCCATCACCTCTCCTCCTCACATACATCCAACCATCACCTCCCAGCCTCTGTCACTATTCCCACTCTCCTCTCCTCCATCTGTCCCTCAATCTCCTCTTCACATAGATCTGCCCATCACCTCCCAGCATCTGTCACTATTCCCACTCTCCTCTCCTCCATCTGGCCATCAATCTTCTCCTCACATAGATTCACCCATTACCTCCCAGCCTCTGTCATTATTCCCACTCTCACCTCCTCCATCTGCCCATCAATCTCCTCAGCTGGATCCACCCATCACCTCCCAGCCACTGTCAATCTTCCCACTGTCCTCTCCTCCATCTGTCCATCAATCTCCTTCTCACATACATCCACCCATCACCTCCAAGACTCTGTCACTATTCCCATTCTCCTCTCCTCCATCTGTCCATCAAACTCCTCACATAGATCCACCCATTACCTCCCAGCCTCTGTCACTATTCCCATTCTCCCCTCCTCCATCTGTCCATCAATCTCTTCCTGACATTGATACACCCATCACCTCCCAGCTTCTGTCACTATTCCCACTCTCCTCTACTCCATCACTCTATCCCCTCTCCTCCTCACATAGATCCACCCATCACCTCCCAGCCTCTGTCACTAATCCCACTCTCCTATCTTCCATCTCTCTATCAAACCCCTCCTCATATAGATCCACCCATCACCTCCCAGCCTCGGTCACTATTCCCAGTCTCCTCTCCTCCATCTGTCCATCAATCTCCTCACCTGGATCCACTCATCACCAACCAGCCTCTATCATTATTCCCACTCTCCCCTCCTCCATCTGTCCGTCAAACTCCTGCTCAGATAGATCCACCCATCACCTCCCAGCCTCTGTCACTATTCCCACTCTCCTCTCCTCCATCAGTCCATCACATCTCCTCCTCACATAGATTCACCCATCACCTCGCAGCCTCTATCATTATTCCCACTCTCACCTCCTCCATCTGCCCATCAATCTCCTCAGCTAGATCCACCATCACCTCCCAGCCACTGTCACTCTTCCCACTGTCCTCTCCTCCATCAATCCATCAATCTCCTTCTCACATAGATCCACCCATCACCTCCCAGCCTCTGTCACTAATCCCACTCTCCTCTACACCATCAGTCCATCAATCTCCTCTACACATAGATCCACCCATCACCTCCCAGCCTCTGTCACTATTCTCACACTCTTCTGCTCCATCTGTCCATCAACATCCTCACATAGATCCACCCATTACCTCCCAGCCTCTGTCAATATTCCCACTCTCCCATCCACCTTCTGTCCATCAATCTCCTCCTCACATAGATCCACCCATCAACTCCCATCCTCTGTCACTATTCCCACTCTCCTCTCCTCCATCTGGCCATCAATCTTCTCCTCACATAGATTCACCCATTACCTCCCAGCCTCTGTCATTATTCCCACTCACACCTCCTCCATCTGCCCATCAATCTGCTAAGCAAGATCCACCCATCACCTCCCAGCCACTGTCAATCTTCCCACTGTCCTCTCCTCCATCTGTCCATCAATCTCCTTCTCACATACATCCACCCATCACCTCCAAGACTCTGTCACTATTCCCACTCTCCTCTCTCCATCTGTCCATCAAACTCCTCACATAGATCCACCCATTACCTCCCAGCCTCTGTCACTATTCCCATTCTCCCCTCCTCCATCTGTCCATCAATCTCCTCCTGACATTGATACACCCATCACCTCCCAGCTTCTGTCACTATTCCCACTCCACTCTACTCCATCAGTTTATCCCATCTCCTCCTCACATAGATCCACACATCACCTCCCAGCCTCTGTCACTAATCCCACTCTCCTCTCTTCCATCTGTCTATCAAACCCCTCCTCATATAGATCCACCCATCACATCCCAGGCTCGGTCACTATTCCCAGTCTCCTCTCCTCCATCTGTCCATCAATCTCCTCACCTGGATCCACTCATCACCTCCCAGCCTCTGTCACTATTCCCACTCTCCCCTCCTCCATCTGTCCGTCAAACTCCTGCTCAGATAGATCCACCCATCACCTCCCAGCCTCTGTCACTATTCCCACTCTACTCTCCTCCATCTGTCCATCACATTTCCTCCTCACATAGATTCACAAATCACCTCCCAGCCTCTATCATTATTCCCACTCTCACCTCCTCCATCTGTCCATCAATCTCCTCCTCACATATATCCACCCATCAGCTCCCAGCCACTTTCACTATTCCCTCCCCTCCTCCATCTGTCCATCACCTCTCCTCCTCACATAGATCCACACATCACCTCTCAGCCTCTGTCAATTTTCCCACTCTCCCCTCCTCCATCTGTCCATCACCTCTCCTCCTCACATAGATCCACCCATCACCTCCCAGCCTCTGTCACTATTTCCACTCTCCCCTCCTCCATCTGTCCATCAATCTCCTCCTCATAATGATCCAGCCATCACCTCTCTGCCTCTGTCACTATTCCCACTATCCCCTCCTACATCTGTCCATCAATCTCCTCACATAGATCCACCCATCACCTACCGGCCTCTGTCACGATTCCCACTCTACCCTTCTCCATCTGCCCATCAAGCTCCTCCCCTGGATCGACCCATCACCTTCCAGCCTCTGTCACTATTCCCACTCTCCTCTCCTCCATCTGCCCATCAATCTCCAACTCACTTGGATCCACCCATCACCTCCCAGTCTCTGTCACTATTCCCATTCTCCTCTCCTCCATCTGGCCATCAATCTCCTCCTCACATAGATCCACCCATCACCTCCGAGACTCTGTCACTATTCTTACTCTCCCCTCCTCCATCTGTCCATCAATCTCCTCCTCACATAGATCCACCCGTCACCTCCCAGCCTCTGTCACTAATCCCACTCGCCTCTCCTCCATCTGTCCATCAATCTCCTCCTCACATATATCCACCCGTCACCTCCCAGCCTCTGTCACTCATCCCACTCGCCTCTCCTCCATCTGCCCATCAAACTCCTCACCTGGATCCACCCTTCACCTCCCAGGCTCTGTCATTAATCCCACTCTCCTCTCCTCCATCTGTCCATCAACCTCCTCCTCACATATATCCACCCATCAGCTCCCAGCCTCTTTCACTATTCCCTCCCCTCCTCCATCTGTCCATCACCTCTCCTCCTCACATAGATCCACACATCACCTCTCAGCCTCTGTCAATTTTCCCACTCTCCTCTCCTCCATCTGTCCATCAATCTCCTCCTCACTTAGATCCACCCATTACCTCCCAGCCTCTGTCACTATTTCCTCTCTCCCCTCCTCCATCTATCCATCAATCTGCTCACATAGATCCACCCATCACCTCCCAGCTTCTGTCACTAATCCCACTCTCCTCTACTCCATCAGTCTATCCCCTCTCCTCCTCATATAGATCCACCCATCACCTCACACCCTCTGTCACTAATCCCACTCTCCTCTCTTCCATCTGTCCATCAATCTCCTCCTCATATAGATCCACCCATCACCTCCGAGCCTCTGTCACTATTCCCAGTATCCTCTCCTCCATCTGTCTATCAATCTCCTCACCTGGATCCACTCATCACCTCCCAGCCTCTGTCACTATTCCCACTCTCGCCTCCTCCATCTGTCCATCAATCTCCTCCTCAGATAGATCCACCCATCACCTCCCAGTCTCTGTCACTATTCCCACTCTCCTCTCCTCCATCTGTCCATCACCTCTCCTCCTCACATACATCCAACCATCACCTCCCAGCCTCTGTCACTATTCCCACTCTCCTCTCCTCCATCTGTCCCTCAATCTCCTCTTCACATAGATCTGCCCATCACCTCCCAGCATCTGTCACTATTCCCACTCTCCTCTCCTCCATCTGGCCATCAATCTTCTCCTCACATAGATTCACCCATTACCTCCCAGCCTCTGTCATTATTCCCACTCACACCTCCTCCATCTGCCCATCAATCTGCTAAGCAAGATCCACCCATCACCTCCCAGCCACTGTCAATCTTCCCACTGTCCTCTCCTCCATCTGTCCATCAATCTCCTTCTCACATACACCCACCCATCACCTCCAAGACTCTGTCACTATTCCCACTCTCCTCTCTCCATCTGTCCATCGAACTCCTCACATAGATCCACCCATTACCTCCCAGCCTCTGTCACTATTCCCATTCTCCCCTCCTCCATCTGTCCATCAATCTCCTCCTGACATTGATACACCCATCACCTCCCAGCTTCTGTCACTATTCCCACTCTCCTCTACTCCATCAGTCTATCCCATCTCCTCCTCACATAGATCCACACATCACCTCCCAGCCTCTGTCACTATTCCCATTCTCCCCTCCTCCATCTGTCCATCAATCTCCTCCTGACATTGATACACCCATCACCTCCCAGCTTCTGTCACTATTCCCACTCTCCTCTACTCCATCAGTCTATCCCATCTCCTCCTCACATAGATCCACACATCACCTCCCAGCCTCTGTCACTAATCCCACTCTCCTCTCTTCCATCTGTCTATCAAACCCCTCCTCATATAGATCCACCCATCACATCCCAGGCTCGGTCACTATTCCCAGTCTCCTCTCCTCCATCTGTCCATCAATCTCCTCACCTGGATCCACTCATCACCTCCCAGCCTCTGTCACTATTCCCACTCTCCCCTCCTCCATCTGTCCGTCAAACTCCTGCTCAGATAGATCCACCCATCACCTCCCAGCCTCTGTCACTATTCCCACTCTACTCTCCTCCATCTGTCCATCACATTTCCTCCTCACGTAGATTCACAAATCACCTCCCAGCCTCTATCATTATTCCCACTCTCACCTCCTCCATCTGTCCATCAATCTCCTCCTCACATATATCCACCCATCAGCTCCCAGCCGCTTTCACTATTCTCTCCCCTCCTCCATCTGTCCATCACCTCTCCTCCTCACATAGATCCACACATCACCTATCAGCCTCTGTCAATTTTCCCACTCTCCCCTCCTCCATCTGTCCATCACCTCTCCTCCTCACATAGATCCACCCATCACCTCCCAGCCTCTGTCACTATTTCCACTCTCCCCTCCTCCATCTGTCCATCAATCTCCTCCTCATAATGATCCAGCCATCACCTCCCAGCCTCTGTCACTATTCCCACTATCCCCTCCTCCATCTGTCCATCAATCTCCTCACATAGATCCACCCATCACCTACCGGCCTCTGTCACGATTCCCACTCTACCCTTCTCCATCTGCCCATCAAGCTCCTCCCCTGGATCGACCCATCACCTTCCAGCCTCTGTCACTATTCCCACTCTCCCCTCCTCCATCTGCCCATCAATCTCCAACTCACTTGGATCCACCCATCACCTCCCAGTCTCTGTCACTATTCCCATTCTCCTCTCCTCCATCTGGCCATCAATCTCCTCCTCACATAGATCCACCCATCACCTCCGAGCCTCTGTCACTATTCTTACTCTCCCCTCCTCCATCTGCCCATCAATCTCCTCCTCACATAGATCCACCCGTCACCTCCCAGCCTCTGTCACTAATCCCACTCGCCTCTCCTCCATCTGTCCATCAATCTCCTCCTCAGATATATTCACCCGTCACGTCCCAGCCTCTGTTACTCATCCCACTCGCCTCTCCTCCATCTGCCCATCAAACTCCTCACCTGGATCCACCCTTCACCTCCCAGGCTCTGTCATTAATCCCACTCTCCTCTCCTCCATCTGTCCATCAACCTCCTCCTCACATATATCCACCCATCAACTCCCAGCCTCTTTCACTATTCCCTCCCCTCCTCCATCTGTCCATCACCTCTCCTCCTCACATAGATCCACACATCACCTCTCAGCCTCTGTCAATTTTCCCACTCTCCTCTCCTCCATCTGTCCATCAATCTCCTCCTCACTTAGATCCACCCATTACCTCCCAGCCTCTGTCACTATTTCCTCTCTCCCCTCCTCCATCTGTCCATCAATCTGCTCACATAGATCCACCCATCACCTCTCAGCCTCTGTCACTAATCCCACTCTCCTCTACTCCATCAGTCTATCCCCTCTCCTCCTCATATAGATCCACCCATCACCTCACACCCTCTGTCACTAATCCCACTCTCCTCTCTTCCATCTGTCCATCAATCTCCTCCTCATATAGATCCACCCATCACCTCCGAGCCTCTGTCACTATTCCCAGTATCCTCTCCTCAATCTGTCTATCAATCTCCTCACCTGGATCCACTCATCACCTCCCAGCCTCTGTCACTATTCCCACTCTCGCCTCCTCCATCTGTCCATCAATCTCCTCCTCAGATAGATCCACCCATCACCTCCCAGTCTCTGTCACTATTCCCACTCTCCTCTCCTCCATCTGTCCATCACCTCTCCTCCTCACATACATCCAACCATCACCTCCCAGCCTCTGTCACTATTCCCACTCTCCTCTCCTCCATCTGTCCCTCAATCTCCTCTTCACATAGATCTGCCCATCACCTCCCAGCATCTGTCACTATTCCCACTCTCCTCTCCTCCATCTGGCCATCAATCTTCTCCTCACATAGATTCACCCATTACCTCCCAGCCTCTGTCATTATTCCCACTCTCACCTCCTCCATCTGCCCATCAATCTCCTCAGCTGGATCCACCCATCACCTCCCAGCCACTGTCAATCTTCCCACTGTCCTCTCCTCCATCTGTCCATCAATCTCCTTCTCACATACATCCACCCATCACCTCCAAGACTCTGTCACTATTCCCATTCTCCTCTCCTCCATCTGTCCATCAAACTCCTCACATAGATCCACCCATTACCTCCCAGCCTCTGTCACTATTCCCATTCTCCCCTCCTCCATCTGTCCATCAATCTCCTCCTGACATTGATACACCCATCACCTCCCAGCTTCTGTCACTATTCCCACTCTCCTCTACTCCATCAGTCTATCCCCTCTCCTCCTCACATAGATCCACCCATCACCTCCCAGCCTCTGTCACTAATCCCACTCTCCTATCTTCCATCTGTCTATCAAACCCCTCCTCATATAGATCCACCCATCACCTCCCAGCCTCGGTCACTATTCCCAGTCTCCTCTCCTCCATCTGTCCATCAATCTCCTCACCTGGATCCACTCATCACCTCCCAGCCTCTGTCACTATTCCCACTCTCCCGTCCTCCATCTGTCCGTCAAACTCCTGCTCAGATAGATCCACCCATCACCTCCCAGCCTCTGTCACTATTCCCACTCTACTCTCCTCCATCTGTCCATCACATTTCCTCCTCACATAGATTCACAAATCACCTCCCAGCCTCTATCATTATTCCCACTCTCACCTCCTCCATCTGCCCATCAATCTCCTCAGCTGGATCCACCCATCACCTCCCAGCCTCTGTCACTATTCCCACTCTCCTCTCCTCCATCAGTCCATCACATCTCCTCCTCACATAGATTCACCCATCACCTCGCAGCCTCTATCATTATTCCCACTCTCACCTCCTCCATCTGCCCATCAATCTCCTCAGCTAGATCCACCATCACCTCCCAGCCACTGTCACTCTTCCCACTGTCCTCTCTTCCATCAATCCATCAATCTCCTTCTCACATAGATCCACCCATCACCTCCCAGCCTCTGTCACTAATCCCACTCTCCTCTACGCCATCAGTCTATCCCCTCTCCTCCTCACATAGATCCACCCATCACCTCACAGCCTCTGTCACTCTTCCCACTGTCCTCTCCTCCATCTGTCCATCAATCTCCTCTACACATAGATCCACCCATCACCTCCCAGCCTCTGTCACTATTCTCACACTCTTCTGCTCCATCTGTCCATCAACATCCTCACATAGATCCACCCATTACCTCCCAGCCTCTGTCAATATTCCCACTCTCCCATCCACCTTCTGTCCATCAATCTCCTCCTCACATAGATCCACCCACCAACTCCCATCCTCTGTCACTATTCCCACTCTCCTCTCCTCCATCTGGCCATCAATCTTCTCCTCACACAGATTCACCCATTACCTCCCAGCCTCTGTCATTATTCCCACTCACACCTCCTCCATCTGCCCATCAATCTGCTAAGCAAGATCCACCCATCACCTCCCAGCCACTGTCAATCTTCCCACTGTCCTCTCCTCCATCTGTCCATCAATCTCCTTCTCACATACATCCACCCATCACCTCCAAGACTCTGTCACTATTCCCACTCTCCTCTCTCCATCTGTCCATCAAACTCCTCACATAGATCCACCCATTACCTCCCAGCCTCTGTCACTATTCCCATTCTCCCCTCCTCCATCTGTCCATCAATCTCCTCCTGACATTGATACACCCATCACCTCCCAGCTTCTGTCACTATTCCCACTCTCCTCTACTCCATCAGTCTATCCCATCTCCTCCTCACATAGATCCACACATCACCTCCCAGCCTCTGTCACTAATCCCACTCTCCTCTCTTCCATCTGTCTATCAAACCCCTCCTCATATAGATCCACCCATCACATCCCAGGCTCGGTCACTATTCCCAGTCTCCTCTCCTCCATCTGTCCATCAATCTCCTCACCTGGATCCACTCATCACCTCCCAGCCTCTGTCACTATTCCCACTCTCCCCTCCTCCATCTGTCCGTCAAACTCCTGCTCAGATAGATCCACCCATCACCTCCCAGCCTCTGTCACTATTCCCACTCTACTCTCCTCCATCTGTCCATCACATTTCCTCCTCACATAGATTCACAAATCACCTCCCAGCCTCTATCATTATTCCCACTCTCACCTCCTCCATCTGTCCATCAATCTCCTCCTCACATATATCCACCCATCAGCTCCCAGCCACTTTCACTATTCCCTCCCCTCCTCCATCTGTCCATCACCTCTCCTCCTCACATAGATCCACACATCACCTCTCAGCCTCTGTCAATTTTCCCACTCTCCCCTCCTCCATCTGTCCATCACCTCTCCTCCTCACATAGATCCACCCATCACCTCCCAGCCTCTGTCACTATTTCCACTCTCCCCTCCTCCATCTGTCCATCAATCTCCTCCTCATAATGATCCAGCCATCACCTCCCTGCCTCTGTCACTATTCCCACTATCCCCTCCTCCATCTGTCCATCAATCTCCTCACATAGATCCACCCATCACCTACCGGCCTCTGTCACGATTCCCACTCTACCCTTCTCCATCTGCCCATCAAGCTCCTCCCCTGGATCGACCCATCACCTTCCAGCCTCTGTCACTATTCCCACTCTCCCCTCCTCCATCTGCCCATCAATCTCCAACTCACTTGGATCCACCCATCACCTCCCAGTCTCTGTCACTATTCCCATTCTCCTCTCCTCCATCTGGCCATCAATCTCCTCCTCACATAGATCCATCCATCACCTCCGAGCCTCTGTCACTATTCCCACTCTCCCCTCCTCCATCTGTCCATCAATCTCCTCCTCACATAGATCCACCCATCAACCCCCATCCTCTGTCACGATTCCCACTCTCCTCTCCTCCATCTGGCCATCAATCTCCTCCTCACATAGATCCATCCATCACCTCCGAGCCTCTGTCACAATTCCCACTCTCCCATCCACCTTCTGTCCATCACCTCTCCTCCTCACATACATCCAACCATCACCTCCTATCCTCTGTCACTATTCCCACTCTCCTCTCCTCCATCTGTCCCTCAATCTCGTCTTCACATAGATCCACCCATCACCTCCCAGACTCTGTCACTATTCCCAGTCTCCCCTCCTCCATCTGTCCATCAATCTCCTCTTCACATAGATCCACCTATCACCTCCCAGCCTCTGTCACTGTTCCCACTCTGCTCTCCTCCATCTGTCCATCAATCTCCTCCTCACATAGATTCACTCATCACCTCCCAGCCTCTGTCATTATTCCCACTCTCACCCTCTCCATCTGCCCATCAATCTCCTCAGCTGTATCCACCCATCACCTCCCAGCCTCTGCAAATATTCCCATTCTCCCCTCCTCCAATTGTCCATCAATCTGCTCCTCACATAGATCCACCCATCACCTCACAGCCTCTGTCACTATTCCCAGTCTCCCCTCCTCCATCTGTCCAACAATCTCCTCACATAGCTCCACCCATCACCACCCAGCCTCTGTCACTATTCCCACTCTCCCCTCCTCCAACTGTCCATCACCTCTCCTCCTCACACAGATCCACCCATCACCTGTCAGCCTCTGTCATTATTCCCACTCTCTCATCCTCCATCTGTCTATCTATCTCCTCACCTGGATCTACCCATCACCTCCCAGCCTCTGTCACAATTCCCACTTTCAACTCCTCCATCTGTCCATCAATTTCCTCACATCGATCCACCCATCACCTCCCAGCCTCTGTCACGATTCCCACTCGCCTCTCCTCCATCTGCCCATCAATCTCCTCCTCACATAGATTCACCCATCACCTCCCAGCCTCTGTCATTATTCCCACTCTCACCTCCTCCATCTGTCCATCAATCTCCTCAGCTGTATCCACCCATCACCTCCCAGCCACTGTCACTCTTCCCGCTGTCCTCTCCTCCATCTGTCCATCAATCTCCTCCTGATACAGATCCACCCATCACCTCCCAGCCTCTGTCACTATTCCCACACTCTTCTGCTCAAACTGTCCATCAAACTCCTCACTTAGATCCACCCATTACCTCCCAGCCTCTGTCACTATTCCCATTCTCCCCTCCTCCATCTGTCCATCAATCTCCTCCTCATATAGATCCACCCATCACCTCACACCCTCTGTCACTAATCCCACTCTCCTCTCTTCCATCTGTCCATCAATCTCCTCCTCATATAGATCCACCCATCACCTCCGAGCCTCTGTCACTATTCCAAGTCTCCTCTCCTCCATCTGTCTATCAATCTCCTCACCTGGATCCACTCATCACCTCCCAGCCTCTGTCACTATTCCCACTCTCGCCTCCTCCATCTGTCCATCAATCTCCTCCTCAGATAGATCCACCCATCACCTCCCAGTCTCTGTCACTATTCCCACTCTCCTCGCCCTCCATCTGTCCATCACCTCTCCTCCTCTCATACATCCAACCATCACCTCCCAGCCTCTGTCACTATTCCCACTCTCCCATCCTCCATCTGTCTATCTATCTCCTCACCTGGATCTACCCATCACCTCCCAGCCTCTGTCACAATAGCCACTTTCAACTCCTCCATCTATCCATCAATTTCCTCACATCGATCCACCCATCACCTCCCAGCCTCTGTCACGATTCCCACTCGCCTCTCCGCCATCTGCCCATCAATCTCCTCCTCACATAGATTCACCCATCACCTCCCAGCCTCTGTCATTATTCCCACTCTCACCTCCTCCATCTGTCCATCAATCTCCTCAGCTGTATCCACCCATCACCTCCCAGCCACTGTCACTCTTCCCACTGTCCTCTCCTCCATCTGTCCATCAATCTCCTCCTCATACAGATCCACCCATCACCTCCCAGCCTCTGTCACTATTCCCACACTCTTCTGCTCAAACTGTCCATCAAACTCCTCACTTAGATCCACCCATTACCTCCCAGCCTCTGTCACTATTCCCATTCTCCCCTCCTCCATCTGTCCATCAATCTCCTCCTCATATAGATCCACCCATCACCTCACACCCTCTGTCACTAATCCCACTCTCCTCTCTTCCATCTGTCCATCAATCTCCTCCTCATATAGATCCACCCGTCACCTCCGAGCCTCTGTCACTATTCCCAGTCTCCTCTCCTCCATCTGTCTATCAATCTCCTCACCTGGATCCACTCATCACCTCCCAGCCTCTGTCACTATTCCCACTCTCGCCTCCTCCATCTGTCCATCAATCTCCTCCTCAGATAGATCCACCCATCACCTCCCAGCATCTGTCACTATTCCCACTCTCCTCTCCTCCATCTGGCCATTAATCTTCTCCTCACATAGATTCACCCATTACCTCCCAGCCTCTGTCATTATTCCCACTCTCACTTCCTCCATCTGCCCATCAATCTCCTCAGCTGGATCCACCCATCACCTCCCAGCCACTGTCAATCTTCCCACTGTCCTCTCCTCCATCTGTCCATCAATCTCCTTCTCACATACTTCCACCCATCACCTCCAAGACTCTGTCACTATTCCCACTCTCCTCTCCTCCATCTGTCCATCAAACTCCTCACATAGATCCACCCATTACCTCCCAGCCTCTGTCACTATTCCCATTCTCCCCTCCTCCATCTGTCCATCAATCTCCTCCTGACATTGATACACCCATCACCTCCCAGCCTCTGTCACTAATCCCACTCTCCTCTCTTCCATCTGTCTATCAAACCCCTCCTCATATAGATCCACCCATCACCTCCCAGCCTCGGTCACTATTCCAGTCTCCTCTCCTCCATCTGTCCATCAATCTCCTCACCTGGATCCACCCATGACCTCCCAGCCTCTGTCACTATTCCCACTCTCCCCTCCTCCATCTGTCCATCAATCTCCTCACATAGATCCACCCATCACCTACCGGCCTCTGACACGATTCCCACTCTACCCTTCTCCATCTGCCCATCAAACTCCTCCCCTGGATCGACCCATCACCTGCCAGCCTCTGTCACTATTCCCACTCTCCCCTCCTCCATCTGCCCATCAATCTCCAACTCACTTGGATCCACCCATCACCTCCCAGTCTCTGTCACTATTCCCATTCTCCTCTCCTCCATCTGGCCATCAATCTCCTCCTCACATAGATCCATCCATCACCTCCGAGCCTCTGTCACTATTCCCACTCTCCCCTCCTCCATCTGTCCATCAATCTCCTCCTCACATAGATCCACCCATCAACCCCCATCCTCTGTCACGATTCCCACTCTCCTCTCCTCCATCTGGCCATCAATCTCCTCCTCACATAGATCCATCCATCACCTCCGAGCCTCTGTCACAATTCCCACTCTCCCATCCACCTTCTGTCCATCACCTCTCCTCCTCACATACATCCAACCATCACCTCCTATCCTCTGTCACTATTCCCACTCTCCTCTCCTCCATCTGTCCCTCAATCTCGTCTTCACATAGATCCACCCATCACCTCCCAGACTCTGTCACTATTCCCAGTCTCCCCTCCTCCATCTGTCCATCAATCTCCTCTTCACATAGATCCACCTATCACCTCCCAGCCTCTGTCACTGTTCCCACTCTGCTCTCCTCCATCTGTCCATCAATCTCCTCCTCACATAGATTCACTCATCACCTCCCAGCCTCTGTCATTATTCCCACTCTCACCCTCTCCATCTGCCCATCAATCTCCTCAGCTGTATCCACCCATCACCTCCCAGCCTCTGCAAATATTCCCATTCTCCCCTCCTCCAATTGTCCATCAATCTGCTCCTCACATAGATCCACCCATCACCTCACAGCCTCTGTCACTATTCCCAGTCTCCCCTCCTCCATCTGTCCAACAATCTCCTCACATAGCTCCACCCATCACCACCCAGCCTCTGTCACTATTCCCACTCTCCCCTCCTCCAACTGTCCATCACCTCTCCTCCTCACACAGATCCACCCATCACCTGTCAGCCTCTGTCATTATTCCCACTCTCTCATCCTCCATCTGTCTATCTATCTCCTCACCTGGATCTACCCATCACCTCCCAGCCTCTGTCACAATTCCCACTTTCAACTCCTCCATCTGTCCATCAATTTCCTCACATCGATCCACCCATCACCTCCCAGCCTCTGTCACGATTCCCACTCGCCTCTCCTCCATCTGCCCATCAATCTCCTCCTCACATAGATTCACCCATCACCTCCCAGCCTCTGTCATTATTCCCACTCTCACCTCCTCCATCTGTCCATCAATCTCCTCAGCTGTATCCACCCATCACCTCCCAGCCACTGTCACTCTTCCCGCTGTCCTCTCCTCCATCTGTCCATCAATCTCCTCCTGATACAGATCCACCCATCACCTCCCAGCCTCTGTCACTATTCCCACACTCTTCTGCTCAAACTGTCCATCAAACTCCTCACTTAGATCCACCCATTACCTCCCAGCCTCTGTCACTATTCCCATTCTCCCCTCCTCCATCTGTCCATCAATCTCCTCCTCATATAGATCCACCCATCACCTCACACCCTCTGTCACTAATCCCACTCTCCTCTCTTCCATCTGTCCATCAATCTCCTCCTCATATAGATCCACCCATCACCTCCGAGCCTCTGTCACTATTCCAAGTCTCCTCTCCTCCATCTGTCTATCAATCTCCTCACCTGGATCCACTCATCACCTCCCAGCCTCTGTCACTATTCCCACTCTCGCCTCCTCCATCTGTCCATCAATCTCCTCCTCAGATAGATCCACCCATCACCTCCCAGTCTCTGTCACTATTCCCACTCTCCTCGCCCTCCATCTGTCCATCACCTCTCCTCCTCTCATACATCCAACCATCACCTCCCAGCCTCTGTCACTATTCCCACTCTCCCATCCTCCATCTGTCTATCTATCTCCTCACCTGGATCTACCCATCACCTCCCAGCCTCTGTCACAATAGCCACTTTCAACTCCTCCATCTATCCATCAATTTCCTCACATCGATCCACCCATCACCTCCCAGCCTCTGTCACGATTCCCACTCGCCTCTCCGCCATCTGCCCATCAATCTCCTCCTCACATAGATTCACCCATCACCTCCCAGCCTCTGTCATTATTCCCACTCTCACCTCCTCCATCTGTCCATCAATCTCCTCAGCTGTATCCACCCATCACCTCCCAGCCACTGTCACTCTTCCCACTGTCCTCTCCTCCATCTGTCCATCAATCTCCTCCTCATACAGATCCACCCATCACCTCCCAGCCTCTGTCACTATTCCCACACTCTTCTGCTCAAACTGTCCATCAAACTCCTCACTTAGATCCACCCATTACCTCCCAGCCTCTGTCACTATTCCCATTCTCCCCTCCTCCATCTGTCCATCAATCTCCTCCTCATATAGATCCACCCATCACCTCACACCCTCTGTCACTAATCCCACTCTCCTCTCTTCCATCTGTCCATCAATCTCCTCCTCATATAGATCCACCCGTCACCTCCGAGCCTCTGTCACTATTCCCAGTCTCCTCTCCTCCATCTGTCTATCAATCTCCTCACCTGGATCCACTCATCACCTCCCAGCCTCTGTCACTATTCCCACTCTCGCCTCCTCCATCTGTCCATCAATCTCCTCCTCAGATAGATCCACCCATCACCTCCCAGCATCTGTCACTATTCCCACTCTCCTCTCCTCCATCTGGCCATTAATCTTCTCCTCACATAGATTCACCCATTACCTCCCAGCCTCTGTCATTATTCCCACTCTCACTTCCTCCATCTGCCCATCAATCTCCTCAGCTGGATCCACCCATCACCTCCCAGCCACTGTCAATCTTCCCACTGTCCTCTCCTCCATCTGTCCATCAATCTCCTTCTCACATACTTCCACCCATCACCTCCAAGACTCTGTCACTATTCCCACTCTCCTCTCCTCCATCTGTCCATCAAACTCCTCACATAGATCCACCCATTACCTCCCAGCCTCTGTCACTATTCCCATTCTCCCCTCCTCCATCTGTCCATCAATCTCCTCCTGACATTGATACACCCATCACCTCCCAGCCTCTGTCACTAATCCCACTCTCCTCTCTTCCATCTGTCTATCAAACCCCTCCTCATATAGATCCACCCATCACCTCCCAGCCTCGGTCACTATTCCAGTCTCCTCTCCTCCATCTGTCCATCAATCTCCTCACCTGGATCCACCCATGACCTCCCAGCCTCTGTCACTATTCCCACTCTCCCCTCCTCCATCTGTCCATCAATCTCCTCACATAGATCCACCCATCACCTACCGGCCTCTGACACGATTCCCACTCTACCCTTCTCCATCTGCCCATCAAACTCCTCCCCTGGATCGACCCATCACCTGCCAGCCTCTGTCACTATTCCCACTCTCCCCTCCTCCATCTGCCCATCAATCTCCAACTCACTTGGATCCACCCATCACCTCCCAGTCTCTGTCACTATTCCCATTCTCCTCTCCTCCATCTGGCCATCAATCTCCTCCTCACATAGATCCATCCATCACCTCCGAGCCTCTGTCACTATTCCCACTCTCCCCTCCTCCATCTGTCCATCAATCTCCTCCTCACATAGATCCACCCATCAACCCCCATCCTCTGTCACGATTCCCACTCTCCTCTCCTCCATCTGGCCATCAATCTCCTCCTCACATAGATCCATCCATCACCTCCGAGCCTCTGTCACAATTCCCACTCTCCCATCCACCTTCTGTCCATCACCTCTCCTCCTCACATACATCCAACCATCACCTCCTATCCTCTGTCACTATTCCCACTCTCCTCTCCTCCATCTGTCCCTCAATCTCGTCTTCACATAGATCCACCCATCACCTCCCAGACTCTGTCACTATTCCCAGTCTCCCCTCCTCCATCTGTCCATCAATCTCCTCTTCACATAGATCCACCTATCACCTCCCAGCCTCTGTCACTGTTCCCACTCTGCTCTCCTCCATCTGTCCATCAATCTCCTCCTCACATAGATTCACTCATCACCTCCCAGCCTCTGTCATTATTCCCACTCTCACCCTCTCCATCTGCCCATCAATCTCCTCAGCTGTATCCACCCATCACCTCCCAGCCTCTGCAAATATTCCCATTCTCCCCTCCTCCAATTGTCCATCAATCTGCTCCTCACATAGATCCACCCATCACCTCACAGCCTCTGTCACTATTCCCAGTCTCCCCTCCTCCATCTGTCCAACAATCTCCTCACATAGCTCCACCCATCACCACCCAGCCTCTGTCACTATTCCCACTCTCCCCTCCTCCAACTGTCCATCACCTCTCCTCCTCACACAGATCCACCCATCACCTGTCAGCCTCTGTCATTATTCCCACTCTCTCATCCTCCATCTGTCTATCTATCTCCTCACCTGGATCTACCCATCACCTCCCAGCCTCTGTCACAATTCCCACTTTCAACTCCTCCATCTGTCCATCAATTTCCTCACATCGATCCACCCATCACCTCCCAGCCTCTGTCACGATTCCCACTCGCCTCTCCTCCATCTGCCCATCAATCTCCTCCTCACATAGATTCACCCATCACCTCCCAGCCTCTGTCATTATTCCCACTCTCACCTCCTCCATCTGTCCATCAATCTCCTCAGCTGTATCCACCCATCACCTCCCAGCCACTGTCACTCTTCCCGCTGTCCTCTCCTCCATCTGTCCATCAATCTCCTCCTGATACAGATCCACCCATCACCTCCCAGCCTCTGTCACTATTCCCACACTCTTCTGCTCAAACTGTCCATCAAACTCCTCACTTAGATCCACCCATTACCTCCCAGCCTCTGTCACTATTCCCATTCTCCCCTCCTCCATCTGTCCATCAATCTCCTCCTCATATAGATCCACCCATCACCTCACACCCTCTGTCACTAATCCCACTCTCCTCTCTTCCATCTGTCCATCAATCTCCTCCTCATATAGATCCACCCATCACCTCCGAGCCTCTGTCACTATTCCAAGTCTCCTCTCCTCCATCTGTCTATCAATCTCCTCACCTGGATCCACTCATCACCTCCCAGCCTCTGTCACTATTCCCACTCTCGCCTCCTCCATCTGTCCATCAATCTCCTCCTCAGATAGATCCACCCATCACCTCCCAGTCTCTGTCACTATTCCCACTCTCCTCGCCCTCCATCTGTCCATCACCTCTCCTCCTCTCATACATCCAACCATCACCTCCCAGCCTCTGTCACTATTCCCACTCTCCCATCCTCCATCTGTCTATCTATCTCCTCACCTGGATCTACCCATCACCTCCCAGCCTCTGTCACAATAGCCACTTTCAACTCCTCCATCTATCCATCAATTTCCTCACATCGATCCACCCATCACCTCCCAGCCTCTGTCACGATTCCCACTCGCCTCTCCGCCATCTGCCCATCAATCTCCTCCTCACATAGATTCACCCATCACCTCCCAGCCTCTGTCATTATTCCCACTCTCACCTCCTCCATCTGTCCATCAATCTCCTCAGCTGTATCCACCCATCACCTCCCAGCCACTGTCACTCTTCCCACTGTCCTCTCCTCCATCTGTCCATCAATCTCCTCCTCATACAGATCCACCCATCACCTCCCAGCCTCTGTCACTATTCCCACACTCTTCTGCTCAAACTGTCCATCAAACTCCTCACTTAGATCCACCCATTACCTCCCAGCCTCTGTCACTATTCCCATTCTCCCCTCCTCCATCTGTCCATCAATCTCCTCCTCATATAGATCCACCCATCACCTCACACCCTCTGTCACTAATCCCACTCTCCTCTCTTCCATCTGTCCATCAATCTCCTCCTCATATAGATCCACCCGTCACCTCCGAGCCTCTGTCACTATTCCCAGTCTCCTCTCCTCCATCTGTCTATCAATCTCCTCACCTGGATCCACTCATCACCTCCCAGCCTCTGTCACTATTCCCACTCTCGCCTCCTCCATCTGTCCATCAATCTCCTCCTCAGATAGATCCACCCATCACCTCCCAGCATCTGTCACTATTCCCACTCTCCTCTCCTCCATCTGGCCATTAATCTTCTCCTCACATAGATTCACCCATTACCTCCCAGCCTCTGTCATTATTCCCACTCTCACTTCCTCCATCTGCCCATCAATCTCCTCAGCTGGATCCACCCATCACCTCCCAGCCACTGTCAATCTTCCCACTGTCCTCTCCTCCATCTGTCCATCAATCTCCTTCTCACATACTTCCACCCATCACCTCCAAGACTCTGTCACTATTCCCACTCTCCTCTCCTCCATCTGTCCATCAAACTCCTCACATAGATCCACCCATTACCTCCCAGCCTCTGTCACTATTCCCATTCTCCCCTCCTCCATCTGTCCATCAATCTCCTCCTGACATTGATACACCCATCACCTCCCAGCCTCTGTCACTAATCCCACTCTCCTCTCTTCCATCTGTCTATCAAACCCCTCCTCATATAGATCCACCCATCACCTCCCAGCCTCGGTCACTATTCCAGTCTCCTCTCCTCCATCTGTCCATCAATCTCCTCACCTGGATCCACCCATGACCTCCCAGCCTCTGTCACTATTCCCACTCTCCCCTCCTCCATCTGTCCATCAATCTCCTCACATAGATCCACCCATCACCTACCGGCCTCTGACACGATTCCCACTCTACCCTTCTCCATCTGCCCATCAAACTCCTCCCCTGGATCGACCCATCACCTGCCAGCCTCTGTCACTATTCCCACTCTCCCCTCCTCCATCTGCCCATCAATCTCCAACTCACTTGGATCCACCCATCACCTCCCAGTCTCTGTCACTATTCCCATTCTCCTCTCCTCCATCTGGCCATCAATCTCCTCCTCACATAGATCCATCCATCACCTCCGAGCCTCTGTCACTATTCCCACTCTCCCCTCCTCCATCTGTCCATCACCTCTCCTCCTCACATAGATCCACACATCACCTCTCAGCCTCTGTCAATTTTCCCACTCTCCCCTCCTCCATCTGTCCATCAATCTCCTCCTCATAATGATCCAGCCATCACCTCCCAGCCTCTGTCACTATTCCCCCACTCTTCTGCTCCATCTGTCCATCAAACTCCTTACATAGATCCACCCATTACCTCCCAGCCTCTGTCACTATTCCCATTCTGCTCTCCTCCATCTGGCCATCAATCTCTTCCTCACATAGATCCATCCATCACCTCCGAGCCTCTGTCACTATTCCCACTCACCCATCCACCTTCTGTCCATCAATCTCCTCCTCACATAGATCCACCCATCACCTCCCAGACTCTGTCACTATTCCCATTCACCTCTCCTCCATCTGGAAATCAATCTCCTCCTCACGTAGATCCACCCATCACCTCCCAGCCTCTTTCACTATTCCCACTCTCCCCTTCGCCATCCGTCCATCAATTTCCTCCTGACATAGATCCACCCATCACCTCACAGCCTCTGTCACTATTTCCTCTCACCCCTCCTCCATCTGTCCATCAATCTCCTCACATAGCTCCACCCATCACCACACAGCCTCTGTCACTATTCCCACTCTCCCCTCCATCTGTCCATCAATCTCCTCACATAGATCCACCCATCACCTCCCAGACTCTGTCACTATTCCCACTCTCGCCTCCTCCATCTTTCCATCAATCTCCTCCTCAGCTGGATCCACCCATCATATCCCAGCCTCTGTCACTATTCCCACACTCTTCTGCTCCATCTGTCCATCAAACTCCTTACATAGATCCACCCATTACCTCCCAGCCTCTGTCACTATTCCCAATCTCCTCTCCTCCATCTGGCCATCAATCTCTTCCTCACATAGATCCATCCATCACCTCCGAGCCTCTGTCACTATTCCCACTCTCCCATCCACCTTCTGTCCATCAATCTCCTCCTCACATAGATCCACCCATCACCTCCCATCCTCTGTCACTATTCCCACTCTCCGCTTCTCCATCCGTCCATCAATTTCCTCCGGACATAGATCCATCTATCACCTCCCAGCCTCTGTCACTATTCCCACTCTCGCCTCCTCCATCTGTCCATCAATCTCCTCCTCACCTGGATCCACCCATCACCTCCCAGCCTCTTTCACTATTCCCACTCTCCCCTTCGCCATCCGTCCATCAATTTCCTCCTGACATAGATCCACCCATCACCTCACAGCCTCGGTCACTATTTCCTCTCACCCCTCCTCCATCTGTCCATCAATCTCCTCACATAGCTCCACCCATCACCACCCAGCCTCTGTCACTATTCCCACTCTCCCCTCCATCTGTCCATCAATCTCCTCACATAGATCCACCCATCACCTCCCAGCCTCTGTCACGATTCCCACTCTCCCCTTCTCCATCTGTCCATCAAACTCCTCCCCTGGATCGACCCATCACCTGCCAGCCTCTGTCACTATTCCCACTCTCGCCTCCTCCATCTTTCCATCAATCTCCTCCTCAGCTGGATCCACCCATCATATCCCAGCCTCTGTCACTAATCCCACTCGCCTCTCGTCCATCTTCCCATCAAACTTCTCACCTGGATCCACCCATCACCTCCCAGGCTCTGTCATTAATCCCACTCTCCTTTCCTCCATCTGGCCATCAATCTCCTCCTCACATAGATCCACCCATCACCTCCGAGCCTCTGTCACTATTCCCACTCTCCCCTCCTCCATCTGTCCTTCAATCTCCTCACATAGATCCACCCATCAGCTCCCAGCCTCTGTCACGATTCCCACTCTACCCTTCTCCATCTGCCCATCAAACTGCTCCCCTGGATCGACCCATCACCTGCCAGCCTCTGTCACTATTCCCACTCTCCCCTCCTCCATCTGTCCATCAATCTCCAACTCACTTGGATCCACCCATCACCTCCCAGTCTCTGTCACTATTCCCATTCTCCTCTCCTCCATCTGGCCATCAATCTCCTCCTCACATAGATCCACCCATCACCTCCGAGCCTCTGTCACTATTCCCACTCTCCCCTCCTCCATCTGTCCATCAATCTCCTCCTCACATAGATCCACCCATCACCTCCCAGACTCTGTCGCTATTCCCACTCTCCTCTCCTCCATCTGTCCATCAATCTCCTCCTCACATAGATCCACCCGTCACCTCCCAGCCTCTGTCACTAATCCCACTCGCCTCTCCTCCATCTGCCCATCAAACTCCTCACCTGGATCCACCCATCACCTCCCAGACTCTGTCACTATTCCCACTCTCCTCTCCTCCATCTGTCCATCAAACTCCTCACATAGATCCACCCATTACCTCCCAGCCTCTGTCACTATTCCCATTCTCCCCTCCTCCATCTGTCCATCAATCTCCTCCTGACATTGATACACCCATCACCTCCCAGCCTCTGTCACTAATCCCACTCTCCTCTCTTCCATCTGTCTATCAAACCCCTCCTCATATAGATCCACCCATCACCTCCCAGCCTCGGTCACTATTCCCAGTCTCCTCTCCTCCATCTGTCCATCAATCTCCTCACCTGGATCCACCCATGACCTCCCAGCCTCTGTCACTATTCCCACTCTCCCCTCCTCCATCTGTCCATCAATCTCCTCACATAGATCCACCCATCACCTACCGGCCTCTGACACGATTCCCACTCTACCCTTCTCCATCTGCCCATCAAACTCCTCCCCTGGATCGAACCATCACCTGCCAGCCTCTGTCACTATTCTTACTCTCCCCTCCACCATCTGTTCATCAATCTCCTCCTCACATAGATCCACCCATCACCTCCCAGGCTCTGTCATTAATCCCACTCTCCTCTCTTCCATCTGTCCATCAATCTCCTCCTCACATATATCCACCCATCAGCTCCCAGCCTCTTTCACTATTCCCACTCTCCCCTCCTCCATCTGTCCATCACCTCTCCTCCTCACATAGATCCACACATCACCTCTCAGCCTCTGTCAATTTTCCCACTCTCCCCTCCTCCATCTGTCCATCAATCTCCTCCTCATAATGATCCAGCCATCACCTCCCAGCCTCTGTCACTATTCCCACACTCTTCTGCTCCATCTGTCCATCAAACTCCTTACATAGATCCACCCATTACCTCCCAGCCTCTGTCACTATTCCCATTCTCCTCTCCTCCATCTGGCCATCAATCTCTTCCTCACATAGATCCATCCATCACCTCCGAGCCTCTGTCACTATTCCCACTCTCCCATCCACCTTCTGTTCATCAATCTCCTCCTCACATAGATCCACCCATCACCTCCCAGACTCTGTCACTATTCCCATTCTCCTCTCCTCCATCTGGCCATCAATCTCCTCCTCACATAGATCCACCCATCACCTCCCAGCCTCTTTCACTATTCCCACTCTCCCCTTCGCCATCCGTCCATCAATTTCCTCCTGACATAGATCCACCCATCACCTCACAGCCTCTGTCACTATTTCCTCTCACCCCTCCTCCATCTGTCCATCAATCTTCTCACATAGCTCCACCCATCACCACCCAGCCTCTGTCACTATTCCCACTCTCCCCTCCATCTGTCCATCAAACTCCTCCCCTGGATCGACCCATCACCTGCCAGCCTCTGTCACTATTCCCACTCTCGCCTCCTCCATCTTTCCATCAATCTCCTCCTCAGCTGGATCCACCCATCATATCCCAGCCTCTGTCACTATTCCCACACTCTTCTGCTCCATCTGTCCATCAAACTCCTTACATAGATCCACCCATTACCTCCCAGAATCTGTCACTATTCCCATTCTCCTCTCCTCCATCTGGCCATCAATCTCTTCCTCACATAGATCCATCCATCACCTCCGAGCCTCTGTCACTATTCCCACTCTCCCATCCACCTTCTGTCCATCAATCTCCTCCTCACATAGATCCACCCATCACCTCCCATCCTCTGTCACTATTCCCACTCTCCGCTTCTCCATCCGTCCATCAATTTCCTCCGGACATAGATCCATCTATCACCTCCCAGCCTCTGTCACTATTCCCACTCTCGCCTCCTCCATCTGTCCATCAATCTCCTCCTCACCTGGATCCACCCATCACCTCCCAGCCTCTTTCACTATTCCCACTCTCCCCTTCGCCATCCGTCCATCAATTTCCTCCTGACATAGATCCACCCATCACCTCACAGCCTCGGTCACTATTTCCTCTCACCCCTCCTCCATCTGTCCATCAATCTCCTCACATAGCTCCACCCATCACCACCCAGCCTCTGTCACTATTCCCACTCTCCCCTCCATCTGTCCATCAATCTCCTCACATAGATCCACCCATCACCTCCCAGCCTCTGTCACGATTCCCACTCTCGCCTCCTCCATCTTTCCATCAATCTCCTCCTCAGCTGGATCCACCCATCATATCCCAGCCTCTGTCACTAATCCCACTCGCCTCTCATCCATCTTCCCATCAAACTCCTCACCTGGATCCACCCATCACCTCCCAGGCTCTGTCATTAATCCCACTCTCCTTTCCTCCATCTGGCCATCAATCTCCTCCTCACATAGATCCACCCATCACCTCCGAGCCTCTGTCACTATTCCCACTCTCCCCTCCTCCATCTGTCCTTCAATCTCCTCACATAGATCCACCCATCAGCTCCCAGCCTCTGTCACGATTCCCACTCTACCCTTCTCCATCTGCCCATCAAACTGCTCCCCTGGATCGACCCATCACCTGCCAGCCTCTGTCACTATTCCCACTCTCCCCTCCTCCAACTGTCCATCAATCTCCAACTCACTTGGATCCACCCATCACCTCCCAGTCTCTGTCACTATTCCCATTCTCCTCTCCTCCATCTGGCCATCAATCTCCTCCTCACATAGATCCACCCATCACCTCCGAGCCTCTGTCACTATTCCCACTCTCCCCTCCTCCATCTGTCCATCAATCTCCTCCTCACATAGATCCACCCATCACCTCCCAGACTCTGTCACTAATCCCACTCGCCTCTCCTCCATCTGCCCATCAAACTCCTCACCTGGATCCACCCATCACCTCCCAGACTCTGTCATTAATCCCACTCTCCCCTCCTCCATCTGTCCATCAATCTCCTCTTCACATGGATCCACCTATCACCTCCCAGCCTCTGTCAATATTCCCACTCTCCCCTTCTCCATCTGTCCATCAATCTCCTCCTCACATAGATTCACCCATCACCTCCCAGCCTCTGTCATTATTCGCACTCTCACCTCCTTCATCTGCCCATCAATCTCCTCAGCTGTATCCACCCGTCACCTCCCAGTCTCTGTCACTATTCCCATTCTCCTCTCCTCCATCTGACCATCAATCTCCTCCTCACATAGATCCACCCATCACCTCCGAGCCTCTGTCACTATTCCCACTCTCCCCTCCTCCATCTGTCCATCAATCTCCTCCTCACATAGATCCACCCATCACCTCCCAGACTCTGTCGCTATTCCCACTCTCCTCTCCTCCATCTGTCTAACTATCTAGTTACCTGGATCCACGCATCACCTCCCAGCCTGTGTCACTAATCCCACTCGCCTCTCCTCCATCTGCCCATCAAACTCCTCACCTGGATCCACCCATCACCTCCCAGGCTCTGTCATTAATCCCACTCTCCCCTCCTCCATCTGTCCATCAATCTCCTCACATAGATCCACCCATCACCTACCAGCCTCTGTCACTATTTCCACTCTACCCTTCTCCATCTGCCCATCAAACTCCTCCCCTGGATCGACCCATCACCTGCCAGCCTCTGTCACTATTCCCACTCTCCCCGCCTCCATCTGTCCTTCAATCTCCTTCTCACTTGGATCCACCCATCACCTCCCAGTCTCTGTCACTATTCCCATTCTCCTCTCCTCCATCTCTCCATCAATCTCCTCCTCTAATAGATCCACCCATCACTTCCCAGCCTCTGTCACTAATCGCCCCCGCCTCTCCTCCATCTGCCCATCAAACTCCTCACCTGAATCCACCCATCACCTCCCAGGCTCTGTCACTATTCCCAGTCTCCCATCCTCCATCTGTCTATCAATCTCCTCACCTGGATCCACTCATCACCTCCCAGCCTCTGTCACTATTCCCACTCTCGCCTTCTCCATCTGTCCATCAATCTCCTCCTCAGATAGATCCAACCATCTCCTCCCAGCCTCTGTCACTACTCCCACTCTCCCCTCCTCCATCTGTCCATCAATCTCCTCCCCTGGATCGACACATCACCTCCCAGCCTCTGTCACTATTCCCACTCTTCACTCCTCCATCTGTCCATCAATCTCCTCCTCACCTGGATCCACCCATCACCTCCCAGCCTCTGTCACTATTCCCACTCTCACCTCCTCCATCTGTCCATCAATCTCCTCCTCAGATAGATCCAACCATCTCCTCCCAGCCTCTGTCACTATTCCCACTCTCCCCTCCTCCATCTGTCCATCAATCTCCTCCTCACCTGGATCCACCCATCACCTCCCAACCTCTGTCACGATTGCCACTCTCCCCTCCTCCATCCGTCCATCAAACTCCTCCTCACATAGATCCACTCATCACCTCTCAGACTCTGTCAGTATTCCCACTGTCCTCTCCTCCATCTGTCCATCAAACTCCTCCTGACATAGATTGACCCATCACCTCTCAGACTCTGTCACTATTCCCACTCTCCTCTCCTCCATCTGTCCATCAATCTCTTCCTCACATAGATCCACCCATCACCTCCCAGGCTCTGTCATTAATCCCACTCTCCTTTCCTCCATCTGTCCATCACTCTCCTCCTCACATAGAACACCCATCACCACCCAGAGTCCGTCAATATTCCCACTCTTCCCTCCTCCATCTGCCCATCAATGTCCTCACATAGATCCACCCATCACCTCCCAGTCTCTGTCACTATTCCCACTCGCCCCTCCTCTATCTGCCCATCACCTCTCTTCCTCACATAGATCCTCTCATCACCTCCCAGTCTCTGTCACCATTCCCACTCTCCCTTCCTCCATCTGTCCATCACCTCTCCTCCTCACATACATCCCACCATCACCGCACAGCCTCTGTCACTATTTCCACTCTCCTCTCCTCCATCTGTCCCTCAATCTCCTCTTCACATAGATCTACCCATCACCACCCAGCCTCTGTCACTATTCCCACTCTCCCCTCCTCCAACTGTCCATCAAACTCCTCCCCTGGATCGACGCATCACCTCCCAGCCTCTGTCACAATTCCCACTCTCCCCTCCTCCATCTGTCCATCAATTTCCTCCTCACCTGGATCCACCCATCACCTCCCAGACTCTGTCACTATTCTCATTCTCCTCTCCTCCATCTGTCCATTAATCTCCTCCTCACCTGGATCCTCCCATCACCTCCCAGACTCTGTCAGTATTCCTATTCTCCTCTCCTCCATCTGCCCATCAAACTACTCACCTGGACCCACCCATCACCTCCCAGCCTCTGTCACTATTCCCACTCTCCCCTCCTCCATCCGTCCATCAAACTCCTCCTCACATAGATGCACCCATCACCTCTCAGCCTCTGTCACTATTCCCATTCTTCCCTCCTCCATCTGCCCATCAATCTCCTCACATAGATCCACCCATCACCTCCCAGTCTCTCTCACTATTCCCACTTTCCACTCCTCCTTCTGCCTATCACCTCTCCTCCTCACATAGATCCACTCATCACCTCCCAGCCTCTGTCACTATTCCGACTCTCCTCTCCTCCACCTGTCAATCACCTCTCCTCCTCAGATACATCCAACCATCGCCTCCCAGCCTCTGTCACTATTCCCACTCTATTCTCCTCAATCTGTCCCTCAATCTCCTCTTCACATAGACCAGCCCATCACCTCCCACCCTCTGTCACTATTCCGACTCTCCCCTCCTCCTTCTGTCCATCAATCTCCTCACATAGCTCCACCCATCACCACCCAGCCTCTGTCACGATTCCCACTCTCCCCTCCTCCAAATGTCCATCACCTCTCCTCCTCATATAGATCCACCCATCACCTCCCAGCCTCTGTCATTATTCCCACTCTCCCCTCTTCCATCTGTCTATCTATCTAGTTACCTGGATCCACCCATCACCTCCCAGCCTCTGTCACGATTCCCACTTTCCCCTCTTCCATCTGTCCATCAATCTCCTCCTCACCTGGATCCACCCATCACCTCCCAGACTCTGTCACTATTCCCACTCTCCCCTCCTCCATCTGTCCATCAATCTCCTCCTCACATTGATCCACCCATCACCTCTCAGCCTCTGTCGCTATTCCCACTCTCCTCTCCTCCATCTGTCCATCAATCTCCTCCTCACATAGATCCACCCGTCACCTCCCAGCCTCTGTCACTAATCCCACTCTCCTCTCCTCCATCTGCCCATCAAACTACGCACCTGGATCCACCCATCACCTCCCAACTTCTGCCACTATTCCCACTCTCCGTTCCTCCATCCATCCATCAAACTCCTCCTCACATAGATCCACCCATCACCTCCCAGCCCCTGTCACTATTCCCACTCTCCCCTCCTCCATCTGTCCATCTATCTCCTCCTCACATAGATCCACCCATCACCTCCCAGCCTCTGTCACAATTCCCACTCTGCCCGCCTCCATCTGCCCATCAATCTCCTCCTCACATAGATCCACCCATCACCTCCCAGCCTCTGTCACTATTCCCACTCTCCCCTCCTCCATCTGTTCATCTATCTCCTCCTCGCATAGATCCAACCATCACCTCCCAGCATCTGTCACTATTCTCACTCTCCCCTTCTCCATCTGTCCATCAATCTCCTCCTCACATAAATCCACCCATCACCTCCCAGCCTCTGTCACATTTCCCACTCTGCCCTCTTCCATCTGCCCATCAATATCATCCTCACATAGATCCACCCATCACCTCCCAGCCTCTGTCACTATTCCCACTCTCTCCTCCTCCATCTGTCCATCACCTCTCCTCACCTAGATCCACCCATCAGCTCCCAGCCTCAGTCACTATTTCCACTCTCCCCTCCTCCATCTGTCCATCACCTCTCCTCCTCACATAGATCCACCCATCACCTCCCAGCCTCTGTCACTATTTCCACTCTCCTCTCCTCCTCACATAGATCCACCCATCACCTCCCAGCCTCTGTCACTATTCCCACTCTCCCCTCCGCCATCTGTCCATCAAACTCCTCACCTGGATCCAACCGTCACCCCCAAACTCTGTCACTATTCCCAGTCTCCCCTCCTCCATCTGTCCATCATCTGTCCTCCTCACATAGATCCACCCATCACCTCCCAGCCTCTGTCACTATTGCCACTCTCTCCTCCTCCATCTGCCCATCAATCTCCTCACCTGGATCCACCCATCACCTCCCAGCCTCTGTCACTATTCCCACTCTCCTCTCCTCCATCTGCCCATCACCTCTCCTCACATAGATCCGGTCATCACCTCCCAGCCTCTGCCACTACTCCCACTCTCCCCTCCTCCATCTGCCCATCAATCTCCTCCTCACATAGATCAACCCATCACCTCCCAGCCTCAGTCACTATTCCCATCTCCCATCTTTCATCTGTCCATCAAACTCCTCACCTGGATCCACCCATCACCTCCCAGCCTCTGTCACTATTCCCACTCTCCCCTCCGCCATCTGTCCATCAAACTCCTCACCTGGATCCAACCGTCACCCCCAAACTCTGTCACTATTCCCAGTCTCCCCTCCTCCATCTGTCCATCATCTGTCCTCCTCACATAGATCCACCCATCACCTCCCAGCCTCTGTCACTATTGCCACTCTCTCCTCCTCCATCTGCCCATCAATCTCCTCACCTGGATCCACCCATCACCTCCCAGCCTCTGTCACTATTCCCACTCTCCTCTCCTCCATCTGCCCATCACCTCTCCTCACATAGATCCGGTCATCACCTCCCAGCCTCTGCCACTACTCCCACTCTCCCCTCCTCCATCTGCCCATCAATCTCCTCCTCACATAGATCCACCCATCACCTCCCAGCCTCTGTCACTGTTCCCACTCTCCTCTCCTCCATCTTTCCATCAATCTCATCCTCACATAGATCAACCCATCACCTCCCAGCCTCAGTCACTATTCCCATCTCCCATCTTTCATCTGTCCATCAAACTCCTCACCTGGATCCACCCATCACCTCCCAGCCCCTGTCACTATTCCCACTCTCTCCTCCTCCATCTGTCCATCACCTTTCCTAACCTAGATCCACCCATCAGCTCCCAGCCTCTTTCACTATTCCCACTCTCCCCTCCTCCATCTGCCCATCACCTCTCCTCCTCACATAGATCCACACATCACCTCTCAGCCTCTGTCAATTTTCCCACTCTCCCCTCCTCCATCTGTCCATCACCTCTCCTCCTCACATAGATCCAGCCATCACCTCCCAGCCTCTGTCACTATTCCCACTCTCTTCTCTTCCATTTCTCCATCAATCTCATCCTCACATAGATCCACCCATCACCTCCCAGCGTCTGTCACTATTCCCACTCTCTTCTCCTCCATCTGTCCATCACCTCTCCTCCTGACATAGATCCACCCATCACCTCCCAGCCTCTGTCACTATTCCCACTCTCTTCTCCTCCATTTCTCCATCAATCTCATTCTCACATAGATCCACCCATCACCTCCCAGCGTCTGTCACTATTCCCACTCTCCCCTCCTCCATCTGTCCATCAAACTGCTCACCTGGATCCACCCATCACCTCCCAGCCCCTGTCACTATTCCCACTCTCCCCTCCTCCATCTGTCCATCTATCTCCTCCTCACATAGATCCACCCATCACCTCCCAGCCTCTGTCACAATTCCCACTCTGCCCTCCTCCATCTGCCCATCAATCTCCTCCTCACATAGATCCACCCATCACCTCCCAGCCTCTGTCACTATTCCCACTCTCCCCTCCTCCATCTGTTCATCTATCTCCTCCTCGCATAGATCCAACCATCACCTCCCAGCGTCTGTCACTATTCTCACTCTCCCCCCCTGCATCTGTCCCTCACCTCTCCTCCACACATAGATCCAACCATCACCTCCCAGACTCTGTCACTATTCCCACTCTCCCCTCCTCCATCTGTCCCTCACCTCACCTCACCTAGATTCACTCATCACCTCCCAGCCTCTGTCACTATTCCCACTCTCCCCTCCTCCATCTGTTCATCTATCTCCTCCTCGCATAGATCCAACCATCACCTCCCAGCGTCTGTCACTATTCTCACTCTCCCCTCCTGCATCTGTCCCTCACCTCTCCTCCACACATAGATCCAACCGTCACCTCCCAGCCTCTGTCACTATTCTCCCTTTCCCCTCCTCCATCTGTCCATCAAACTCCTCACCTAGATCCAGTCATCACCTCCCAGCCTCTGTCATTATTCCCAATCTCCCCTC